>NC_140031.1:82893510-83438510 GCF_963513975.1 Fringilla coelebs | reverse complement strand
ATCCTCAGGATGGGTGCTCAGTCTTTTACAGCCCTGGGGGTTGCACCAGCCAGCCCTGGCCCTCCCAAGGTCTGTCAGGCAGCTCTTCTTTGCCATTTATCGGTGCAAACTGCTTTCTTGTCACTGGACTGGAGCTCAGCTGTTGCCATGCTCACCCCTTAAGCACCCCCAAGCTTTTCCATTCCCACCTGCCCCAGGTAAGGGACACCTGTGCAGCCTCTTTGTACCTGTCCTGGACAGCCCAGGCTGTCTGATGGCAGCAATACAGGGGGGAAAGGGACAACAGAGGACATCTAAACTACAATAACATAACTGCACATCACTAGAGCTTTTTTTAATATTCACACAACAGTTACCTTTTAATTGCGAGAGCCAATTATCTCAGTGTCCATCTATAACACACACTGTCTCTGTGGTGCTGGAGAGAAGAGCTGAAGAGCCACACTGGTGTGTGACACAAGACCAGTGTGACCACACCTCGGTGGAGGCCAGTGGGTAAAGGGATCCCACCCATCTAATTTATAGATAGGGAGGTAGGTAACAGTTGCTATCTTTCCTTGGGAGGTTCCTTCATTTGAGAGTGCCTGGGAGAAAATATGCATTGGAAAACAGTTGCTGGATGCAGCTTTGTTCCCCCTTTCTTTTTTTCCCACATTCAACATCATGTCAGTTTTTTCACCACACTCAGCCCAACTATTTGAGTGCTGTTTTGGGAATCTTCCATTTCTGCCTGCTTGTGATGATCCTTACTTGTAGTTTCCTGGTTTAGGTCAACATCTGACCTAGGATTGGCATTGTTCTTCTCTAAGGTGCTGCCTGATAAAGGAGACATCATGAGCCTTAAGTGCCTTCAGTAAAACCAGGAGATGTGGCTGCACCTTCCCCGTTGTTTTGGCGATATTTATCACCTTTTTCAGTGCCTATCATAGCAAGTTCAGCTCTGTATCTGCAATTACCAGCACAGTCCAAATAATAGGGTTTTTTTCTTTTATGGAATAAATGCAGGAGCATAGGTATTCTAGAAAATGAATGTTAATCATGCATTGGATGGGTTTACCTTATTTTTTCCTGTGGCTTAGAAACAGCAAATTGCCAGCAAATTCCTCTCTCCCCTTCTGCCTGCTCTTGTGTGTCAGCCCATTCAGCTATCCAGTATGTTTTGTCAAAAGCTTGTACCTTTAGTTTAGTTTACTTTTATTAAACTGTCCAAAAAATGGCACTGGAGGATGACAGACACACATGGATACAAGTAAGGCTGCTGTAAAAGTAATGAGTAATTATTAGGAATGCTGTAAATCGATTATTTAAGTCATTATTAAGGCTGATGTAAAAATAATTAGAAATTATATGTGATGTCAGCTGATAGTAAATACTTAGACTGAAACTAGTAGAAACTGTGCAAAATCAGAAAGGGAGGAAAGCAACTTGTGGACATTCTCTGTCTCTCAAAATTAAGGAAGATAATAAAGTATTTGTAGTAGTGTACAAGGAGCAGAAACAGCCTGAGCAAAGACTGAATGGAAGGGGATAAGCCAGTAGCAACACGAGGGGACTGAGAGACCAGATCTTCCCATGTGCACACCATTCCCAGAAACAGGCAAAACACTTGCAGGAAAACTGGTTCCTCACTAAATTTCAGCCAAACAAATGCCAAAAAGAAGTTGAGAAATGCAAAATGCATCAAAACTGCATCTGTGATCTGCCTCTGGAAGGGACAGAGGAGCAGGCAGAGACAGGGGCTGCCAGGGTGGCACTGAGTGGCAGCAGCATCACGTGCAGGAAAGCTGCTGGTCCCATGGTGCAGACATCAGGTGAGTGAGAGCTCCTGACAGCTCCTGGAGATTGGTGAGGCCCAGGTGCCACTAGAATGGCTTCAAAGTGACACAGAGTAGAGTTAGAGTAGCTGTCAGGGAGAAGTTCTTCCCTGTGGGGGTGGGCAGGCCCTGGCACAGGCTGGACAGGGGAAGGGGTCCCTGCCATGGCAGGACTGGGATGGGATGATCTTTAAGGTCCCTACCAAGCCATTGTGGGATTTCTATGATCTCAGCAGTATCTAAGAAGAGAAGGATGATGAAGAAAAGCACAGCAGTTAACAGGCAATTTACAAGGAGGATAAAAGAGAATAAAGCACCTGTCAATATCGTGGTACCAGATAAAAGGCAGACTCATAGGCAGTGTTCCTGTTAGCCTGTCTCAAGACGTGGATAAAACTGTGTGCACAGCAGTGAAAACACTTACATTCCTGTTCCAGGTGTTTGGGAAATAGGCTGGCATGCACATGATGCCAGAGTCAGCCCCTTCCTCGCCTCAGCTGTCTGTTCAGGGCTCTCCTGCTCTTCTTTTTCCCCTTTCTGTTCGCTGCACTCTGATGTGTTCACAGCAGCCTGCTGCAGGATTTGCCTGTGGTTTGTCCCTGTGAGGGAGTGGCACACAGTGACAGTGACACGGTGACACAGTGACACAGTGACACAGTGACACCCGCCCTGGCTGTTGGCAGGCTCTGGCTCCCCATGGCTGCTCCCCTCTCCCCTTTGGGCTGCCACCCCTCTGCAGGGAGCCTCACCCCAAGGAGCCCAGGTGCCAGGGCTGCCCTGCCAGGGCACTGTCTGCCTCTGAGGGGCCAGGTGTGTGCACAGCCTGGCAGCAGGACTGCCCTGTGCCCAGCAGCTCTGTCAGCAACTGGCCTGGGGTGTACCTGTCTGCACCTGGTCTGTTCTGTGGGTGTTACAGGTGTGGGGTAACTGCAGGTAATTCCTTCTGTGTGCTCAGACAGCACCAGTGTGTGCAGGAGGGATTACAGGCTAGTCATGAAAATGTCACAAGGACTGACCAGGACCTGCAGGACCTGTCCCATTTCGCTCCAGAAAGTCCCCACTCAGCCAGCTCTAGTGACCTGGAATGTGTTTTGCAGGAGTGCTCAGAGAAGAGGATGCAGGGAAACATGTTCCCCACTTCTCCCTTCGTCTACTACTATGATGATGAGTGCGACATCAAGAGGAGAGCCAACAGGTTAAAAAGAAAGGTGGCAGGTACAGTGTGTTTTGGGAGATCCCTCCCACCTTCCAGTCCTGTGTTTGTGCTTTTTAGAAACATTGTGGGATTACTTTCATGTGTTGGGAAAAGCTGTGTGGATTTGAACAGGTAGCCTGGTGGTAGTAAAAGATTTGTGACTTTACTCATCCGTGTCTATCATGGAAATTGACTGTGTCAAAGTCACTCAGGGAGCATTGTCAGATGTTTTAATTCTGAAAAATCTGCTGACATTAAAAATGCCATGAAATAGGAGGAAGGAGATTAAATCACGATTTGTTAGGATTCTAGCCTGATGACAGGAATAACACACAGTGAAGAAATCTGCCACAGATAAATTGTTGTCTAACTTCATATATAACAGAGGAGAGGCGTGATGGCTCAGGTGCCCAGTTCTAGGGTTTTTAGGTATTGCAATAATCCCCTCTGCTTTCCAGACCTGCAGGAAGCTGGCCTTCTGCCAGAACAGTCTGAAACACCGTTGCAGGAAGAACACCTGGAGGTGTCCAGCCACAGGAAAAAGAGCAAACTTTGGAAAGAACAACAGGGGAAGCACAGCAGGAGCAATGAGCAGCAGAAGAAGATGAGGGTGAAGCGGGCAAAGAAAGCCCAGGAGGAGAAGCAGAGGAGGGGTGCTGGAATCCACGGCGACCCCGAGGACTTTCCTCGGGGGAACAAGCAGCCGGGCTGCAAGGGCAGCAGGGCCCGCCGCAAGGCCCTGCTCCAGGCACCCCCAGGCAGCAAGGCCGTGAGTCTGCAGCAGCCTCCAGAAGGTGCCAAAAGGAAGAAGAAATGGAAAAAGCAGAAAATTGCTAGTCCTGACAGCAGGGACAATCTATTCCTTATAAAACAGCGGAAGAAGAAGTCCAAACAGAAATCCTGGTGATGGCAGGTGGCACTGGCATTCCCTGCTCTGGCTCTGCCTTCTCTTTACTCCTGTCCCTCTCTTAGCACATGAACTGGAGTCTGTCCCTGACCCAGCATGCTGGGCACCACCACCCACCCTGTCCATGTCCACAGCAGAGGGGACCACTCCATCCCTGTGAGCCACCCACAGCAAGCAGCACCCAGAGCTCCTGCCAGGGGTGGTCTAGAATATGCTGTATGTTTATTGTCTTTGCTTGGGGGTGTGTGGGCCTGGCAGGGTTGGTTTGTTCAGCAGTGAGGTGTGGCTATGCTATTGGAGCACAGCACCTTTGGGGCCAGTGCCAGTGAGATTTGGGTCAGGGGTGGACGGGGTGGAAAGCAGGAACGTGGGTACAAAGCAGGTCCCCTCAGCCAGCAGTCCCCTCCAGAGCACTGGAGGGCACTGGGCACTTCCCTCCCCCTGGAAGGGACAGCCGAGTCTCTGCTTTATGCCCTGGGACGCAGCAGTCCCCCACCTCACTCTCCAGAGCAGCTCCATCCATCCCTTGCCCTCTGGGCTCAGCTTTTGGGGATCCATCCTGTGCTGACCAGCTGGTCAGCAGAGCAGGAGTGAGCAGCTGGGCCTGGAACAGAGTTTACAGCTCCCACTAAATCTGTCCTTGTTCCTTGTAATGTGCTGGAGGAAAAAGGAATGGAGTATGAAGAATATACTTGGTTCCAGTCACACTGTGCTAAAATTTAATTTCTTTTAAAGACAGTTATTTTTGTACACTGGAGTTCAGCATGTTGTTTTAAGGTTTGTAAGAGTAAAATGCTTTATCAAAGGACTAACACAAATAAAACTTTACATGAGAAATATGAAGAGAATGGGTTTGTTCCTCATTTCCTTGGATTCCAAACATAATTGAAAACAGTATCATGTTCTCTTTCATGAGCTGAAACTGCATCACCACTGGCAAGAGTAAAGGAAAAAAGGCATTTATACTCCAGTGTTGTGAAAAGGAAATTATCTGTACCCTGCTGCTGTGTGACGTGCTCTGTGCTGCACCAGTTCCCAGTGAGCAGCTGAGGGTGACAGCACAGTGTCACTGAGGTGCAGCTCCTCTCCTCCTGCAGCACTCCTGTGTTGAATTAGAGACTATTTATACCCTGTAAAGGTATCTGGAAAGGGACATGGGCACCCAAGAAAAATTTGGGGACTCTCATTATGGCAATTGTTATCCCCTGCCAGTAGTCCCTAAATTCATCAGGTTTCTGTTTAGCAAACTCAGCAGTGGGAGCACAGGAGTTCTGGTGACTCTGTCGTCCTGTTTCAGAGGTATTTGTGATATACACCTGCATAGTGTTTGCAAATCTGATGTGTAGCTTTGCTTCAGCATGTCCTTGGCAACAAAAACTAAGTTTTGCTTACCTTCATTTATTACTTGATGAAAAATTCCTGATGATACTGAAAAGAAAATCAGTTTGAGCCTTATTGAAAAACTACTAAATTATTTCCACCCCTGAAAAGTCTTGTTTATAGCATGGAAACAGTTCTTTTCCCAGATGCTGTGCTGTGCATTCCCTTTCAGTTTTGAATTCTGTGTTTTGAGCAAAAGTCACTTTGAGCCTGTAGCCAAACCAGCACAAACCTGGCAGACAGGGAGGAGGGTTGTTTCCAGTGCTTGCTTTGGTCATCTGGCCAGCTAGCTTGTCTGGAGGTGAGTGCATTTCCTGCACCTCAGAGCAGTGCAGGAAATGCACCAGTGCAGCAGGTCAGGATTCACCCAAACCCCCCGAGCACCACGTTCCTGCCAGCGTGGCAGGAGCAGGGGGCTCAGGGGGCTCAGGGGGCTCAGGTGGGAGCACCTCACCCTGGACACTGCTGCTCAGAGGCTGCTGGGCAGAGCCTGCCTGCCCTGGGCAGGTGATGGCACGGAGCTCAGGCACACAGACACACAGAGTGCAGAGAGACCCACGGCTGCCAGCTCCTGCAGCTCCTGCCTGCCAGCACACCTCTGCCAGCACACCTCTGCCAGCACCCCTCTGCCAGCACACCTCTGCCAGCACACCTCTGCCAGCACACCTCTGCCAGCACCCCTCTGCCAGCACACCTCTGTCAGCACACCTCTGCCAGCACACCTCTGCCAGCACACCTCTGCCACCACACCTCTGCCACCACACCTCTGCCACCACACCTCTGCCACCACACCTCTGCCAGCACCTGCAATGGCCTCGAGGTGGAACTGCCTCTGCAGGTCCTGCAGGCAGCCAGCCCCGCAGAGCTTTGCTCTGGGAGATGCCTGCTGCTTGTGATTACAGGACACTGAGTAAAAGATGGGGGAAGCATGATCTTCAGGACATGGGAAGGGAAAAAAGGGAAGCAGCCTTCTGGAAGCAGATGGGATCTGGGTGAGGGAGCATCCTCCAGGCCCCAGGCCAGGATCCAGCTGTGGGAAAAGCAACAAATCCTGCAGTGGCACATCCAGCCTGGGGCGTGGGCCAGGGGTGAGTTTGGATCCTGGCAGGGAACAACATCAGCTCCAGGACCGACCAGTGTCAGGCTTTGCAGAAATCTGCACCCAGCAGGGCACTCAAGAGAACTGGCAGGTCCGGGCAGTGCCACCAGCAAGGAAAGAGGGACAGGGACAAGCCTGGCTTGTTGCTGGAAAGCGCCTGGGTGAATCAGGTGTGACATAAACTGGTGCCTGCAGCTCTGGCTGGCACCACTTGGAGCAAAGCAGGTTGTGTCCAGCACCAGCTGTCAGCAGCAGGCAGTGCCACCCAGCACGCCCTGAAAGGCTTCTGTGGGCAGCTGATGAATCTGAGAGCTCAGCACAGGAATAAAGCAGCAGGAGATTGTTTACATTCAGTGAGGAGGAGAGGACAAGGAAAATGGCAAAAAGGGGTGGATTTCCCAGCATCATCACTATCAGCACATCAGGTGCTGTGAAAGGGCAGTGCTGTGCTGGAGTCCTGCACCAGGCCTGGCAACGGGCAGACTGAGCTGCTTCCGAGGAGCTCAGCTTTGTTCCATTAAAGCAGAGTGCTCCTCAGCCTGTCACTCCTCCCGCCTGCTCTCCCCCCTCCTTTGGAGAACTGTCAGTCCTTACTCCAGAGATGCCTGGGACTGAAAAACATGCTCATCCCAGGAGAGGACTGTGTCTCGAGGTCACAGTTGATGTGCACTGGTGAGGCAGCATGAGGAAACCTACATTGCGTGAATAAATCAAGGGCTGCAGCTCAGACCCAGCGCTGCAGAGGAGACAGGATGGGTGGATCAGGAGGTCAGAGTCTTGTTGGGTAATGGGGGCAGCTGTCCCAGGAGTGAAGAGGGGAGAAGGGAGTATTGGGTCCATCATTTGTTGCAGCCACTACACAGAGAGGTTGAGGAAAGAAGGAGTGCTGTGATTTGAGGTGTCTGTGTCCATGGCACACCTGTGGGGGTGAGCTGGATGTGTCTTTGTGACATAGCACAGGTCTGGCTCTTCCTTGAAGTGTTCCTTTCCATAAAGTCTGTCTCAAAACATCAGTCTCTCTGTCCAGCTGCTGTTCAGTCTGCAGGCACCATCATTAACCACAGGTGTCCAGGGCCAGGCCCCAGCCAGCGCCAGCAGCCCACAGTGCCAGGCTGGCCTCAGTCCCTGCAGACCTTGTTCCACCCCACGTGTCCCTGAGCAGCTGCTCGAGGGCGCTGAGCAAAGCTGGGCTCATCCCCCCAACAGGTGAGCACTGACCTGGGGGCTGCCAGCAAGGGTGGGCACTCCCAGGCTGCACCTTCCAGGTGGGATGGGGGTGCCAAGGGCAGAGCGGGTCAGAGACAACCCACCGTGGCACCACAGGGCACAGCAGCCAGTAATTGCACTTTTTTTGCATTGCAAAATGATTATTAGTGCCTCAGTTCATTATCAGAGCAAATTTAATTTTTCAATGTAAAGGAGCCAGTTGTATTTATAAAGGAAACACTGTTGATACAGCCGGAAAAAATTAATTCATGACAAATGTAAGGAAAACTAATAGTCTTTAACCAGGGCAATATTTGACTGTGTCTAATTGTGCTTTGAAAGGTTTGAAAAGTCCTGGCAGAAATTCTTGCAGAGGCCTTTTGCACTTCTCCTAATGAAACTGCATTTAAACGTTGGGTTGTTTGTTTTTGTTTTTTTAATTAACCTTGTGCCAGTCTGGTCAAATCACAGAAATACTGCTGTGGAAAGCTGGTATTCTCTGGTGTATTTGTGCACTGGCAGGGGCATTGTGTGCATTTGGGAAGGTCCTGTCTAATGCAAATCCACTGAGAAAGGAAACAAGGAAGAGGGAGCAGAGGCAGGGCCGAGTGGCCGCAGGGAGCTGCCCGGCAGGAGGAGCTCGGGCTGCCCAGGGCCGTGCAGCCTGCAGGCAGGGCTGCCCCAGCCCGGAGAGGAGGGTTCGGCGGGCACCAGGGGGTTCGGGATGGGTTCGAGAGGCTCGTGTTCTCCTCTCTCCACTGGCAGGAGCACGCAGACGCAGGTAACCTTTGGAGCGACGGCTGATTGCCCGTGGTCAGAGCGAGTCCAAAACAAGACGCACAAGCCCAGGTGGGGCTTCGGTGCCTGGCTGGGTCAGAGCTCCAGGGGCTGCTCCTGCTGGGCTCTCCAGAGGTGTCCCCAGCCCACCACGGCCCCGGCTGTCTCCTCGGTGCGGACGGGCTGCAGCTCTCCCAGCCGACAGCAGCAGCAGCCCCGCGTCCTCCGCGTGCCGAAATCCGGGGCGCAGACAGACCGGCGGGGCGCAGGCTGGCGAGCACCCTCACCTCTGAGCCGAGGGCTCTCGGGCAGCTGGCTGCAGCACCTGCAGTCCTCCCGCTGCGGACGGCGAGGCAGAGCGCTCACCTGATGGAAGCCCTGGGCAGGACGGCCCCGGCTGTGCTCCTGGAGGGTGCGGGTGCTGCAAAGGGGACATCGCCCCTGGAGTGTCCCCCCCTTCAGCCCTGCGGACGGTACCAGCCTCTCGCCTCCCACCGCACTCGGCTCCCCTCAGGACAGCTTGGAAATGCGCCATCTCCTCAACTCAGCTGCCAACTTGAAGCCAATTTGCATTGGATAATTATTTTCAATTAAGTGATAACAATCGTGTTCTGAACAGAAATAATCTTGTCCAAAGGCCAAACAGTTTATCCGGTCTCGGAGATGAGGCTGCCGCTCCGTGCGGGGCCCGGCAGCGCCGTTATCGCCGCGGGTGCGGGGGCTCGGCCGGCGGCCAGGGCGGCCCCGCCGGGGCGGCTGCAGCCCCGCTCCCCGCGGGCTCCTGCGCTCCGCCGGGGACGGCTGTCCTGGGGAGCCGGCAGGCGCTGCCGGGGGAAGAAGCCGCTCCACTGCGGGGGCTCAGCCCGCCCGGTCCCGGTGCCCGCAGTCCCGCCCGGTCCCGGTGCCCCGCAGTCCCGCCCGGTCCCGGTGCCCGCAGTCCCGCCCGGTCCCGGTGCCCGCAGTCCCGCCCGGTCCCGGTGCCCGCAGTCCCGCACACAGAGGGCACTGGCCCCGCTCCTGCCGGCCCCCGCCCGGGAGACACGGCAGGCTGAGCCTTCTGCTCCGCATCCTCCTGGCAGGGACCCGGCGGGCATCCCCCGGCCCCGGCCGCCCTGTGCCGAGCCCGTGCGGGCCGTGCCGCCGCTCCTCGCTCCCAAAGCCCCGCCAGCCGCGGAGGGTCCCCGCGCCCGGGCAGGGTGAGCGTGGGCTGGTGGCAGGCCCCGCAGGCTGCGCTGTCAGCCGTCAGTCCGTGACTCTGCTGCTGCCCAGCCCGGCCGGCCAGACCCTCCGAGGGGGGACAGGGCCCCCCCTGCCCTTGTGACGGAGCCACGGCGGTCCGGCGCTGGAACCGGGAGGCTCTGGGCAGCTCTACACCAGCGACAGGAGCTGTGCGGGAGGCAGCCGCCCCTCAGAGGCTGCAGCTGCAGCAGGAGCTGTGCGGGGTTGCAGCACAGCCCTCGCTCCTCCAGCGCGGCCCATCCCGGGGGGCTGCCCCCCTGCTCCCCTCGCCCCCCGAGCCGTGCCCGGGAGCTGCTGCTGCCCTCAGCGCCAGCCCGGGCCAGCAGTGGGGCTCGCAGGGATCTCATCCTGCACTTCCTGGAGTTCTCAATCCACCACAGCCCAGCCAGCTGGGAAGACTGGACTCTGGAGCTCCTGCAAGTGAAAAATAGCAAATCCAATATCTTTTTAGTGGTGTTTTTATATTCAAATTAGACATAATCTCCATGAATAAAATTACTGTTCCCAAAGGGATCATGCCTAATTTAAATGTATAAAATGTCATTAAAAGGGCGCTGGCTTGCTATTAAAATTTAACTCCAGCAAACCCCCAATGTCATTTGTATTATAGTTTTACAATTAAGCCAGAGATGTTGGAAATAATAGTTTTGATGTACAATCTGGTACTATACAGTAGGAGCACATTGTTCCTCAGAAGCTCAGCTGGACCCGTCGCTGGCAGCACGGCCACCAGCCGTGGCTCCTGGGGACAGGGCCCAGCCTGGCCCTGCCGAGGGACAGCGGGCTGGGGACAGCTCCCTGCCCCTCCTGCCACCCCCAGAGCCAGCGGAGGGAGGCTGCTGCAGAGATGTGGCTCTGCTGGGAGGATGAGGATGCATACATGGGGCTCTGGGACCAGGCAGAGGATGTGGATCCCTGTCCCCTTTCCCAGCTCTGCCCTGGGTTTGCCCCAGCTCTGCCACACCAGAGCTGTGTGCTGTGGGCTGCTCCTGTGGGGAGCCCAGCACCTCTCAAGGGCAGGGGATCCCCACAGGGACCGTCCTGGTGGCTGCTCCAGCCCCACAGGCATGGGTACATGGGAAGATCACCCATCTGCAGGTGGGTGGCCTGCACATCCCAGGTGTGTGCTCTCCGTTCAGGTGAGGCTCCAGAAGCAGCTGGGAGCAGCAGCAGAAGGAAGGGATGCAGCAGGAAAACATCAGCCCTGTGCCTGGTCGTTATTTCCTCTTTAACCCAGCACCAGTCCAGCTGGTGGGAGCTGCTGGCTGTTTTCCACATGGCAGGGCAGGGGGCTCAGGGAGATCAGATTTACTGGGTGTTCTGACCACGGCTGGTGAGTTTTCAGACACTCTGGATGTCCCTCAATTATCAAGAGAACTGGCAGAGGTGGCTCCCTCTCTCCCTGCTGGTCCCTCAGTGTCATGCACCACAGCCCAAAGGTGAACCAGGTGACCCTAGGAGGTGACAGCCACCAGAGCAATGGCCTGGCCCGTCCTGCCCCAAACCCTCATGGTTCTGTCCCAAACACTGCTGGTCTGCTCTCCTCAGTTCAGCTTTTGCAGCTGAGACAATGATTCCTGAATGTTTCCTGGGGACCCCGAGAGCGCAGAGCCTGGTGCAGGTGGCAGAGCTGAGCCTTTGGTGGCAGAGCTGGAGCCTTTGGTGGCAGAGCTGAGCCTTTGGTGGCAGAGCTGAGCCTTTGGTGGCAGAGCTGAGCCTTTGGTGGCAGAGCTGAGCCTTTGGTGGCAGAGCTGGAGCCTTTGGTGGCAGAGCTGGAGCCTTTGGTGGCAGAGCTGGAGCCTTTGGTGGCAGAGCTGAGCCTTTGGTGGCAGAGCTGGAGCCTTTGGTGGCAGAGCTGAGCCTTTGGTGGCAGAGCTGAGCCTTTGGTGGCAGAGCTGAGCCTTTGGTGGCAGAGCTGGAGCCCGCCCTGCCCTGGGCAGCTGGACGGGGCTCTGCTGGGAGAGGGGAGCTGCAGGAGCTGCCTGGGCCCTTCCCAGCTGGGCCTGGCACCACCCGGGGCAGGAGGGCCCTGGGGCAGGGCAGGGCTGCTCCCACGGCCAGAGCTGGCACCAGGGCAGCGATGGAGAGACGGGGACACTGCTGGGGGATCGGGATCCCTTTTATTGGGGGGTACAAACACTCATATACTATTGCAGGGAGACCAGGAATGTGTACCACAGGGATTAGCTTACACACAAACTTATGCATATAACATCTCTTGCTTGCAGAGTTTGATGGGATTTTCTTTTTCCAGTAAACCTGTCTGATTGAACCTTCTTGCAATCCAGGTCTCATTTTCAAAGCTCCGTTTGCTTTTGCCAAGGCGTCCTGTTACCAAATCTCTTAGGTTAACCAGGTCCAGAGTCCCTGATCTGTCTTGTGTCCCCCAACATTCCAACAACCAAACACCCTGCAGCACCACAAAAACCTGCTCCCCACTAAGGGGCGGCTCAGGAACAGCCTGTAGTGATGCACCCAATAATTACTGTGCATTAAAGGGTATAATGCATATTCAAACATGCATTTGACTTTCAAAGCAAGCAGGTGAGTGAATACGCATGTTATAAAATACACGTATTTAAGTAATGTGCAATTAATGGGGCAAAACAGTCAAAACTATTTATTTCTTCTGGGAACAGAACAACTTTCCAAGCATTTTAATTACTGCAGCATTATTTTGAAAACAAAGATAGCATTCAGTCTTTCACACTCTCTCTCTTTTTCCCTAAAGAACAAAAAAACTGTGTTTGAACCTATCACTCCTGTGTGTAGGAGGGAAAAGCTAAGCAAAAAAAAAAAGCATGAGGAGCCCTGGGAAGGTTGTGATGGAACAAATTACTGCAGCAGGAGAGCAATAAATAACTCGACAGAATAGACCTTACATATGTAATATATATTGCATTATAATATATTATATATCTATTACACAGAATTTGTAAAAAACAACCCCAGGTTCTGTGCCCTCTCTGGAGAGCTGGAGCTGTGCCCTGAGGGATGTGCAGGGATTGCAGTGGGGAGCAGTGCCAGGGGTGGCAGTGCCAGGGGTGGCAGTGCCAGGGGTGGCAGTGCCAGGGGTGGCAGTGCCAGGGGTGGCAGTGCCAGGGCAGCAGTGCCAGGAGGGCAGTGCCAGGGGTGGCAGTGCCAGGGCAGCAATGCCAGGGGTGGCAGTGCCAGGGCAGCAGTGCCAGGGGTGGCAGTGCCACAGGAGCAGTGCCAGGGCAGCAGTGCCAGGGGTGGCAGTGCCAGGGGTGGCAGTGCCAGGGGTGGCAGTGCCAGGGGAGCAGTGCCAGGGGAGCAGTGCCACAGGAGCAGTGCCAGGGGAGCAGTGCCAGGGGTGGCAGTGCCACAGGAGCAGTGCCAGGGGTGGAAGTGCCAGGGCAGCAGTGCCAGGGGTGGCAGTGCCAGGGGAGCAGTGCCAGGGGAGCAGTGCCAGGGGTGGCAGTGCCAGGGGTGGCAGTGCCACAGGAGCAGTGCCACAGGAGCAGTGCCAGGGGTGGCAGTGCCAGGGGTGGCAGTGCCAGGGGTGGCAGTGCCACAGGAGCAGTGCCAGGGCAGCAGTGCCAGGGGTGGCAGTGCCACAGGAGCAGTGCCAGGGTGGCAGTGCCAGGGGTGGCAGTGCCAGGGGTGGCAGTGCCAGGGGTGGCAGTGCCCGGGCAGCAGTGCCAGGGGTGGCAGTGCCACAGGAGCAGTGCCAGGGGAGCAGTGCCAGGGCAGCAGTGCCAAGAGAGCAGTGCCAGGGCAGCAGTGCCACAGGAGCAGTGCCAGGGGTGGCAGTGCCAGGGGTGGCAGTGCCAGGGGTGGCAGTGCCACAGGAGCAGTGCCACAGGAGCAGTGCCAGGGGTGGCAGTGCCAGGGGTGGCAGTGCCAGGGGAGCAGTGCCACAGGAGCAGTGCCAGGGGTGGCAGTGCCAGGGGTGGCAGTGCCAGGGCAGCAGTGCCACAGGAGCAGTGCCAGGGGAGCAGTGCCAGGGCAGCAGTGCCACAGGAGCAGTGCCAGGGGTGGCAGTGCCAGGGGTGGCAGTGCCAGGGGTGGCAGTGCCAGGGCAGCAGTGCCAGGGGTGGCAGTGCCAGGGGAGCAGTGCCACGAGGACTCTGCACAGTGCTGCCACAGGGACTTGGCAGGGTGGCAGTGCCACATGGTGCCCTCCTGGGCAGGCTGGTGGCCGTGCCCAGGCAGAGGGAGGTCCCAGCCACAGGCCTTGGGTGGCACCCCTGGTGGCAGCTGGCACCATGGCTGTGCCCTGCCAGCCTCCCCTGCAGTGCCCTCCTGTCCCTGTCCCAGGTCCTTCCTGGGCTGCTGGCACACGCCCTGGCACTGCAGGGCAGCCCCCCACAGCTGCCCCCGTCCCAGCTCTGCGGGTGGAGGGGCTGCCCAGCACCACAGCCCTTCCCTGAGCTGTGACAAGGAGGGGACAGGGACAGTGCTCCTCCTGGGCGTGACTGAGCTGCACAGGCCAGGCCAAAGGGACAGGCTGTGCCCTGGGTGGGTCCTGCCTGGACTTCCATGCTGAAGCTCAAGAATACAATACATTAAAAAATAAAATAATAATAATATCTTTGTTTAGAATGTAATAAAATCTTTGTTTGCCTGCCACGCCTCGCTGCTGTCACTCCTGGATGCCCCCACAGCGCCCTGGGGAGCCCCTGCAGGCTGTGGGGAGCTGGCCCTGCCCCTGCTCTGTGCCCACTGCCCTGCCCTCTGCACAAGGACTCGGCACAGACACTCTCTGAGCCGGCAGCAGGGCCAGCAGCCCACCAGGGCAGAGCTCCCAGGCTGCCCCAGCTGTGCACAGCTGTGCACAGCTGCCCCACGCTGCTGCTGCGCCCAGAGACCCTCGTGCTGCGCCCCAGGCACCTTCCCCACAGCCCAGCCACGGAGGGAGCCTGGCTCCCACCAGCAGGGAACAGCAGACACTTAATTAAATACATTTCTTTTCATTTTCAAGGAGCTTTCTAAGTTTATGCTAATAGCTGAGTGCCTCTGAGTCGTAGGCTGACAACACACCGGGTCATATTTTGCATTAAAATACATGAATCCAAAATGAAAATACTGGCAGATTTGGCATGCAGCAGTCCAGTGGGGAAATGCCCTACCCAGGCACCTCCACCAGTGCACTGCATCCAGAGCAGGTCAGAGCGTGGGCCTGGCTGCCACACAGCACATGGCCACGTGGAAAAGATCCTTTTAATTCTTAAAAGAAAAGAAGTTTAATGATTGTGAGGAACTGTACCTTCAGGGTATCATTTCAAAAATACAGGCAGAGATTAGCAGGGATTTGTGAGATTGTGTTTATTCCCAATTTAAGTGCTTTCCATAAATTAATTATAAAAGCAAGCCCAAACCAGTCAGAAGTACACTGGGAAATTCTCAGAGTGCTAGTCATTTTCATGCACTAATATTCATGCCATCTGCCTGCCTTTCTCCTGCATTTTCTCTAAATACTCGGTGGTTATCCCCGTCCTGCTTGCCTTTGCTGTGCCTGTCCCTCTCTCCTGCCCCAGGTGTGTTTGGGCAGCTGGATTGTCACCCTGCAGGCACAGGCTGTGGTTTATTCCCATTTATAGGATCACCAGAGGTCCTGGGCAGGCTCTCACCCCACAGGCTGCGTGGGGCACTGTGAGGTCACTCCAGGCAGAGCTCTGAGCCTTCCTTCCAAGGCCTCTTTTAGGAGAGAATTAAAATCTCTCTCCCAGAACAGCATCATTCCAGCTGCTCCAGGCACACAGTCCCAGCTGTGCCTTCGGGAGGATTTCAGACACCAGAGTGGCTGGAACGCCCCAAGGGAGCAGGGAAACCTGGAAATGCTCAAATGCAACCTGGGAGCAGCAGAAGGACAGAACCCTGCTGGCCCCAGTGAAGGGGGAATGCCACCGGGCTGGTGGGAGCCTGAGCACTGCAGGGCCTGGGGTGGCAGCGAGGCACACGGGGACATGGGGACAGGGACACGGGGACAGTGGGGACAGCGGGGACAGCGGGGACAGTGGGGACAGTGGGGACAACGGGGACAATGGGGACAGCAGGGACAGCGGGGACAGTGGGGACAGCGGGGACAACAGGGACAGCAGGGACATGGGGACAGTGGGGACAGTGGGGACATGGGGACAGTGGGGACAGCGGGGACAGCGGGGACAGCAGGGACAGTGGGGACAGTGGGGACATGGGGACAGTGGGGACAGCGGGGACACAGGGACAGTGGGGACAGTGGGGACACAGGGACAGTGGGGACATGGGGACAGTGGGGACAGTGGGGACAGTGGGGACAGCGGGGACAGTGGGGACAGCAGGGACAGTGGGGACATGGGGACAGTGGGGACATGGGGACAGCGGGGACATGGGGACATGGGGACAGCGGGGACAGTGGGGACAGCAGGGACAGTGGGGACATGGGGACAGTGGGGACACGGGGACAGCGGGGACAGCGGGGACAGTGGGGACACAGGGACAGTGGGGACATGGGGACAGTGGGGACAGTGAGGACAGTGGGGACATGGGGACAGTGGGGACATGGGGACAGTGGGGACAGCAGGGACAGTGGGGACATGGGGACATGGGGACAGTGGGGACAGCAGGGACAGCGGGGACAGTGGGGACATGGGGACAGTGGGGACACGGGGACAGCGGGGACAGTGGGGACAGCAGGGACAGTGGGGACATGGGGACAGTGGGGATAGCGGGGACAGCGGGGACAGTGGGGACACAGGGACAGTGGGGACATGGGGACAGTGGGGACAGTGAGGACAGTGGGGACATGGGGACAGTGGGGACACGGGGACAGGGGGGACAGCGGGGACAGTGGGGACAGCAGGGACAGTGGGGACATGGGGACATGGGGACATGGGGACAGCAGGGACAGTGGGGACATGGGGACATGGGGACAGTGGGGACAGCAGGGACAGTGGGGACACGGGGACAGTGGGATGTGGGCACAGCAGGGACAGCAGGGACAAGCAGGGACAGCAGGGACACGGGGACAGTGGGGACATGGGGACAGTGGGATGTGGGCACAGCAGGGACAGCAGGGACAGCAGGGACAGCAGGGACATGGGGACAGTGGGATGTGGGCACAGCAGGGACAGCAGGGACAGTGGGAACATAGGGACAGTGGGGACAGTGGGGACACAGGGACAGCAGGGACAGTGGGGACAGTGGGATGTGGGCACAGCAGGGACAGCAGGACGCTGCAGCTGGGACAGGTGGGAAGAGCCAGGCTCTGGGATTTGGGGCCCAGGTGGGCAGCGTGCTCCCTCGGCTGCTCTGCGTCCCCCTGCCCAGTTTTGTCACTGTCATCTTTTCTGAAAAATCCTCTTTGCCCAGGATTCTTCTCCTGGGAAGCTGAGAAGCCTCAGAGAAAAAAGAAAATAATTATCTGATTGCTTCTCCTGTGTTTTGGTGCTTTGGAATGTGGTTGGAGGCTGTTTATCCAACTTGTGAATTGTTTTTACCTAATGACCCATCACCATCAGCTGTGTCACGACTCTGGAAGGAGTCACGAGTTTTCATTGTCATTCTTGTTAAGCCTTCTGATGTATCCTTTCTCTATTCTTTAGTGTAGTTTTAGTATAGCGGAATGGAATGGAATGGAATGGAATGGAATGGAATGGAATAGGATAGGATAGGATAGGATAGGATAGGATAGGATAGGATAGGATAGGATAGGATAGGATAGGATAGGATAGAATAGAATAGAATAGAATAGAATAGAATAGAATAGAATAGAATAGAATAGAATAGAATAGAATAGAATAGAATAGAATAGAATAGAATAGAATAGAATAGAATAGGATAGGATAGGATAGGATAGGATAGGATAGAATAGAATAGAATAGAATAGAATAGAATAGAATAGAATAGAATAGAATAGAATAGAATAGAATAGAATAGAATAGAATAGAATAGAATGATGAATTAGCCCTCTAAGAACAATGAGTCCTCATTCCCCCCTCGGTGCTGGGGACCCAGCAGATCCCACACAGCCTGTGGTGTGTGGTGGGGCTGGCGGGGTGGCAGGAGTCCCCAGGAGCCCCCAGGAGCCCCCAGCCCGGCCAGTGGCAGCTCTGAGCACGAGTGGCCCTGCTGCCCCGGGGCTCTGCAGCCTCAGGCTGGGCCAGGACCGGAGGGGGAGGCTCGGCCGGGCTGGGGGAGGCCCCACGCTGCTGGGGTGCGCTGCCAGCTCCGCTCAGAGCGGCCCCTTCCAGCCCCAGACTGCTGGTTTGGTCAGGAGGGACCCCAGGGTGACACCCCTGCCCCGCCAGGCCCCTCCCAGCCCCAGGAACCCACCTGGCAGCAGGTGGGCCGGAGGGACACTGACACCTGCACTGGGGCTGTGAAAGGAGCTGCAGGGAGCAGCAGCAGGACCAGCCCGGGGCGTGGGGAATGACTGGAGGGCAGGGGGGACACCCACCCCACCCCGCTGCTGGGGGAAGGCACACCCCGAGGGCACGGCCCTGCTGGCACACGGGGCACGCCCCGCACACCTGTCCGGGCACACCTGTCCTGGCACACACCTGTCCTGGGCACACCTGTCCTGGGCACACCCCTGTCCTGGGCACACACAGAACACCTGTCCTGGCACACACCTGTCCTGACACACCCCTGTCCTGGGCACACCTGTCCTGGGCACACCCCTGTCCTGGGCACACCTGTCCTGGGCACACCCCTGTCCTGGCACACCTGTCCTGGCACACATAGAACATCTGTCCTGGTACACACCTGTCCGGGCACACCTGTCCTGGGCACACACCTGTCCTGGGCACACCTGTCCTGGCACACACCTGTCCTGGCACACACAGAACACCTGTCCTGGCACACCTGTCCTGGCACACCTGTCCTGATACACACCTGTCCTGGGCACACCCCTGTCCTGGGCACACACCTGTCCTGGCACACACCTGTCCTGGGCACACCCCTGTCCTGGCATACACGGAACACCTCTCCTGGGCACACCCCTGTCCTGGCACACACCTGTCCTGGCACACACCTGTCCTGGTACACACAGAACACCTGTCCTGGGCACACACCTGTCCTGGCACACATCTGTCCTGGCACACCTGTCCTGGCACACACAGAACACCTGTCCTGGGCACACCTGTCCTGGCACACCTGTCCTGGCACACACCTGTTCTGGGCACACCCCGCACACCTGTCCTGGCACACCTGTCCTGGCACACCTGTCCTGGGCACACCTGTCCTGGCACACCCCTGTCCTGGGCCCACACCTGTCCTGGCACACCTGTCCTGGCACACCTGTCCTGGGCACACCTGTCCTGGGCACACCCTGGACACCTATCCTGGGCACACCCCTGTCCTGGGCACACCTGTCCTGGCACACCTGTCCTGGTACACACAGAACACCTGCCCTGGGCACACCTGTCCTGGCACACATCTGTCCTGGCACACCTGTCCTGGCACACACAGAACACCTGTCCTGGGCACACCTGTCCTGGCACACCTGTCCTGGTACACACCTGTCCTGGCACACATCTGTCCTGGCACACACCTGTCCTGGCACACCTGTCCTGGGCACACCTGTCCTGGTACACACCTGTCCTGGCACACACAGAACACCTGTCCTGGGCATACCTGTCCTGGCACACCCCTGTCCTGGCACACCCCTGTCCTGGCACACCTGTCCTGGGCACACCCCTGTCCTGGGCACACCCCTGTCCTGGGCACACCTGTCCTGGCACACCCCGGACACCTGTCCTGGCACACACAGAACACCTGTCCTGGCACACCTGTCCTGGCACACCCCTGTCCTGGCACACACAGAACACCTGTCCTGGGCACACACCTGTCCTGGCATACACGGAACACCTGTCCTGGGCACACACCTGTCCTGGGCACACCTGTCCTGTCACACACCTGTCCTGGCACACCCCTGTCCTGGCACACACCTGTCCTGGCACACACCTGTCCTGTCCTGCCTCCTCTGGAGCAGGAGCTGTCCATCCCAGGTGTGTCCCACAGACAGGCTCTGGAGAGGCTGGCCCCCAGCCCTGCTGGTCTGGCCCCACCACCAGGGCTCCTCCCGGCTCCACCTGTCCCACCTGCAGGGATGCCAGGTAGTCCAGCTCCAGCCCTGCACACCCCGAGAGCCACAGCCCCCCTCCCAGCCGGAGAGGGACAGGGACAGGGCCAGCAGCAGGGATGGGTGTCACTGCCTGGGGTCTGTGCACACACCCAGACAGGACAGGGCTGCTGGGACGTGCCTTGAGCTGTTTGATTTTCCAGCAGCAGCCTCAGTGCAGGGCTGTGACAGTGGGAAGGTGCCAGCAGCTCCCGTCCCAGGCAGCAGACACAGAACTCGAGGTCACAGCTCACTCTGGAAGGTTTTTCACCACTCACACAGAGCAGAAGCACGCTGACAGTGGTTCCACCCAGCACTGTGAGCACAGGTACCTTGGGTTAAACAATGCTGCTTATTTCAAATCCAGCACTGCCTGTGAGCCTCCAACACAGTGCACAGAGCTCCGTTGTTAGGCTGAGAACTCCCTGACATCTCACTGGATAAACTTTTCTGCAGCTTGGGGAGTTATTCTGGACAGGTGTGAATACACAGACCGTGGTTCTGTTTGTCCTTGCTTCTCTACATTTTACATAATTTCTCTGCTGACCAATCTCATGCTGCTGCTCAGCTCCAATCTCAGCTCTGCTGTCTCTGAGGCCTCCTGCAGCTTCCCAAACCCCTCTGATTGTGTGGATTCCCAGTGATTGGGATGGGATGGGATGGGATGGGATGGGATGGGATGGGATGGGATGGGATGGGATGGGATGGGATGGGATGGGATGGGATCCATGGGATGGGATGGGATCCATGGGATGGGATGGGATGGGATGGGATGGGATGGGATGGGATGGGATGGGATGGGATGGGATGGGATGGGATGAGTAGACACCCAGCCATCCTCTGGCTTTTTGCAAGGGGGCTGCCACACCTGTGGAGGTTCCTGCACCCTCTGGAGAGCTGCCATCTGTGCCTGGGGTGGCCGTCCCACCCTGACATCAGTCAAGCTCCGGCAGTACAAGAGAGGGTGGCATTCCCAACTCTGCCTGTGTCCTTCCCATTTGGCAGCAGGGAGTGTGGAAGAGTGGCAGCCACACCTGGGGGGCAGAGAGGTGTGGCAGTGTCCCACCACCCATTCCTCTCCCTCTCTTCCAGCCCTCTTTGAAAGGTTTTCAGTTTCCCAGAGCTGGGACAGTCAGGTCTGCCTGCTGCAAACAGAATTGGGCATTTACACATGTGTGTGGGGTTTACCCAGAAACGCCCCAAATGGAAACAAGGGAAGGTGATCCAGAGCCAGGTGACCCTGAGGGATGCAGGGCAGGAGCACAGCACCATGCCCTCCCTTCAACAGGGACAGGGAGGGCCTGGGGGACTGCACTCCACGGTAAATAAACCCTCTCAGGGGTCTCTGTCTCTCTGTGCCACTGGCCCAGAGCTTGGGGGCTGCTCAGGTGTCTGGGGGTGTCTCCACCATGTCCACTGGGGAATTGGAAAAGCCCAGCAGGGTGAGCCTGGAGCTGTCACCCTGGAGAGCAGGCACTCCCAACACTAATCCAGACTGATCAGCAGCAGATAAGGTGTCAGCTCGAATGATACCCAGCTCAGCAGCATAAAACAAACTTTCAAGCAATTACTAAAATATAAAGCCAATTCTGCCCGCATAATCTGACAGTGTGCTGATGGTACATCATGGTAAGGGAAATCCCACCTGGAGCAGCAGGATGAACCCCACATGGAGCCATATTCTGGTGCATGTACCTCAAACTGCGCGTTCCCTCTGCCCACAAACGTGTTGTGTTTCCCTGTCTGCCTCTGCTCATTCCAAGAGACAGCACAGCTCTGCCAGCTGCTGAATCACAGCACCCTTGGGCTCCTGTGACAACATCTCTCCTCACAGAGAAAGGCAAGGCACAATCCTTCCCAAGAATATTTCTGGGTTTCACATTCTCTGAGCCTCAGAGGAAGGAAAAACAATTCTTGTCTCGCTTGCTGTGCCTGTGCTGTGCCACAGTCGAGGGCAATGTGGAGATTGTTTCCCACAGTGATGGAGTTTGGTTCCTTGGCTGTCAGGGCCAGGGGGGTGTGTGTGTGTCGGGACTGTGGGCTGGCAGCCACGAGGTTCAGAGCAGTTGGAGTTGAGCTGAGTGCTTGGCAGATTCAGTGTAGATGCAATGTAGCACGGCGTGATATAATATAGAATACTATAGTGTAATGAAGTAATTAATTAGCCTTCTGATAGGATGGAGTCAGGTGCATCATTCTTTCCCCCTCGTCGGGGGTGAAAATATCCACTGCAGGTTGCCCTGCCCCTGCAGCCACACAGCGTGTTTGAATCAGCTCTCCAGGCAATTAAGTCTGGGTTAATTAATGAGCAGAGTCTCACAGTCCAGCGAGAGGGGGCAGGTGACCCCGGTGCATGCCCCAAAGCTGCCACCAGAGGTTTGGGGGGAAATCAGGCCAAAGAAGCCCCCGACGCTGTGTGTGTGTAAGAATGCCCACACCTGTACGTGCAGGTGGGCACTGGTGTGTGCACACACCTGTCTGTGTGTCATGCACGGGGGTGTCACAGCACCATGGATCTATCGGGCTGTACAAGAACTCTGACACCACGGATCCCCACCCTGTCCCCAGCCCAGAGCTCCAAGTGCCACCTCCAGGTGACACCTGCAGGGCTGGGCACTGCAAACCCCCCTGGGCAGTGCCAAGGCAGTTGCTGAGCCCCCTTTCCATGGGGAAATTCCTGCTGTGCCCACCCTGAGCCTGCCCTGGCCCGGCCTGGGGCCGTTCCCTCTCTCCTGTCCCTGTCCCCTGGAGCCGTGCAGGGCCACAGGGGCCCCCCGAGCCCCCTTTTCCTGCGCAGAGGTGTCCCCATGTCCCCGGCAGGGCTGTCCGCACGCACCGAGCGGCCCGGCCGGAGGCGGGTCCGGGGCGGGGCGGCCCCGGAGCGGCGGGCGGGCGGTTCCGGCGGCTCGGGGCGGTTCCGGCGGCTCGGGGCGGTTCCGGTGTGCCGGGGCTGTCCCGGCGGTGGCGGCACGGTGGCGGGCGCGGTGGCAGCGGCCATGGCCATGTCGGTGTTCGTGACGCGGCGGATCCCGGCCGAGGGGCTGCGGGTGCTGTCCCAGGCCAGCGGGTGAGCGCGGGGCGCGGCGAGTCCCGCTGCGGCGGCTGCGCCGGCGACTCTCGGTGGCGGTGCCGCCGCGGCCCGGTGCCGCTCCCGCTGCTGGATGTGACGGGCCCGGCGCCGGTGCCGGTGTGTGACGGTGCGGTGCCGCGGGCGCCACGTGCAGCAGTGGGACTCGGAGGAGCCGGTGCCGGTCCCGGTGCCGGTCCCGGTGCCGGTCCCGGTGTGTGACGGTGCGGTGCCGCGGGCGCCACGTGCAGCAGTGGGACTCGGAGGAGCCGGTGCCGGTATGTGACGGTGCCGCTCCTCGTGCCGGTGCCGGTCCCGGTGCCGGTACCGGTGCCGGTCCCGGTGCCGGTCCCTGTGCCGGTGTGTGACGGTGCCGGTCCCGGTGCTGGTCCCGGTGCCGGTCCCGGTGCCGGTGTGTGACGGTGCGGTGCCGCAGCTGCCGCGTGCAGCAGTGGGACTCGGAGGAGCCGGTGCCGGTCCCGGTCCCGGTCCCGGTGTGTGACGGTGCGGTGCCGCAGGTGCCGCGTGCAGCAGTGGGACTCGGAGGGCCGGTCCCGGTGCCGGTCCCGGTGCCGGTCCCGGTCCCGGTGTCTGACGGTGCGGTGCCGCAGGTGCCGCGTGCAGCAGTGGGACTCAGAGGAGCCGGTGCCGCGGGCCGAGCTGCTGGCGGGCGTGGCGGGGAAGAGCGGGCTGCTCTGCCTGCTCACGGACCGCATCGACCGCGAGGTGCTGGACGCGGCCGGTACGTGCGGACCCCGCTCCCCCCGCCTGCCCCGGGCCCGGGACAGCCGCGGCAGCGCCCGTCGTGTCTTACAGGGCCCGGCCTGAAGGTCATCAGCACGATGTCCGTGGGCTTTGACCACCTGGCCCTGGACGAGATCAAGAAGCGGTAACGCTGCCCCTCTCCTGCCCTGCTCCAGCCCTCCCCTGCTCTGACCCCGCCGTTCGTTCCCTCCCCCGGTCTGCACCCCCTGCCCTGTGCCCAGTTCGGGACCCCTTCCCCGGCACACCCACATCCCGCAGTGGGCTCCCGAGGCGGCTGGGGTCAGCCACCTGCACCCCTCTCCTGGCCGGGGTCACCCCAGCCACGCCAGGGCTGCGGGAGCCTTTGGGCGCTGCTGTGCCGAGCAAGGACTGCCTGGGGACGGGGGTGTCCGGAGGGCTGAGAGCCCCGGGGCTGGGCCGGGCACAGTGCTGGCTCCCGGGCTGGCAGGGGAGCCCCCAGAGCCCGCTCTGGCTGGCAGGGGGATCCGCGTGGGCTACACCCCGGACGTGCTGACCGACGCCACCGCCGAGCTGTCCGTGGCGCTGCTGCTGTCCGCCTGCCGCCGGCTGCCCGAGGCTGCCGAGCAGGTCCGGAGGTGAGTGAGAGCCCGCCGAGGCTGCCCGGGCTGGGCAGGGGGCTGCAGAGGTTCGTGCAGCTCACTCCGAGCGCCTGGGCAGGGTTCTGACCGGTCCGTGACCCTGCTCCTGTCCTGCTCTCCCTGCCAGTGGCGGCTGGACCACCTGGAAGCCCCTGTGGATGTGCGGGTATGGCCTGTCTGACAGCACCGTGGGCATCATCGGGCTGGGCAGGATAGGTAAGGCAGCTCAGAGAGCAGATCCCCGTCCGCAGCAGTGGCAGGCTGGGCTTGGAGCCTCACCTTCAGCCTGGGCTACTGGAGGTGCCCCTGCCGGAACTGGGAGAGTTGGAATGAGATGGTCTTGGCAGACTTTTCCAGCCCAGACTGTTCTGAGTCTCTGTGACTCAGCCGAGGTGGTGGCCTGCTGCTCCCCTGTTTAAACCCTGTGAGCACTGAGGGCAGCCTGCAGAGCCTCCCCAGCTGCTCCACTGGCTCTCCAGCCTCAGCCTTAAAGCCTCAGGTGTTCCGTGCTTCCACCAGCCCCAGCCCCTGCAGCAACCTCGGCCTCCTCCTGTCCTCAGTTACACAAATGCAGTGGCAAAGTCCAGAGGACACTGTGGAGCTGTGGACTTTGCAGCAGGCAGCCCTCCCTGTCCTTGCTCCCCGGGCAGCCCCGGGCTCGGTGTCCATGGGCCCTTTCCAGAGCAGAACATCCCTGTGCCCTCCCCGCAGCCAGGCAGGGTGACCCCCCTGCAGCCCTGCAGAGGCTCTGGGTGCTGTGCAGCCACGGCAGCCCAGCCCCTGTCCTTGTCCTTGTCCCTCCCTCCCAGGACAGGCGGTTGCCCGGCGCCTGAAGCCCTTTGGGGTCAGGAAGTTTCTGTACACCGGCAGCGGCCCCAAGCCCGAGAGCGCGGCAGAATTTGGGGCTGAGTTTGGTAAGGACAGCCCCGGGGCAGGGTCGGGCACCAGCCAGGGAGCAGCAGGGCTGGCACAGCGCTGGTCACCTGCAGGGTGGGAGCTGGGGGTCGAGGGGCTCCTGGGGGTACCCAGGGTGAGGGGCTGCCACGTCCCAGCTGTGCCCCACGGGGCTGACAGGGGACCCTGCCTCCTCTGAGCCAGGTGAGGGGTGGGCTCACAGGGGTTCACCAGAGCACTGTGGGAACTGCACTGGTCCTGCTGCTGTTCCCCTGCCCCGTGTCCCTGCATTGGGGATTTTCTGTCAGCTCCATTCCCACAGGGAAGCTGGACACAGAGAACAGGAGCAAAATGTGACAGCTGCTCCTGGGAGGAGGGGGCTGCGGTGGGCTGTCCCCACGGGCTGGGTTCCAGGGGTCCTGCTGGGGGGAGCAGGGTGTCCTGCAGCTGGCCCTGGGCAGGGCTGAGGGCAGGGCTGGCTGCAGTGGGGTGTTTCCCTGTTCCTGCCCAGTCCCGCTCACCAGGCTGGCCGAGGAGTCGGACTTCGTGGTGGTCACTTGTGCCCTGAGCCCAGCTACCCAGGGCATGTGCAACAAGGACTTCTTTGGCAGGATGAAGAAGACTTCTGTGTTTGTCAACACCAGCAGGTACTGGCAGCCCAGACTCGCGCCTGGAGAAGGCAGACCTGGCCCTTCCACAGGCCTGAGAGGGTGGGGGGATCTGCTGGGCTCTGAGTCCAGACAGCAGTGCAGCCTTCATGGCTGCAGCCGCTGGGAGCATTTGCCAAGGCCCCTTGGGAGTGAGCCAAGGCAAGATAAATAATTCAGGAGCACCCAGCTCTTCCCCCAGCGTGGGCAGCTGGAGCAGGGGCAGCTCACTGCTGGGATGCTCAGGCACACCCAGAGAGGGTCTGAGCTCTGCTCAGGCAGTCCTGGGGACCCTGCCTCTGTGCCCCTGGAGCCTCAGCAGTGAGCCAGGCTGTCACCCTGCCCTGGCAGGGGGGCTGTGGTGAACCAGGAGGATCTGTACGAGGCGCTGGCCCAGGGCCAGATCGCGGCCGCTGGGCTGGACGTGACCACGCCGGAGCCGCTGCCCACTGACCACCCGCTGCTGTCCCTCAAGAACTGCGGTGAGTGCGGGGCTGCAGAGCCTCCTCCAGAGCTGCTGCCTCCACGGGGACAGGTGTGACAGGGACCCCTGGGCACCACCCCTGGGGCAGTGGGCAGCGGAGCGCAGGACAGGCAGGTCAGGTGTGTTCAGTGCGCTGCTGTGCAGTGCAGGGAGCTGCTGGGGGGTAAAAACCCATCAGCGTGATACCAAACAAGTGTGGGAACTGTTTTAATGTTCCAGAAAGCCATTGAGATAGCCTTTGTGATGGCTCTTCATTCAATGTGTGACATTGGTGCAGGATCTGGCATCAGCAGGGGCACGAAACAGAAACCAGTTCCCAGCTCAGGCCCTGCCCAGCTGGGGTGCTCTGTGCGCTCCTGGGCACAAACCGTGGTGGAAAATTCCCCACTGGCTGAAAGGGGGCTGCTGGGTTTGTCTGGGGGAGTCCTGGTCCCGGGAGTGCTGCTGGGGACATGGGCAGCCTGTTACCTGGGTGCTTGAGACCCTGGGAGGGTGGGACATGGGATGTGGGACATGGGGTGTGGGGCATGGGGCGTGGGACATGGGGTGTGGGATGTGGGACATGGGGCATGGGGTGTGGGACGTGGCGGGGGAGACGTGGGGCGTGGGATGTGGGGCGTGGGGCATGGGATGTGGGGCATGGGGCGTGGGGTGTGGGACATGGCGGGGGAGACGTGGGATGTGGGACATGGGGCGTGGGACATGGGACGTGGGGCATGGGATGTGGGGCATGGGGCGTGGGGTGTGGGACATGGCGGGGGAGACGTGGGACGTGGGATGTGGGACATGGGGCGTGGGACATGGGACGTGGGGCGGGGGATGTGGGACATGGGACGTGAGACATGGGACATGGGGCGTGGGGCATGGGGTGTGGGACATGGGGCATGGTGGGGGAGATGTGGGGCGTGGGATGTGGGGCATGGGGCATGGGGTGTGGGATGTGGGACGTGAGACATGGGACGTGAGACGTGGGACATGGGACATGGGGCGTGGGACATGGGACATGGGGCGTGGGACATGGGGCATGGGGTGTGGGACATGGTGGGGGAGACGTGGGGCATGGGATGTGGGACATGGGGCATGGGACATGGGACGTGGGGCATGGGGTGTGGGACATAGGGCATGGGACATGGGGTGTGGGACATGGGGCATGGGGTGTGGGGCGTGGGATGTGGGACATGGGGGGGAGACATGGGGTGTGAGGCTCGGAGCATGGGATGTGGGGTGTGCTATATGGGGCGTGGGGCATGGGGCAGGTGCAGGCCAGGACTGAGACCTGTCTTCTCTGGGGGAGGATGATGCAGCTGAGGAAGGATGGCTAGGAAGGAGCTTGCTTGGCCAGCGTCTCACAGGATGTCCTCCCTCTGTGGGGAGAGGGTTTCTGGAGCAGGAAGAGTATGTTCCAAAAAGAAACCATAGGAACATCCATGAAAATTTGGAACTGCCCATGAGTGTCTCTTTCTGAAGTGCAAACCTATAGCTGTTTTACCTTTTAGCTAAACTCATTTTTAATTGGTTTGCATTATTTCTCGAAGTAGACAGTGTGAGGAGTGTTAAGAGCTGAGACTTCCTGGAAATATTTGCAGTACTTTGAGATTTGAGAGCTCTGAAACAAGACCATAATTCCTGCACGCGTATTTAATGAGTACATTACTTAGAGCAGGAACATGACACGTTTATCGCTGCCCGAATACCCCCGCCCGGACGCCGTGCCTGGCGGGGCGGGGGGCGGTGGGGGTGACCCGTGTCCCGCTGTCCCTGCAGTGGTCCTGCCGCACATCGGGAGCGCCACCTACGCCACGCGGAGCACCATGGCCGTGCTGGCGGCCCGGAACCTGCTGGCCGGGCTGCGCGGCGAGCCCATGCCCCACGAGCTGAGCCTCTGACGGCGGCGGCACCGGGGCACGCCAGCCCGAGCCCTCCCGTGCCCGGTCATTAAAGAGCGGCAGCCGAGGCAGTGTGGTGCTGTGTCACTTGAGGGCAGGGAGCGCGGTGGGGCTGGGCTGGCGCTGCGTGCGGAGTGCTCGCCGTGCCGGAGGTGCTGCCAGGGAGCTGCTGCAGCGCATCCAGCCTCAAAACCTGGCTCCTGGGCACGGGGAGAGGCAGGAGTGCCTTCCCTGGGCTTGTGGCCAGGAAGGGAGGAGAGGGAACAGCTCTGTCCATGCAGGCTGCTGCTGCCACGGGAGCTGCTGCCAGCCCACGCACCCAGTGCTGCTGTGCAGTCAGTGGCACTGCATAATCCTGCGCTTGAGGGGTCTAAAGAAAAGCACAGACCAGGCTTGTGCAGCTCCCCAGGAGCCTCCAGCTCTGCCTCTGTATCCATAACCAATCCCGGGCACAGATCCAGAGTGGGTGGCAGCTGGAATTCACTGGGAGGTTCTGGTACGCCTTTGTAGGTCCTGGCTGCAGCTGCCCTCGTGGTTCTCAGATGTGCAGTGACTTTTGTCGGTGCAGAAGAGAGCCTGAGTGGGGCCTGAGTCTCCAGCTGCCAGGAGGGCCTGATGGGCACATCTCGAGGGCTTTGGGGATCCATGTGTCCTGCAGCCACTGTCCCATAATCAGGGCTGGAACCTGAGCCCACCTCTCTGTGCCATTGATCACAGATTGATGGTTGGGCTGGAAGGGACGTTATGGATCATCTCATTCCTGCCATGGGCAGGGACACCTTCCCTGTCCCAGACTGGTGCAGGCCCTGTCCAGCCTGGCCTTGGACACTTCTGGGGTGTGGACAGCCCCAGCTTGGACGAGCCTGGGGTCCAGCTGGCCTGTCCTGCAGCATGGGGGTGGATCTGCCCTGGGATGGGCACTGGCCTTGCCATGGCCCCTCAGCATCGGTGACCATGTGGCAGAGGGGAGAGCCCTGTCACAGCTCAGTCACAGCCATGCAGTGTGACCCACCCCAGCACCCCACAGGTGTCCCCAGTGTGATCTCTGGCCTCTGTCACCAGTCCCAAACCAGCTCCGAGTGCTCCCAGCCCTCACGCCGGGGAACATGCTGAAGGGCACACCTGGGCTCAGGTTCCTTTTCAGCGGTGGCTCTCCATCAGCCCTCCTGCTCCTCCTCCTCCTCCCAGTCCCACCACAGCCCTCGGTGCTGTGCAGGCCCACGAGGAGGACACAGCAGCCCCTGTGGTGTGCCCAGCTGGACCCTGTGGGGTGCCAGTGGCTGACCCGCCCCACCGGGATGGGTTTGTACATGTTCTCCCAGTGCTGCGCCCCAGGACAAGCCCCACTGCCCCCTGTGCCCCCAGCAGTCAGGGGACCAGAGCTGTTGGGGCCAGCAGCACGAGGGGAGGGGACGAGGAGCGTGCGGTGGGCAGGAGGGGCGAGCAGCAGGCAGCAGCACAGCCCTGGTGTGGGGAGGGAGCCTGAGCTCAGCACGCAGCCTGCAGCCAGAGCTGGGGCTCAGCCAGCACACCCCTGTCCCCTCCTGTCCCAAATCCCTGCTGGGATTTCCCAGAGGCTCAGTGAAGGACTCCGGTAGCAGTAACAGCTGGTGGGAGTTGCCCTGCATCACAGGAGGAATTGTGACAGTTTTGATTCACAGGCATGGCTGGTTGCCTTGTGCTGGCCTGCCAGAAATACTTCTGGAGGTTTGTAAGGTGGACTGAGCAGAAAGCCGGTGGCAGTGCTGGTGGGGAGGAAGGGAGTGTGCTCTGGGCACCCCAGCTGGCTGCAGTGGAAATAAGGACTGCCTCTGCTGTGAACACCGGGCCGTGGGCCAGCGGGGAGCTCCCTGCTCTCCAGCACTCCTCAGCGCTGACTCTCAGGATGCTGCTGGAGCTGCTGGAGCTGCTCTGACACTGAAGGATGGGGACCAAGCATCTGAGAGGTTCCTGGTGAGGACAGGGACCGACCTGGTGTCTGAGCAGGTGTGTCAGACTCCCCAGGTGTGCTAAGAAACAGACACCCAGCTGTAAATCAGCTGCCACGGGGACCTGGAGCACGGGGCTTCAGGTGTCCAACCCAGGACTCCTTCGAGACAAGCACCTCCTGCACCTGAGACATCCTCCCATGATGAGGAGAGCAGCAGTGACTACGGATCATGAATTTCACGGGTGCTGTGTAAATATTACTTCATTAACAAAAGTAATACAAAGAACTCTGTCAGGGACAAAATTATTACCAAGGTGAGATTTTTATGATCCCTTGTGCGGTCACAATTTTTTCTGTACAAGCTGGTGTGGAGAGCACCACGCCAGTGAAGCCAGGCAGACACAACCAGACAAAATGCAGGGTTTATTTCCAGGTGTTTTGGAACAGACAGCCCCACGCCTCCACGCGAGATCCCAGGTGCAAAGCTCAGCTCTGAGCACAGTTCAGCATCAGCTCTCCAGGCTGTGGGGTGGGATCCCTTCACTGGAGCGGGCAGCTCAGGCCACAGGAGTTTGTTCATGCTATCCCCAGGAATTTATTGCTGTGTTCAGGAAGACTCAGAAGGCTTCGAGGCAGCTGCAGGCTCCAGGCCTCACACCAACCGACCGTGGAATTTAAAGCTGCCGCTGCCAAAAACGCTCCTTCAGAAATTCTTCACAAAGAAAGAATACAGAACTGATATTCCACGTTAAAATCTTTATAGAAACACTTCAAGAGTCCAGTCAGGTGTTTATCTGCTCGTATCAGTTCCTAGTCTCCCTGCGCAGGGAGATGCTTTAATCCAAAACATTGCAATAATTCCAAAATGTGGATGTGCTACAGGAAACACAAAATGAAAAAAAAGCCTTGGTTTTGAAATGCAAAACACTAGAAATGCAATGAGGATGAAAGAGTGTTACTTAATAAAGCAACACAAGAAAATATTTAAGTACAAAATACTGCAGTTTATTGATGTTTGGGAGAGTGTTTCTGCAACTCAGTGCTGTTAGTCCCCATTAAGGAAATTATTCAAAACAAAACACAGCATATCCCACTGCTTCAAAAAAGTGTTATTTTAATGCTTAAAAAAAAAAATCAAGAGCCAGAGATATGACCGTTAGTAAACCCTATAACAAAATATTAACATTTTAAAGGAATTAACCCAAGCATCTCCTGTGTTTCTGCGCTCCTCAGATGGTCAAGGTGCAAACGACAGGCTGACAGGGCAGGTGCAGGGAATCCTCTGTCTCACCTGAGCAGAAGGGCATGCTGCAGCCCTGACCCAGCCCCTCTCAGCTGAGCACCATTTACCATCAGCAGAAATGCTCTGCAAGTTTATTTTAAAACTTAACAATGCTGAGCACAGTGCGTGTGCACCTCTGACAAGGAAGAAAGGAGACTGCAGGCAGTGTTAAGGGACGGTGGCACCAAAGAAGAGAAAATTAAAAAGAGACTTACATGATTTATGTAGAAAAAGATAAATTTCTGCTGTGTGTATACAGTGCCATTTTTAAAAAATTAAATTTACATTAGCTTTTTTTCAATGTATGGGGGAAAGTACTTTTATGACACTAGCTTAAGTGGATTTGACAAGGACATTTTACAGAATGTGAGCAGCCAGGAGGGCCAGTGACAGCCTGGGGGTGTCAGCAGCAAGGTGAGGGAGGATTGTCCTGCTCTGCTCTGCTCTGCTCTGCTCTGGGGCAGCCTCACCTCAAGTGCTGGGGCAGTTCTGAGCACCATCATACCAAAGACATGACGCTGTTGGGAGGCTGTCCAGAGGAGGCCACGGGGCTGCTGAGGGCTCTGGAGAGGCAGCTGTACGAGGAGTGGCTGAGGGCACTTGGCCTGCTCAGAGTGGAGGAGAGGACACTGAGGTCAGACCTCACCGGGGCCTTCATCATCCTCCTGAGGAGCAGCAGAAGGGCAGGTACCGAGCTCCTCACTCTCATGACCGGGGACAGGAGGTGAGAAAACAGCTGAAGGTGAACCAGGGGAGGTTTAGGTTGGCTATCAGGAAAGGTTTTTCACCCAGAGGGTGGTCTGGCACTGAACAAGATCCCCAGGGACAGGGTCACAACCCCAAAGCTGCCTGAGGCGAAGAAGTGTCAGGCACAAGATGGGATTGTCCTCTGCAAGGCCAGGAGCTGGACACAGTGATTCTGAGGGCTCCCTTCCAACTGAGCATACTCTGTGATTCTGTGCAATATGGCAAAGGAGAATTGCTCCTGACCTAGCAGCGATTTGCTCCAAGGACAGACCCACAGCTGCGAAGGGAAGTCACTCAGTGCGCAGGGCAGGAAATTAAAGCCTGGAGATAAGAGAAAAAGACAACATGCTCACGCCATAACGGGGACCAGATGGGCCGTGGGCATCGGGGAACAGCGAGATACTGCCTTACGTGGCCAAAAAAGCCATCACAAGTTCCCTCTCCTTCAAAACAACAGACAAAGACAAGCTCTGCTCAAACTTCTGCGTATATAGAATTGTAACATAGGAGATACAAACTGGTTAAAATACTGCTAGGAATAGCACAAGCAAGAGACAGTACTTCACTTACCACTTAATACTCGCTTCTACAGAAAAAAATACCAGCCAAATATCCAGATCTTGCTGTATTAAAGTTATATGTACACCTGGCAGTCCAAAAGTTACTTGTCTGGGATTTAATTTAAGCACCTTGATTACACAGTGTCCTTTACTACAAAACAGCCAAACATACATTCATAATCCTAGAACTATTGTCATAAGTAGCGTATTTTAAAGCATTATGTCAGACAGGTGCAGCCTAAGCCGTCTTTCTCTTTTCAAGGTAAGGGGTCTGCACCACCATCCTCACGTAATGCAGCAACTCATGTTACAGTAATCATTTAAATGCTTTCACTGTTACAAAATGCTTTAGAGAGAAGGAAAAAAAAAAAAGAGAAAAGAAACGAGCAGGTCAGTTTGTTGTTCTCAGACCGTGCTATTTCAGGAGACCCCCGTGCTGTCGCCCCTCTGCCCTGCAAAGGGGCTCGTGGCCGTGGGGTCACATCCCCATCCCCGCCGCGGGGTCTCATCCCCATCCCGCCGCGCGGCTCCCGGCGGCGACACCGCGAGGTAGGTACCGGATATCCCCAAAGGCAGAGCCGAGCCGTGCCGGCACCGTGGCACGCCGGTGTGCGCCGCCCGTCCCCGCCGGCAGCGAGGCTCCTCCGCTCACAGCAAGCTGCTGGGCAGGTTGCTGCTCTGCCACCTGAGGCAGGTGGTCTTAGAGTGTTTGTAGAGGTGGCTGGACTGGCTGAAGCGCTTGCCGCACTTGAGGCAGGCGTAGGGCTTCTCCCCCGTGTGCACGCGGATGTGCTTCTTGCAGTCCGTCAGCGTCAGGAAGGTCTTGCAGCAGATCTTGCAGGCGTACTTGCGCGCGCCCTCCACCACCAGCACGTTGTGCTCCGACAGAGCCTTCTTGCACTTGGACAGCACGTCGGCCGAGGCGCGCGTCAGCTGCGGCGGGCCCGGCTGCGACAGGTGCCCGCTCTCGAAGGACGCGCTCCCGTTCAGCATCAGCTGCGAGCCCGACGAGCTCTCCTGCAGCTGCGAGCCGCGCACGGAGGTCACCACGGGCATCTTGGGGGCAATGCGGCGGTAGCCGGGAAAGCCGCCGGCGCCGCCTCTCACGGAGCCCATCATGGCCCGGGACAGCGAGTGCAAGCCCAGGCCTGAGCGGGGAAAATCCATGCCGAACTGCTCCGCTGCTCGGTAGCCGGAGGTCTGCACGCACGGCAGGCCCATCACATCCTGCATGGGCCTCACAAAGTGGGAGTCCGTGGGCTCGCTGAACGGGTTCTCCACGTGCGAGACGGCGGCAGAGGAGTGGCCACCAGCGGGCCCCGACTCTGGGCTCATCAGGTAAGGCGCGTCGCTGTCCATCCGGCAGTCACTGGTGGTGTTGGGAATGTTGTCGTCGTTGTTTTGGCTGGCGCCAAAGCCACCTCCTCTGCTCTTAGTCAAAAAATTTGAAATGCTGAAAGAAGACTTGTGTTCCAGGTTGTTGGACACCTCCATGATGTGGATGTCTCCCACCCTGTCGGTGCTGGACTGGGGGTCCGAGAAGCTGCGGTCGCTGCTCTCGGGACTCAGCTCTATTTTCTCTGCACTCACCACCCCTCCTTCCACCTCCACGGACTCGCTGCCCTCCGCCTGGGAGGTGACATCGCTCACCTCATCCTGAGGCTCCGGGGAGCTCAGGGGCTCAGACTTCACCACCACCCTCATGTGCTCCTTCTCATTCAGGCTGACCTCTGGATTTTCACACGGAAAGTTGTTCTTCTCAGCGGCAGCCTCCTGGTCGAAGCTGGTTTCCACTTGCGTGGCCTGGGACGCCATGGACATCTGGGAAATGTTTCCCCCGCCATTGTCAGACTGGCTGGGCACTTGAGCATCTTCCTGAGCACCAAAAGGCTGGTCGAACATGATCGTGTTGTCCTCCTGGTTATCGGCCACCGCGTCGGCCTTGGCGTTGTCCACCATCTTCAGCGAGTCGGGCGAGAAGAAGTCCTCGCGCGAGTGCACGACAGGCTGCCCGCTCTCGGCGGCGCCGTCGGTGCCGGGCTCGTCCAGGGCGGGCCGGGCGCGCTGGCGGGCGCGCTCCTCGGAGGACTGCTTGCGCTTGTGCAGGCGGCGCATGGGGAAGGCGGCGCGCTGCTCCAGCCCGCCGCGCAGCGCCGCGCCCACGGCGCCCGCCGGCTCCTCGGCGCCCTGCGCCGAGCCCAGCGCCGAGCTGACGATGCTGAGACCCAGCTGCTGCAGCATGAAGGAGCGCTGCAGCCGCGCGCTCTGCTCCTGCGCGCGCTCGCTCGGCGGCGACAGCGGCAGCGTCCGCGTCGTCAGGTAGTGCTTGCAGGCCTTGACCACGGAGTTGAGGTGCAGGTGGGAGGCGGCCAGCAGCACGTCCATCACGTTGCTCTCGCCCAGCATCAGCGTGGAGGTGTACATCATGTCGATGAGCGCGGCGAAGGCCTCGGCCGTCACCACCTCGCTGTCCAGCTGGATCATGTTCATGCTCTGGTCGCCCTCGGCCACGGTGAAGAGCGCGCGGAAGTGCGTGCTGCAGGCGGCCAGCACCGAGCGGTGCGCCTTGAAGTGCCGGTTGCCCACCACGATGACGCAGTCGCACAGCTGCCCGTGCAGCCGCTGGTAGTTGAGCTGCTGGAAGACCTGCTCAAAGTGCCCCGGGAAATCCATGATCCTGCAAAACACAAGAGGAGCGCTGTGTGGGCCAGCAGGCCGAGCAGAGCGGGGCAGCAGCCGTGCTGCGAGCAGAGGGAGAGAGCTGGGATTGCCCAGCTGAGCAGAGCGGGGTGCTGCGAGCAGAGGAGAGAGCTGGGACTGCCCAGCTGAGCAGAGCGGGGCAGCAGCCACGCTGCGAGCAGAGGGAGAGAGCTGGATTGCCCAGCTGAGCAGAGCGGGGTGCTGCGAGCAGAGGAGAGAGCTGGGACTGCCCAGCTGAGCAGAGCGGGGCAGCAGCTGTGCCACGAGCAGAGGGAGAGAGCTGGGACTGCCCAGCTGAGCAGAGCAGGGCAGCAGCCACACTGTGAGCAGAGGGAGAGAGCTGGGATTGCCCAGCTGCAGAAGGGAAGGCTGCAGGGTGACCTCAGCACAGCCCTCCAGCTCTGAAGGGGCTACACGAGGGTGGGACCAGACTATTTATGAGAGTCTGCAGGGAAGGAGAGAGGGGAGTGGGTTCAAATTGAAAGACAGTAGTAGAGTATGGGACTGTTCCCTGGCAGGGTGGGCAGGCTCTGGCGCAGGGGGCCCAGCTGGATCCCTGGCAGTGCCCAAGGCCAGGCTGGAAACTGGGGCTTGGAGCAGCCTGGGACAGTGGAAGGTGTCCCTGCCATGGCCGGGAGCGGAACAAGACAAAGTGCCCTCCCAACCCAAACTGTTGTATGATCCTATGGCTGAAGTCCTGGTCAGGCTGCAGTGAACCTGGCACTGAAGACAAAATGTGACAGCGAAAGACAGGCAAACAGTAACTGGCCTGAGTGTACCACCACCACATGGGCCCAGGATCAAAGCCGGAGTCTGGAGGACAAGGAAGAGCAGTGAAAGTCCAGGTTCTGCCACAGAGCTGACCTCAGCACCACGCAGCTGTGCTGGAAATGGGACAGCGTGGGTCACCTCACAGCCAAGAGGAAAACCCTGCCTTGTCAGCCAGCCTGACTGCAGTAACACCCCTCTGCTGCCCCTCTGACACACTGCTCACACAGGGGGTGCCCTCCACAGGAGCACCAGGGCTGCTGGCACAGCACGGCTGCCCCGTGAGACCAGCAGCAGCAGGCAGGGTGGCTCCTTCTCCAACTCTCATTAACAGAACATCAGCCCTGCTCAGTGGATTCATTTCAACACTACCTGGTGAGCCTCGGCAATATCCCAACTTTTCCTCATGAAAAAACTGCAAAGTGTAGGATCTGGTGAGATCTGTGTGCCCAAAGCACAAACACCAAGTTCCTGTGCTCACGTTTATCTTCCCGCAGCTACGCCACAGCATCAATGGGCACAAGACCATAAAGCAGCCAAAAAAAAAGTCACATGGCCAGAATCACACTTTTGAGGAGGGATGAAATGAAAGCCTGCTGATTCAGAAAGTCCATGCTCAAACTTGGACGGTTTGCTGCTTTTTCCTTCCTGCTCAAGCCTGTGTTTGCCGAGCAGCTGCTCGCCCTGCCCGGGACACCCCAGGGATCCCACCGTGTCCTTGGATGGGCTCAGAACAGGGAGGGCGTCACCAGCTATCACCCGGAATACTCAGCGCGGGGAAAACCGAGTACTGTAAAGCCCTTGACAAGTCCGGCCGTTAACTGACGGTGGGTCCCCGGTGTCTCCTGCTGACACCAGGGTGCTCTTCCCAAGACACTGCCGTGCTCTGCCCGCCTTTCCCTTGCGCATCACCTGGAACTGCCAAGGTGTGTGCCCCTCCCGGAGAGCCGCCTGCACCCAGCGCGGCATCAGCACGGGGCCACACGTACCGGGAGACTCCGCTTTGTGCCGTACACGGGACATAAAGGGGGGACCGGAGAGCCCCGGTCCCGCCCGACGCCGGGGTCACCGGTCTCCGCCTCGCTGCCGCCCCCCGCCCCGCTCACCTGCGGTGTCCGTGCGGTAAGGGCCGTGCGAGGCTCGGGCTCGGGCCCGGGCTCGGGCCTGGGACTGGGCCTGGGACTGGCACTGGGCTCGGCCCCGGCCCCGCTCCCGCCGCTCCGGCCCCGCCCACCCCGCCCCGCCGCGCCGACACAGCGCGTCACTTCCGGCCGCTGGCAGCGCGGACCCTGCTCACAGCCAATCGGCCACCTCGTTACTTCCACGCCCCGGCAGAGTCTCACCTGGTCCAATCGGAGCTGAGCTTATTGCCACGCCGAGCGGCAGGGGCGGAAGGGGCCGAGGCCGGGAGCGTGGCTAGGACCGCGCCGCGCGTCCCCGCGTCCCCGCCATGGCCGCCGCCACCTGGCGCTACCGCGGGGACCCCGAGGGCGAGCGGCCGGCGGCGCTTGGTGAGCGGGAGCGGGCCGGGGGCGCGGGGCGGGTGACGGGTCCCCTCGGGGGTCGCGGCCGGCCCCAGATCTCACGGCTTCCTGCCCCGCAGTGCGGTTCGCCAACGGGAGGCTGGAGCGGCCCGAGTCGCTGCGCTTCACCGTGTACCGGAACCGGGACTCGGCGCACCCCCGGAAGAGGCACCGCCGGATCCTGGTGAGGCCCGCGGGGGCGCCGGGACACGGGGCCGCAGAAACATTAGGAGACAGGGATAGTTGTACACACTGAGGCAATAGCCAGATAACGGCTGTGGGGGGCTAAAAGTGATAAATGCTGTTAATTACCCGGTACAGACCGGGAGCGGCGGGAGCGGGGCCTGGCCCCGGCCCAGGGAGCTCCCGGCTGAAATCCCACCGAGCAGCTCCTGCTGCGGGGGCTGTGACCCTGGCTTGCCCTCCCGTTGGGTGAGAAACTCCTGGCTGTGAGGGTGGGCAGGCCCTGGCTGTGGCTGCCCCTGCACCCCTGGCAGTGCCAGGGCCAGGCTGGACACTGGGGCTGGAGCACCTGGGCAGTGGGAGGGGTCCCTGCCGTGGCAGGGCTGGGATGGGTGGGCTGAGCTCAGCCCAGCATGTTGCACAGGGATGTGCTCCAGGTGTCCCTGTGCTCCAGGAATGTCCCTGGTCTGGTGTGGCTGAGGGACACTGCAGGGGGGAGTGGCAGAGCTGGGACACGCTGAGCCTTTGGGAGATACCATCTGGTGATGGAATCCAGTGTGTTCTGCTCTCTCTGGGGAATCTCCTGAGGTGTCTGTCCGGCTCAGGTGCATCCCAAGGGGGTCTCTCAGTCAGGAGGGACCTGAGCCTACAATCAGAGGGTGCTTTCTAATGCTGCTGTTAATCTTTACATCTGCTCCACACAAAGAATAAATGACTTTTCAGCCCAAATCCTTGGGGCAGTTCACTGCAGCAGAGCAGAGAAACCAGCACACTCTCATGATGCACTGAGGTGGCTGGGGCACTCCTGTAGTGCTGGCTCTGGCCTTTCAGCGGGTGAATTCAGGCACTTTTCCATACTGGAGCTTGGATGAATCCCTGGAAACCACACTTTAGGCTGAACTGTTGGGCTGTGCACATTTGCTGTGCTGATCCCTCTGCCTGGCACTGCAGAGCACAGGCACTGGGGGCCCTCAGCCCTTCCCAGGATCTCTCCTGTTTTCCCTCAGCCTTTCCCAGGATCTCTCCTGCTTTCCCTCAGCCTTTCCCAGGATCTCTCCTTCTTTCCCTCAGCCCTTCCCAGGATCTCTCCTGCTTTCCCTCAGCCCTTCCCAGGATCTCTGCTTTCCCTCAGCCCTTCCCAGGAGCTCTCCTGCTTTCCCTCAGCTTTTCCCAAGGATTTTTCCTCCTTTCCCTCAGCCCTTCCCAGGAGCTCTCCTGCTTTCCCTCAGCCCTTCCCAGGAGCTCTCCTCCTTTCCCTCAGCCCTTCCCAGGATCTCTGCTTTCCCTCAGCCTTTCCCAAGGAGCTCTGCTTTCCCTCAGCCCTTCCCAGGAGCTCTCCTCCTTTCCCTCAGCCCTTCCCAGGAGCTCTCCTCCTTTCCCTCAGCCCTTCCCAGGAGCTCTCCTCCTTTCCCCCAGCCCTTCCCAGGAGCTCTCCTCCTTTCCCTCAGCCCTTCCCAGGATCTCTCCTCCTTTCCCAGGTCTCGGAGACAGAGCGGCTCTGCTACGTGGGGCACAACTTTGGCAGTCAGGTCATGAAGTGCAACTCCCTGTGCAGGTATGGGCCAGGAGGAGGAGCACAGGGGCTGCTCGCCCTTAGAGCTCCCTCCCTTTCCCTTTCCCTGTCTCTGGGCTCCCTCCCTGGGGCTCAGGGATTTGGCCAGGAAGCTCTGGCTGTTGATGCACACCTGGTGGGAGCTGTGGTGTGTAAATCAGACTGGTCTGAAAGCGTCTTCTGAGGTCTGGGGTGAGGGTATGGAGTAGTGCAGCAGCAGGATGGAGCTGTGTCACTGGGGATTGGGGTGGAGGAGCTGCCTGTGTCAGCAGCTGGTCAGTGCTGAAGGATCATTGCTGTGGGGCCCTTGCAGCTGAGATGTTCTGCAGTTCTGCACAAGGACCTGGCTTCCTTCCTGCAGAGCCTCTCAGAAATGCCCACCCCAGCCTCTCTTCTGCCTGAGCAGTGACCCAGCAGAGATGGAGCCTCAGGTGGAGCAGTGTCCAGTGTGAGATGCTGCAGCTGAAAAAAGAGCACCAAGGGTTTGTTTCTGCTTGGGTTTGGAGAGATGAGTGCAGTTTAACAAATGTGTTGGTGCAAGAGTTAGTTCAGTTGTTTGTGGGCAGATTTAGGTGCTCCTGCCTGTGAACACTGGTGAGCAGGTGAAGGGGTAGGCTGAAGTGGTGCTTGCCTGCACCTCTGGAGATCCTGAGCTCTGAGAGGAAATTTGGAAATTTGGCTGTTGTTCAAGCTATGGCCATCAAGTCCTGGCATAGCAAAAAAAGGCAAAAGAAAATAGCAGAACTGTGGCACCTACACTTCACCTAATTCAGTTCTTTCAAGACTTCTGCATTTACTCAGAGTATCAAGTCTTTCTTCTTTTTATGTACACATGCCTTGGAGATGACTTGGTTTATCACAGCGCTGTATGTGAAGGCAGGGGAGCTGCTGGGGTGTGAGAAGACCTTGTAATTTAATTATCTCCCCTGCTCTGCCTCTCGCTAATCAACTGCCCCATTCTCCCCAGGTACTTTGTTGGAGTGCTAGACAAGAGTTCTGGGCAGATGGATGTCTACAATGCTGAAATATTCAACATGCAGCCCCTGCTCTCAGGTGGGGGTGCTGGGAGTCACAGCTCCTGGGCTGCTCTGTCCTTCTCCTTCCTGCCTGGTTCCCTTGGCAGGCAGCAAGGACAGTTCCTTCCCTGGCAGAGGGGAGCACAGGCTGGGGGCTAGGGTGGGAGTCACTCACAGGTGTCACTGCTCAAGGGCAGCCTTGTCTGGGTGTGTTCTGCTGAGGGAGGCTTGACACTCATCAGGAATTGGACCCCTGAATAACAAAAAAAAACCAAAACAGGTTTTATCCAGCTGGACTGTTTGCTGTCATTGAACCCAGGATAAGAACCCAAAAGATCACATATTTTGGTAGCTGATTTTTACCCTGTGCAGCAGGACATGGGTTTGGCCATAGTCCATGTATTGCACCCGTGGGCTTTGTAGAAAAAGCCTTTTTTAGTCTAGGTCCTCATGTTTGGTGTGTCCTTTAATTAGCCAGGTCACACGGAGGAGGTCCTGTGCCAAGTCTGTCAGTCACAGGGCTAAAGGCATTCCCCTCCTGGCTGCTTCTGCCCAAGCACAGTGACTTCTGCTCTTTTGTAGATAACGTGATGCCTGACGACACCAAGGATTACCAGACCAAGTCCTACAGGGAGAAGGTAAAGCTGAGAGCTGTGTCATGTTCTGCTGTGACTGTCTGGCTGACAGGGCAGTGCTTGCCTTGGGGCTGGGAGGTTTGTGTCCTGCAGGGCAAACCTGTGCAGCCCAGCATTCTCCCTGTGCCCAGGAGGCAGCACAGGCATTGCCTGCTGGTGTTTGTGGGGTCCCCCGTGGCAGGAAGGAAAGGTGAATCTGACTCCATGTTCTTAGAAGGCTAATGTATTATTCTATTCTATTCTATTCTATTCTATTCTATTCTATTCTATTCTATTCTATTCTATTCTATTCTATACTATTCTATACTATTCTATACTATACTATACTATACTATACTATACTATACTGAGAGGATACTTACAGAAGGCTTAACAGGATACTAATGAAAAACTCATGACTCTCCAGAGTCCAACACAGATGGACTGTGATTGGTCATTAAGTTAAAGCAATTCACCAGAATACAATGAAACAATCACATGTTGGATAAACAGCCTCCAACCACATTCCAAAGCAGCAAAACACGGGAGAAGCAATCAGATAATTATTGGCTTCATTTTCTCTGAGGCTTCTCAGCTTCCCAGGAGAAGAAATCCTGGCGAAGGAACTTCTCAGAAAATATGGCAGTGACATTGCCTGGCTCAGGAGTGTTTTCCTGATCATCCTGGTTTTCCTGGTTATTTTGGGCTGGTCCCCACCCCAGTGCCCTCTTGCCCTCGCAGACCAGCGCATCCTGCGCCTGCGGGTTTTGCCTCGTGAGGGGTTTAAAGCTCTCGTGGAGCCATCTGTGAGGGAGCAGCGGGGTTTGTGTTCCCCGGCGTGCTCAGGGTGTGGCAGAGTGTGTTGTGCCTCCTGCAGATGGATTTGTGCATCGAGGCCTTCGGAACCAGCAAGCAGAAGCGAGCTCTGAGCTCCCGCCGCATGAACGCCGTGGGCAGCGACGTCGTGAGCACGGCTGTGACAAAGGCAGCTGCAAATGTTATAGATGCCAAGGGAGTCACAGGTGAGAGGATTCTGCCTCAGGCTGTAATCAGGACAGCCTGAAGTGCTTTTTGCTGTCTGTCCATGCCAAGTGTGGCAGGAAGAAGAGGGCTTTTCTTTAAGTGATGAGGAAGTAGCTGGTCCAGTGGCTGAGATGGGTACACGTAGAGGAACTGCTTCTTTCTGGTCCTGCTGGACTTGGTTTACTTGAATGAGGGAAGGTCCCTGTGACACCAGTGTCCATCCTGCCTGCTTTGGAAGCTCCTGTGGGGTAGGGGTTCACTGGCATAAAGGCAGTGCCTTTAGCTGGTCTGAGCTCTCTGGTACCTTCTTACCTCAGAGAGTGGTGCAGCCTTGGGACGCGTCACAGCACAGCGTGGTGTCACCATCCCTGGGGGCTTCCATGCTGTGGCAGGAGAGAGCTGGGGCTGCCCTGACTGTGGACATCTGTGCAGGAGGGCAGACAAGATTCCAGAGCAGTTGTGGGATCCTGGGAGTGTCACTGGCACAAACAGGAGAGATGTCTGTTGACTGTGGAGCCCACCACCTTCCATCCCTTTTGTTCCAGGGTGGATATTGACTGTGCTGTCAGAGCTGCTTTGTGCCAGCTGGGTGTCCACTGGCACACAGGTGCCAAAACCGTGCTCTGCCCACATCTTGGTGCCCTCCTTTCCTAGATGTTTCTCTAGTCTAGTGGCCTTTCTAAATGTTTATGACCAGAAGGTTCTTGATAGAAGTTGTAAATGTCTAAAACTCCAGTTGTGACTGAAGTAGTGTTCACGCACTTGAGTAAATTTGCTTCTAAAGGAAGGATTTGGGTTGTGTTGCTGTTCTCTGCGTTTTGGTTATCACGATCCAAGCGGTCCTGTGCCGGTTCTCTTGCCAGCTCTGATGCAGGACCTGGCCCAGGATGATGTGCAGAACATCTCTGCCTTCCTCCCGCCGTGCCACGAGGACGCCGACCGGCCAGAGCACGTGTACAAGTTTGAGGACAGTATCTTTTCTGTGCACTGTGGTTTCAGTCCCCATGAAGCCATCTGATGTGTTGGGGCCAAGCTGTCCCTCACAGGCCAAGAGCTGGGAGCGAGGTAATGCTGCCCTGGGCTTTTGGGGATGCAGGTGCTGTGTCCTGCCCTGTTCCTGTGGAGAGGAGGATGCTCTGCCTCTGGTGGGAGCATTCCATGGGGAGTGTTGGTGAGCTGTGCTTGTGCCACAGCCTGTCAGAGGCTCCATCCCCCTGCCCTGCCCACCTCTCCTCAAGTGAGTGTGACAGAACTGCCCTGCCTGGGAGGGGGAGGCCAGGCTTGTTCTTCTCCTTAAATCCTGCCAGTCCTGTCTCCTGCCGAGTATGAGGCGCTGCGGGTGCCAGCGGCCAGCCTGGCCAGCATCACCAAGGAGGAGATGGCCAAGAGGGCAGAGGAGAGAAGGTGAGGGCACTGCAGGGGCCACGTCCTGGCTGAGGGGCACTGGGGCTGCTGCTGCCAGTGCCACGGCTCGGGGCAGAGGGACGTGGGATCCAGGCCTGGCAGAGCAGCCCCTGCCTCGGAGAATGGGGGGGACACTTGTGTACACTGAACTCCCCTCTCTTTCCTGCAGCCTCTGCTCCTTTGTTTTGGAGGAGCTGAAGTTCCTGCCCGCTGATGAGAAGAGTAGGGACCACAAAGCCCGATGCCTCTGGTTCCTGGACACCCTCATCAAGTTCAGCCAGCAGAAAGTGATCAAGAAGAAGCGTAAGAGAGTTTTCAGCTCATAAACAGGCTTTTGGGAATGTCTTCATCATCCTTTGCTCGCCAGTTGAGTGTGTGGTTCATAGCTCTGCCATAGTAAGGGTCCTGCTTTTGAAGCAGCACCACACAAAACAATTTGGTTAAGATTTTCCAGACTTGCCATCCTCCTTAGAACTTGTGTGTCTTTGTGAGTTCTTGGCAGGGCTGAGGGAGGAGGAAGTGGCAAGTCTGGCTTTAAATATCTTCCTGTGCTGCAGAAGATGCAGGAGTCACCCATAGGACTTGTCTAAGGAGAATGGGGGAATGACCAAACTTGGTGATAGTAGGGGCTTGGTGGTGTTGTCTCAGCTTTAACAGTGTTTTGTGGCAAAAGAATACGTGCATAGGTGTGTGTCCATTTTAGATTGTGTAGAATGGAACTGGGAGACTGCTTTTACTAAGAAAATAAAAGCTGTTGGGATTCTCTCAGGCCTGAAAAATTAAGAGACCTAGAAATGAAGCACTGAGGTTCGTTTTAGGTTTGTTGTGTTCCTGGGGGGAGGCAGTAAGTGCTGGGATTGCTGGGGCTGGACTCTGATCCCAGTGGGCATTCTGCTAAACGTCAGGATGACGCACGTGCTGCTGTGGTGGGTGGGCAGTGCAAGGTAGAGTGTGTGCTCCTCATTCCACTGCAAAGCCCCTTTCTGCCCTAGATCCAATGGGTCCTGAATGCCCACACATCATCAGCAAGAAACTTATGAAGAATTTCACCTCGCTGACCTACAACAATGGCAGGTAGGGGATGGTGCATGGTGCTCTCGAGGCACAGGCATGGCAGAGCTCAGCTTGAGGGAGCACAGACACACCATCAGGAAGCCCCTGAGGCTCCACATCTCACGAGTTCTCCTTCTTGCCACACAGCATCCAGAATTTAATCTCTGCATCCATGAAGGCTAAAATCACTGCATATGTCATTGCCTTGGCTTTGCACATTAACAACTTCCAGACGGATCTCACCGTCCTGCAGAACGACCTGAAGCTCTCAGAGAGCAGGTGAGTCTCCTCTTCCTTCACACTTGCCCGGATCCTCCTGCAGAAGGGCCCTGGGAGAGCTCTGGCATGTCTCTGGACCTGGGGAGGGCTTAAATTTCCCAGGCAATGATAGGCAGTTGTCTGGGTGCAGGACATGCATTTCCCAGGAATCACCTGGCAGCTGCAGCTCTGCTCCAGCTGTGCTCCTTTCCCTGGCCCTGCAGAGTTCATTGGATCAGGCTTTCTGGCCAAAACTTCACTCATTACTGGGTCTTACCAAAGCCCTTGGGCACTGCTAGGTTTTCAAGCTTCTTCATTGGTTTTGATGCCACCACTTATTTTGCCCACAGTTATCCTCTATGCTTTGATCAGAAGTGGTGGATTTACTGTGTTTAAGAGCAATCTGCTGCTGGTTTCCATCCATTTTTCCCTTTTTCTTTCTGGGACTAACCTTTTCCAGGAGTCCCCGTTGGCTTTGGCAGTTGATGCCTGGGTGCTGCCCTGCAGCTGGGAGCACGGGGCCTGTGGGGAGAGCGTGGAGGAGGCAGCAATGCCCTGTCCTCAGGAGGGGTCTGCCTCGCAGCCCTGGTGCTCCAGCTGCTGCCTGCAGGGCATCCCTGTGCACAGAGACAGCTCGGGGCCCTCCTCAGGGCTCCCTGTAGGGTCAGGCACGGGGCTGAGCCCCTGATCCATTTCTCCTGCTCTCCAGGATCCTGGACATCGCCAAGGCCCTGCGGCTCAGGGTGTCCAAGGCCAAGGGGGGGCCAGGGCTGGAGAATGACCAGAACCACAAGCTGGGCACTCTGTCCCTGCCCCTGCCCACGCAGAAGGCACCGGAGGGACAGCGCAAGCGCAAGAAAATGAGCTGAGCAGCCCAGGAGGTCTGGGGGGGACATAGCCCCTCCCTCAGAATGTCATGGGGATGCCTTCATCTGCTGGGTTCTGCTCCAGCATCAGCCCTCAGCCAGCTGAAACCCAGGCTGAGGGTTTCACCTCACAAAATGCTGCTTTTTTTCTATTTATATAGAAAAGGCTATAATAAAATCCTTTTTTTTCTAGTTTGTCTGGGTGGGTGTGAAATGGAGATTGTGCTGAGCACAGGGAACAGTCTGAGGTGGCAGGTTTTGGTTCCTGGCTCTTCCCAGGTTCAAGGTCAGAAGCAGGGAGACAAAGACTGTCACTTACATACACCTTTTTGTTTCACTGGAGTGTAATCCTGTGTTCAAAAACTGTAAAGATGTTCACAGTTTGTGTCACTTTTCCTATCCTGGCTATTTTCCTGGGGGAGGGAGAGTTCTGTGATTTGCAGCTGCTATCACCTTCACGGAGAGCAATGAGTTTGGGCCCACAGCTGTGGCTTCCCAGCCCTTTGAAGAGATCCTTTAGTCTGGTGTTCAGCCTCACGGGAGCTGTTTATTTAGTGAGACTGTAGAGGTTGGGAGGGCTTGTGAGAAACAGGACCACCACCAAACTGGTGTGTGAAACGAGAGTATGGAATGTCAGAGGACATCATCTCTCTGGGATGTTGCTGCTTCAGGCAGTAATTTGGGTTTGCTACGTCCTCTTGCGATTCATGTATCTCCTGACACACCTCCAAGACCTACTTCTCACAGCTGTCATTAGCAGTGACACAAACATCCTGTGTTCTGGGGAGGGGATCTTTGCTGCTGTAGGAGTTGCAGGCTCCAAGTAATCCTTAGGGCTGGTTGAGGCTGGAAGGGCCTTCTGGAGGTCTCTGTGTCCAGTCCCTCCGGGTGCCCAGCTGTGTCCAGGTGACTTTGGAGTGTCTCTGGTTCCAGGAACGCCACAGAGTCACAGTGAAGCAGTTTCCCAACGTTCAGAGGCCGCCTGCTTTGTCCCTGTGTACTCATGGCCTCTGGCCTGTCCCTGGGCACCTTCCCTGCAGGTCTTTATAGCCCTGGACAAGCCCCCCTGGGCCTTCCCTGCTCCAGGCTGAGTTGCCCTGGATCCCTTGCAGCAGTGATGCCCCAGCCCCTTCAGCATCTTCCTGGGCTGCCCAGTGTGTCCGTGGAGCTGAGAGCCCAGAGCTGGACACAGCTCCCCAGGCTGAGCAGAGGAGGAGGAGGAGCTCAGTTCTAACTCTGCTGGCTGCTGGACAGACACACAGACCATGTCTGTCCCTGACCCTCCCAGCACAAACAGGGATAGTCGCTGCCAAAGCAGCTGCAATGTGAGCAGATCCCAGGTGCTGCAGCTCCAGGAACGAGGGGCCTGTCCAGCCTGGGGCAGCCAGGCGTGCTGGGGTCCTGCCAGAGCACATTCCCTGTACTGCTGCCTTTTTCCTAACCTGCTAATGAAACTTGGCACTGTTTGAGTAAGGAGGTAATATAAAAGGGGGTTTTTATTTGGAGCCTTTCAGGGGCAGTTATGGAAAGATGTCCACAAAAGCCCACTCACATAGGATGAGTACACAGTTTTTCTGAGTTCAGCAAATCAGCATAATTGACAAAAAAGCACAAGTGGTGATGGAATTCCCCCCAGTCCAGCCCCTTCTCTGCAGCCCTCCCTTGGCACTGGCTGTACTTAGTCCATGAAATGCATCTCCAAGAGTTTTTCTCTCCTAGTACCAAGGTAGCCAGGAAAGAGCCAAGATAGCACAGGGGCGCTGTACCCATGGGGCTTGGAGCTCTGGAATTTGTTTTCTTTTTCTTTAGGGAAAGGCCATGGAAAATTACTAGGAAATCTAGCCACTCATACAATAGGCTACAGAGCTACAAATAAATGTGCAAAGAATACAGAGAACACAGAAAAGAAAAAAAGGCAAAATCCAAAATGGCATCACTGTGGACCTGCTTGCTTGTAAATTACCCGAGCTGCTGTCTCAGCGGGCAGGAGGGAGACAGCAGCCGCTGCTTTCCCAGCAATCTGTGTTCAGTGAGGTGCTGCTGCCTTGGTGTGGCGAGGGCCCCGTCCCTGAGCGGCCAGCTGCCCTGCCTGGCTCTGCAGAAAGGAGCTCGGGGCAGTGGTGAGCACTCTGTAGTCTGGGTCAGAGAGAGCACAGAAGGCGCTGCCGTGCCCGGGGCAGCCCCCAGCAGCTGCCGGGCGAGCCGAGAACATCGGAGCGGCGGGAGCCCCGGGCCCCTCCCGGTGTCAGGGAGGCTGTGCTGGGGCGGGCCAGAGCAGGGAAGGAGGGGAATGTTATAGATGGAGAATGAGATGATTGGCTCTCGCAATTAAAAGGTAACTGTTGTGTGAATATTAAGAAAAGCTTTAGTGATGTACAGTTATGTTATTGTAGTTTAGATGTCCTCTGTTGTCCCTTTCCCCCCTGTATTGCTGCCATCAGACAGCCAGGGCTGTCCAGGACAGGTACAAAGAGGCTGCACAGGTGTCCCTTACCTGGGGCAGGTGGGAATGGCAAAGCTTGGGGGTGCTTAAGGGGTGAGCATGGCAACACCTGACCCCAATCCAGTTACAAGAAAGCAGTTTGCACCGATAAATGGCAAAGAAGAGCTGCCTGACAGACCTTGGGAGGGCCAGGGCTGGCTGGTGCAACCCCCAGGGCTGTAAAAGACTGAGCACCCATCCTGAGGATGAACCGGTCAGGTGGTGTGCACACGGGCAGTTCCCAGCGCTGCAGCTTTTTCCTTACCTAGTCCTTTGCTGTGCTTTTGTTAAGGCTTAATAAACCTGTTTAACTTTCCAAAGTGAGCAGCTGTCTCTGGCAGGAAGGAGGGACAGCCCACACAGGGAACGGCAGAGCAGGGCGGACACTCCCTGCCAGGGGCGCTCCAAAACCCAGCTGTGACAGACACGGCTGGGAATTGAGACTGAACGTCCTGCTCTTCTGAAAACACTGCTTTCTCCAATTGCACAGCCAACAGCTCTAAGGGACTGCAAGTTCTGGGCATGAGTGTGCAAAACAAGAGTCAGTAGTGGGACTGCCCAAAAACTGCTTGAAGAGAGCTGAGGTTGGAATCCTGACTGAGAACCTGTGGGACTGAGGGGCTCAGAGTGCTCTCAGCTTCACCCACCTGAGTGTCCTGCTCTGGGGGTTGGGAAGGCCACAGGGGAGCACCATTACCAGTCTGGGGCCCCCTTGTCCTGACCTCCTTCAGCACTGAGAGTCTCACAGTGCCACTGCCTCCTCTCCCACACCCTGCACCAGGACTTACTGCATTACTCCACTCTCTGGAGAGCTGAGATCAAGTTTCTAACCAAAAGAAAAATCCACTGTACACCCAGCCCCTGCTTCAGAGCACAGCCCTGAAAGGGGAACCTGTGTGCTGGCAGCCGCTGTGGGCAGTGCTGGCTCAGCAGGCTGGCTGGTCACAGGACACCTGTCCCTGTCCCCTGAGTGCACGGTGGTTCTGAGGCAGCCCCACCACACCGAGCAGGACACGGGGTTAGCTGCAGGCTGATTCACAGCAAGCGGGCTGAGGAGCACAGCCAACGGCAGGTGGTGTCACCTGTCTGGGAGCTCACCTGGGCTGGAGTGGAGCCGCAGGGCACGCTCAGGACAAGGGCTCGGCCCCCCGTGCACGGCCAGCCTGGCCTCCCAGCGGGAGGGGACACTGCTGCCCCTGGTCAGCCTGCCCCAGGACAGGCACAAGAACTGGAGGGTGCTCTTCCCCAGCACCTGGGGCTGCAGGATGTGACCAAAGGGAACAGCTCTCCCTCCTGCAGCCCTGTGCACCCTCCTGGGCTGCCAGACTGGAGTCACTGGCGCTGCTCAGCACAATCTGGGCTCCTCAAAGAGAGCAGTTAAATACGTACACAGCAGAGGTGTTCAATATTTTCCAGACAAACAAAATCACGTCTTAAATGCACATCTTACAAGTGCTAAGAAATGTTTACAAAATGCCTTTCCATAGCCTACTTTGACGGACAGCAGAAATCAGAAGGTAATAAAATTACACCTCCTTTTATTTGCCCATTCCAACGGGGGCTTTACTGGGTCTTGTTACTATAGGACATGAAACAACACCACAGGGACTCAGTTGTTCTTTCCAAGGTAAAAAAGGATCTTTATTTTTTTTGACTCCAACATTAACAGATTTCCAAAAGTGGCAGTGGATTGGAGGGTGAAAGTGCCACCTCCCCAATGACACTGGACAAACCAACAGTCCATCAAATTTCTCTTCCTCCAAAAAAGAATGCAAAACAGTGAGTTACTTACACAAAGTGTGTGAGAAAGTTCGCTACAGGAATGTAAACACCAGAAGGTTTAGAAAACCTTAAGCAGTCAGGGTGACAGGTCTCTCGTGGAGCCCAGCAGGGTGTGGCCGTGGGGCCGGGCTGTGCAGGGACCCCCAGCCCTGGCTGGCCATGCTCCCCTCCGGCTGCAGCGAGCCCAGCACTCACAGCCACCCATCCTGCTGCAGGGTACTCCTGCTCCCTGCTCCAGCTGGAGCTCCTGCCTGAGCAAACTCCGCTGGCAGCTGGGCAGGGAACGCTCCCCTTCCTCCCACCTGCACAACTCCTGTCTGCAGTCCTTGCAACGAAAAAGGGGCCCAAACCCGGGGCTGCCCCAACCCTTGGGCAGTCCTGCTCTGGGCAGTGGCTGGAGAGGAACCTCCAGTCCTCCAGCAGGGGGGATTTTGGCAGTGAGGGTCGCCAGCCCTTGCCACCACCATCCCGTCTGGCACAGGCACGGATCTGAGAGCTGTGGGCATCTGCAGGCTGAGGTGAGGCTGAGGGAAAGCCTCAGCTCGGTGTCCAGCACGTGTCCCCTGCCAAAAGCCCCTCATCTCTGATCTCCTGAGGCAGGCACCAGCCAGGAGTGGCCACCGTGAGGGGCACGGCCAGAGGTGGATTCTGCAGCCCCCCAGCCTCTGCAGCTGAGCTTTTACAGGCTCCAGTGGGCCTGGCCAGGTAACCCCAATCTGCCCCATACTGATACTTCCACTTGTGATTTCACCACTTTCTGCACCACTGGGTGCAGAAAGCAGGCAGCTGCCAGCAACCTGCCTTTCCTCTGGGCTGCTCAGCACCAGGAAAGGAGCTGTGGAGCAGCAGGGCAGGGGTCAGGTCCCTACAGGTGCTTCTTCCACCTGCCCTCAGGAGTAAAGGAATGCTCTCCCTTCACAGCCCTGAGGCACTGCCAGACAATGCAGCCACTGCCAGTACAGCCCAGTGGCCAGCTGGCCAAAGCCTGGACTGCTTGTCCTGCTGCAGAGACTCAAGCTGCAGGTGTGTGCGAGGGGCGTGCAGCTGGCTGCTGTGTCACCTGGCTGCTGTGTCACCTGGCTGCTGTGTCACCTGCTGTGCCCCGTGGGGCTCCACGAGGCACCCTGTGCACAGAGCAGCTGTGGGGCAGGAAGGCAGGGCACTGGGAAGGTGCTGGGCCCCAGCCTGCCCTGCCCCAGCACCTCCAGCTCTGCAGCAGCGACCCTGCTCCCCGTGTGCTGGGTCACAGGGCCAGCAGGGGCCCGGGCACACCCAGGCAGCCCTGAGCAGGGACAGGCACCTGCAGCAGCCAGGCCCTGCCTGCTCCTGGTTTTGGAGGCCAGGCAGGGCTGCCAGGAGGCCTCTCCAGCCCAGAGCTCTGTGCCAGGCTGGCTGGGCCCCTCTGTGCTCCAGGCACCGCTCGTGCCAGCCCTGCAGCTGCAGCAGCCCGGGCTGGGCAGGCACAGGGGCACAGGAGCCACCACCCTCCACCTGCAAGACACCCACCTCCATCTGCACCTCCAGAGGCGAGGACAAGGTCACAGCGTCACAGAACCACCGAGGAGGGAAAACACCTCCGAGGTCATTGAGCCCAGCCTCTGAGCAAAGGTCGAGCTGGCCTTGTAAGCCAGGGCACAGCAGAGTGCCACACAGAGTCTGTCCACAAACACCCCCAGGGACAGCCACTCCAGCACCTCTCTGGGCAGCCCACTCCAAAGTCTCACCACCCTGAGACAGAATTCCTCCTGATACCAAACCTGACCCTCCCTAACACAGCTTCCTCTCCTCAGTAGCAGCGCAGCCAGCACAGGAAGGGCAAAGCTTGACCAGGGCTCACAGGATGTGCAAATCCACGCTGGATTCATGCCTGTGCAGGGCACAGCTGACCAGTGCTGCCCACACTGGACTCTGGCCACTGTCACCCCCAGCCCCCTCAAGCTCACGGGCCAGCAAGGCCACCTGAGCTGTTCTGGGCTTGCTGCTCCCTCAGGGCAGTAAGAACTACATCACTGACCAGGGGCTTTGGGACAAACAAGCCCATCTGCGGGTCCTGCCGAGGACACGGGGCTCCTTGGGAGAGGACCCGTTCAGAAGTCCTGCTCTCTGCTGCCCCAGCACACAGCCATACCTGTAAGCAGTACTGTAAAATCCTGCAGGGCCCAACAGCGGCTCTGAGGCCCTCCAGAGCCCCCATAACCGCCTGGATGATGTGGGAGAGGTTTCAAACACATTGGGCCACACCTAATTTAACAAGTCGTTAAGAGAATCTTCACAGCCGAACCCATAAACACCAAGGGACATGTGCTGCACCACAGCACTGGCTGTTTGTCTGGGTACAAGATCCCTGCAAAGAGAGCAATTGGTATTAATAAATGAGACTTAAAAGCAACATAATTGGACATTACTTCTTCTTCAGGGGCTCCTTGGGAAAGGACCCATTCTGTACCCAGCAGGACCCTGCAGCCAGGACAGGGACCAGGCAGCAGCCCCCCCGGCCGAGCCCCCGTTCCCAAGCCGCACGCAGACCCGCTGGCCCAGCCCCGGCAGGGACAGGGCTCCGTGGCGGCGGTGCCACGTCCCTCACCGCCGGAGAGCCTCTGCCCCGGCACCGGGACAGAGCTGGGCGGCACACGGAGCCCTGCGCTGCCCAGCCCGGCCGCGGGGCCCGTGCGGCGGTACACACCGCAGTGAGAACGGGCCGTACCGGCTCCCAGCGAACCGCTAGCACCAGCTCAGCTCCGCGCCAGCACCGACACTCCCGCAGCTGTCCGTCCGCTGCGAGCGGCACCGCAGGCACCGCACGGACCCAGCGCTCCGGGGCCGGGGGCCGGCTGGGGCCCACCGGGGCTCCGTCCGCGGCCGCTCGAGGGGCACAAGCCCGGCCCGGCCCCGTGCGGGTCTGAGCTCCAGCCCGGGGCTCCGCCCGCGGCCGCTCGAGGGGCACAGAGCCCGGCCCGGCCCGGCCCCGTGCGGGTCTGAGGGCCCCGTGCGGGTCTGAGGGCCCCGTGCGGGTCTGAGCTCCCCGTGCGGGTCTGAGCTCCCGGCCCCACTCCCGCCCACTCGAGGGGCACAGAGCCCGGCCCGGCCCCGTGCGGGTCTGAGCTCCGCCCGCGCCTCCGCACCGCCCAGGGGGCGTGGCTATAGGATCACCGCGGTCTGATTGGCGGACGCGTGTGGAGGCGTGGCGTGTGTCAGGTTGGTTGACACCGACGGGTCCTCGCGCCCTCCGCCGGCCCCGCCCCGTGCGGTAGCGTGGTGGCGTCACACGGCAGCGCGGTGACGTCAGAGAGCGGCGCGAGGCCGCGCCGGGCCGGGCGCTTGTGGCTGTCGGTGCGGGCCCGGTGCGCTCCCGGTGCGCTCCTCTCCGCTCCTTTCTGCTCCTCTCCGCTCCTCTCCGCTCCTCTCCGCTCCTTTCTGCTCCGCTCCGCCATGGCAGCGCCGCCTGCAGGTGCGTCCCGCCGCCGCGGGCTGTGCCGCGGCCGCGCAGGCGCCGGGGGAGCGGCAGCCGCGGTTCCCTGGGCCCGGCCGGGCCGCAGCCGCCGCCGGGCTGACCTTGGGCCCCGGTGGCGCCGCTGGAGTCCCGCCGGCAGCGCGGGGGTGGCGGTGCGGCACCGCGGGGCAGCGCACGGTGCCGGGGGGAGCGGGAGCAGCGCGGGGCTCCGGCTGGCGCGGCCCGGAGCGGGGAGGCCCCGCCGGGAGCCTGTCGGGACGCTGCTCCTGCACCGGGAGCGCGAGGGCTTCCCCGGGGACGGAGACTCTGCTGGCATCAAAGGCAGCGGGAGCCTCGGAGAACAAACGGCTCTCCCGTTCTTTCCCCATCCTTTCTCTGCCTTTCTCCCCCCGCCCTTTTCTTCCCTCCCTTTTCTCCTCCCTGTTTCTCCCAGCTCCTTTCTCTCTCTCCCGTCCTTTCCTTTTCCTTCCCCCTTTCTTTCTCCCCTCCTCGTTTCAGTAGCTCCTCATGCCAGGCTGGGCTGTTGTCCCCAAACACCCCCTGGATCCTGGGATCTCCTGTGTGCTGCTGGTGCTGGGGAACATTTGAGGCTCAGGAACATCCCCAGCCTCAAAGAGACCTTTTTGGGGCTGAGCTGTGGCCAAGGGTGGGATTTGGGCACCTGCAGAAACATCTTTTCATAACTGTTTAATAAATAATCCCATTCATCTGTCAAACAGGGCTTGCCAGGTAAAGACCCCTGCAGTCCTCCTTCAGCCTGTCTGGCCAAGCTGCCTCTGTGCACGACCTCCAGGACCCTGGCCGCAGCTGAATTCCAGGTGTGACCCTCCTCAGCAGAGCGTGGACGTCGGGCAGAGGAGGCTGCGTGGCAGTGAGCTGGGACTGTCCTGAATTTCTGCACTGCGCCAGTCAGGTCACACCTGTGTGGCACCTGTGCCTCCCTGTGGGTGGTGGTGAGCCTGAGCCACGCCAAGTGTTACCTGGTGTTTAGGGGCACAGGGAGAGGCAGAGTGTAAGGATCAGGCTTTGTAATGCTGCTGCAGGTGTTTGATGTAGTTTTGGTGTTCTGTAGGTTTTTTAGCAGCCTCTCTTCTGTTCGCACAGTGTTCCGTTAGCGCGAGGGCCAACCTTTTGCTGTTGGAATTGGTAATTCCGGGGGGATTTATTTCTGTTGGAGTTTGGAGCAGCGCAGAAGGGAGGAAGTGCTGCTTTCTGTGGTCGCCTAGCTGTGAGCAGACATGGCCCGGCAGCCGTCGGAGCTGGCCGTTTGCTGCGGTTCCGCCCGGGCCCCGGGGCGCTGCTGGGCGCCGCGGGGGTGATGCGGTAGCGGGCGGCGCTGCGGGGCCGGCCCGGCTCTCTGGCTGTCTCTCCACTGCGCCTTCTGGCACGGGCAGCAGCGCCATGGCTCCGGCGGCTCCCGAGGAGGCGCCGGGCTCCTCGGGCAAGCACTACGTGTGCGGGCTGTGCGCGGCCTTCACCAACATCGCGGTGACCTTCCCCATCCAGAAGGTGCTGTTCCGGCAGCAGCTGTACGGGCTGCGCGCCCGCGACGCCGTGCGCCAGCTGCGCCGCGACGGGCTGCGCACGCTCTACCGCGGCATCCTGCCGCCGCTGCTGCAGAAGACCACCACGCTGGCCCTCATGTTCGGCCTCTACGAGGATTTCTCGGCGCTGCTGCTGAGCCACGCCCGCGCCCCCGAGCTGCTGACGCGCAGCGCGGCCGCCGTGCTGGCCGGCACCACCGAGGCCGTGCTGACGCCCTTCGAGCGCGTGCAGACGCTGCTGCAGGACTACAAGCACCACGACAAGTTCACAAACACTTACCAGGCTTTCAGGGTGCTGAAAGCCTACGGGGTGCGGGAGTACTACCGGGGATTGGTGCCCATTCTGCTGCGGAATGGGCCCAGCAACGTGCTCTTCTTCGGGCTGCGCGGGCCCATCAAGCAGTGTCTGCCCGAGGCCACCTCGCACAGCTCTCACCTGGTCAACGACTTCATCTGCGGGGGGCTGCTGGGCGCCCTGCTGGGCTTCCTCTTCTTCCCTGTGAACGTTGTAAAGACTCGCATGCAAGCTCAGATCGGTGGTGAATTTCAGTCCTTCTCCAAAGTGTTAGTGAAGATCTGGCTGGAACGTGACAGGAAGGTGATCCACCTGTTCAGAGGAGCCCACCTGAACTACCACCGCTCTCTGCTGTCCTGGGGGATCATCAACGCCACCTACGAGTTCCTGCTGAAGCTGCTGTGACCCGTCCTGCTCGTGGGGCACCAGCACTCAGTGTCCTCGGTCCCACGGAGCAGTGCCTGTGCCTGTGACAGGTAATTCCTCCCAGCCTTCCGTATTTATGGGGTGAATGGTGATGCATTTAAACCTTGGTGCAATTATGATGAACTTCTTATAGTATTCCTTTGCTGGCAGGTGAGTTTACCCATAACAGAGCTACCAGACAAACACAAAGTGTAAAAACGTAAAAAAGGAAAGAATAGTCTGTATCACTCCCAAAATTGCGCTATGTTCTGTGGTGGGATGCACTCCACTGCCCATGTTTAGAACATGAGAATCAAGGAGGAGCTAAAGAAAAACAATTCCATTGCCTGATCATCTTCCCAGTCTTGATTTTGGAACTGCATTTTCAGATGTTTTGAGGTCCTCGTTATTTTGTGTGAAGCTCGAAGGACAGATAAAGAAGGGGATAGCTGAAGTGCAGAGCTCCCAGCTGCACCTCAGCTGCTGCAGCCACCGCAGGATGCAGCCTGTGGTGACCATGTCCTCCGGCCGTAGCACTGAACGTGTGACCTCAGCCCAGGCTGGATCTGTGTGTGTGTGTGCGTGTTTGTTCGTGTGCCTTCCTGTCACAAGGGAAAAGTGGAAGGAATAGGACAGCAAACTCACTACAGCTTTAAAGTGTCCTTTCTCGTTAAAAAACATGGAATTTGTTCTGTTTTTTTTCTGGGGACTTTTTATTTTTTAATTGCTGCTTTTTCCGTTGCCTCCAGCTGCAGGATCAGGGAGGTGTCCCTGTCTGTAGGGACACTCCAGCTCCTGCAGCTGCTCAAGCACTTCACACAGGCTTTTTGCACTGCCACGTCTTGTCTTTTCTCAGCTCCCTCTGTGGAGTTACCGATCACGAGATGTTTGTACCCAAAACTCGGGGTTCTGCCTGCTTGGTGTGTTCTGTTAAAGGTTCTGAACACAGGAGTGGCACAGGTAAGGTGAGAGTCCTGGGTGACCTGCTTCAGTGGAGGTCTGTAGGTATAGTGGAGATGAAAAGCCAAAGATGACCTTGGAAGCAGGGAGCAGGAAAAGTGGAGTGCCTGGAGATGCGTTTCAGGACTTCTGTAGGCAAACATTGAAAGGGACTGACAGAAATCTGTCTTACAGACACGGGAGTTGAGAGAGAGAAGACTTGAGGCTTTAGCTACAGGGACAGAAGAGCAAGCACAACCCTGAGCTAGATAAGGGTCCCAGCACAAGTGTTTGAATCTTCCTGAGGGCTTCCTCTTTAATTAAACTATACATTCACATATAAACCAAAACACTTTGGATGATGGGGAGCAGCAAAGCTTTCAGACACTGCTTTGAATTTAGTCTTTTCTTAAGTCTTGGAGAGGCTATTGCTTTTTTGAATTTGAGTTTTCCATTTGCTAAAACTGTCTTCCAAAATTGATCCTAATCAGTGTGTTGTAATCATACAGTCCTGAGCTTCAGACAGCAGCGGGTGGGCACAAGCGCGAGTTCCTGTATCCCAGTGGTGATTATCCATCTAAATAAAATGTTTACTGAATGTTTGTTACTGGCAGAATCTGATTTTTACCAGTGTACCTTCTTTTTGTAATCACTCCTTGATGGAATAAAAACAAAATCTGCGTCCTGTTTCTCTGTGGAAGATGTCATGTGCTCCTGTAATGTCGGGGAGGCCAAAGTGTCGAGGGTGAGTTTGGCACAAGCCCAGAGCTGGCTAGTGCCCAACTACCCCAGCAAAAATGAAACAGTGGAGTGCTGGGTCTGAGGTTCAGAGTCAGTTTTGACTCTTCAAATGTCACCTTCAGAAAAATTTAATGTAAAAGCACTACTGTGACACACACGCTTGTGAATGGCAGCAGCTAAGCACTAGGAAGTGTTTTTCCTCTTCATTTTAGGGGGCAGGCAAGATGCAGCATGGCTCATTTTAACATAAATAAAATACATTTCAATTCAGTGAATTATTAAATGTTTATTATGCAAGCAAGAGAAACTGTCCACAAATAGTAAGTTACTGTACGGCTGTAAGTACAATACTTCCAAAGCAGTTCCGATACTTCATATACAGTATTAAAAGGCTACAGGTTTTACTAGGAAATCTCAGGTATTTCAAAATACTCTACATGCACAATTTGTTTCTGTATTAAAAACCTTATACTTAACTGAGGATATTTAGTGCTTTAGAAAATGCACCTTTTACTAAGATCAGCCAATGAGAAGTTTCTGTTTCCTGCAGGTTAAAAACATGATGGGTTGTTGACTTCTTCCTTTCTCTCCAACTTCTTAGAATCTTAGAAACTAAATTTTTTGAAAGCTTTCATTTGGCAAGTGTATTTCTTTTTTCCCAAGTGTTTATATGTCCTAGAGCAACAGACCCATGTATTACGATGTCAGAACCTTCTCCACATCAGTGCTACCCAAATTAAAATCACAACACAAACAAACAGAAACAAGGCCCACTAAATTAACCAAGACCCCTCCCTCCCTTCCCGAAAAAACTGATGTTTACATTCTAATTCTGGTAGTAGGCATCGAGCTGTCCTTACCCCAAGACTCCACGAGTGCAAACAATCCTCTGTGTGTGTGTGTGTGTCGGCACCGCTGTGCTTTTCCTCTATCCCCATGGTGTGGCGGTACCGTCCCTGCGTGACCCGGCGCGGTCACCGCCGGCACACGGGGCTGCGACGGGAGGAGAACCGGCCCCGACACCGCCCCGGCGCCGCGGGGCGTTCTCCGGCGGGGAGCTCGCGGTGCGGAACCACCACCAAGGCGCCGCATGCTCGGCGCTCACAAACGCTGCGGATTCATCCAGCGCTGCTGCACCTGGGCACAGACAGCCCCGGCGTGAGCCACCCCGACCCTCGCTCGGCGCAGTCCTTGTCTCCCTTGGAAATGTTTCCTTACAGTTGTTTCACAGTTTTGTACACTTCTCGAGGTCAAGCATTCAATTTTTGAAACACAACTAGAAGATAAGCTATTTTTTTTTTGTTTGACTACCTAGAAATAACCCAAAGCTCACCAACACATAATTTCATTGTTTCAGTAATGCTGAGAGAGAACTGAAAACACTTTCACCACCACATGACTGTGAGGCATATGTCAGCTGTAAGCCACTGAGAAGTGACCTTCACAGGTAAAACATGGTAAAGCCTTCATGGAAAACTTCCAAGTTTGTTGAAAAGGAGTAATCAATCGAATGACCAAAATCTAAGACTACCTACTCACTCTAATTCAAACTTATTACAAATGTCATCTGAAAAACTAAGTAACATTTCTACAGCATACATGTACAGATTCTGTCATTTTATGCATCTGCTGGACACGCTACAAAAGCATCAGGGTGACCAACCCCCTCCACCAGGTGAGCTGCTGGTCCCAGAGCCAGGCAGGGCCTGCCAGCCAACCACAGGTGCTATCAAGGAGCGCTGGTGACACCTCTGTCACCCATCTGTTGCTTCAGGGCTATGGTCCTCTATACAGAAAGGTGAGTGTCCAAAGCTCAGCACAATACTGGTGTAAAACACAGCGTATCATGAGGTAGAATTAAAAAGGTAACACTCAGTGCATATTCACAGGCATAGCGTTACAGTCACTAGGGATCCACCAGTCTGAGGAGGTTCTGACAGGAAAAACAAAAACAGCCTTGGAAACACACAGACAGAGCCAGCCAAGAACTGCCTCGGTCCTGTGGGTGCTCCTTCACCTCCAAAACAAACACTGTGCAAGCCCATGAGAACTCCAAGGTTCTCTCAAGTGTCCCTGTAGTCCCTTCTGTGATGTGTAATAAAACATTAAATAAGGTGAGAAAACAGTAGCCTGGCAGTGGGACAGCAAATGCCTGGGGAAAAACTGCTGTAGTCTTGGGCAGGACCTGGGTTTTTTTCCCCAAACAGTTTGGCCCATACAAACTCCTGGTAGCTCTTCCTTTGCATAAAAAGCCTGTCTGCCACGCTTGTCCCCACGTTTCCTGCACGCTGCACTCCCAGGGCGCTGAACCACAGCCAAAGGGATGCCCTGAGAGCCTCCACAGCCCGGCTGACCCACCTGCCCCACCTGCCCCACGTGCAGGCTCAGGCCAGCAGAAGGGATGTTTGCCCTCAGATTGCCTAACACACACAACTGAAGGCTTCGTTTTACCTAAGAAATTCTCCAAAAGAGGAAACTAGGGATTTTCTTCAGTCATAATGCAGAGGAGGCTTTAGTTTCAATGATTTCTGCACCAATACCAGGGTATACTACCCACATAAATAGAAAGCTACAGGAGGGTTCTCAGGCTTACATTTCCAGCTCTCTCACATCCATAAATGTTATCTTTATCCCCAAATACATTTTGCAAAAGGCTTTGTAAGAGTCAGCTTTGAACAAGTGTGCTCTGCTGAGCCAGAGAGATGTACCTGAACACCAGCAGGTGACAGTCCTTTCAGGTAAAGTTCCCTGCTGAACTGAGTGTGTGACTAGTCTGCAAAACTTCATGAAATACTAAAAACCCTCATCTTGGAGCATGTAAGTGATGAGAATGTTAGGAACTGATATGGATGTACAACACCTGTGCATTTACAAGGTTAGCTCTATTAACTCAAGGACTGAAATCTGGCATTCATACTCTGGGTGTGACCACAGAATCACGGAACCCCCTGAGCTGGAAGGGACCCGCAGGATCAGCCAGTGCCACCCCTGCCCTGCCCAGAGCCCCAGCAGTCCCACCCTGGGCATCCCTGCAGGGCTGTCCAAGCTCTGCTGCAGCTCTGGCAGCCTCGGGGCTGTGCCCATCCCTGGGGAGCCTGGGCAGTGCCAGCAGTTACCCTCTGCGGGAGGAACCTTTATGATCTCCATCCCACATTGGCCTGGCCCTGTCCCAGCTGTGCCCTGGCCCTGTCCCTTGTCATGGCAGTGAAGAGGTCAGTACCCACCTCTCCTCTGCCCCACAGGAGGATGTTCAGAAGCACATGAGATCTCATCTCAGACTCCTGCAAGCTGAACAAACCAAGTGATCTCAGTTGCTCTTCATACAGCTTCCCCTCCAGGGGTGAGCAATACAGTGTTCCACACCTGATAACAAGCCTGGTTAAATCCAGGTAAATCTCACCGTTGACAGGTTTGTTTTTAATCCCCTCCCAAACTGACAGCACATGTGAGGAAAGGCTCACCTGGTGATACTAGGGACACATCCAAATCAATTTCTCCCACAGGTAGAGTGCAGCCAGGTGTGTGTGGAAAAACAGCTGGGTGGGAAATGGGAAATACCCAACATCAGAAAAAGCCACCATGATTCAGATGTGGAAAGCCCCCTGCAGCAGACACCTGGCAGAGGGGCCAGAGCTGCCCTGCTGCACGAACCCAGAGAGATCCCCTGGGCCAGGGTCCTCCCTAGTGCTGAGTAGTGGGCTCAAGGGGAGCCTGCCTGTGCAGGGGTGGGCCTGGGTGACCTCCAGTGGTCCCTGCCAGCCTAAGCCACACCTTGACTCATTTTTCTAGCCAATGACAACCACATTAACATAGAAATGAAAGCAAAATTCCTTTTGCTTTTTTTTTTTTTTTTTCTTTCTTTTTGTTTTTGGTGAGAGTGACTAACCGTGTTGCTTACGTAGACAAGCAGTCCATTATCTACTAATCACCACAGAGTTTCTTCAGTGACAGAAGAGGAAGCAGAGGTGAGGCAGTCCAGCTCCTGTGGGACAGGAGGAACGCGGGCACCCTGCCCCTCTGTGCTGCTCCAGACAGCCCACTGGAGTTGTGCTGAAGGAAACAATCAAGTATCAGGGTACAAACACAGCAGGACAGCAGCCCGATGGCACAGGATCAGCAGGAGCAGAGGTCTGCTGGCAGGGCTGTGGGCTCACAGATGCAGGACCCAGATCCACACGGTGCTGGCCTGAAAAATCCTTCCAGGTCACATCCTGAGGCCACGGCAGCCGTGACCTCCTCTGGGCTCAGAGGTTTTGGAGAGAGCACACTTCCACTCAGCCGAAGGAAAACCCACCAACGTCCATCCAGGGGGGCTGCTGGCGTGCCTAGAACTTTGGCTGGTAGAGGGAGACGCGTCCGCTAAGGCACCCCGAGGCAATCTGACAGTGCGTGGGCGAGAACTTGGTGGTGAGCACCACGTCGTTGTGGGAGTAGAGCGAGCGGATCTCGCGCAGGGGGCTGGCCTCCCGCGGCAGGCAGTCCACCAGCTCGCTGCAGTGCGCGTCGAAGCCCAGCAGGCGGATGCCGAAGCCGTGCGGGGACGAGATCATGCGGCCGTCGGGGCTGAAGCAGAGCTCCTTGATGTAGCCCCGGCCCACGTTGGCCTCCTCGATGCAGTGCGTCAGGCGCAGGGAGCAGCGCGGGGACACGGGGCGCACCGGGGCTCCTTCCTGGAATTCATAGACACAAGTCCACTAAAGGGAGAGGCAGAGAAAGGGACACTGAAAGAGAAGTAAAGCACTGCAAACACACATTCCCTCCCCCTGCACCTCTACAGGTGACAGCAGCTCCTGTGAACAGGTAATGGCACAGGAGGGACACGCTCCTGCTGACCTGCTCCCACTGCCTCAGCATCTCCCTCCCTGTGAACTAGCCAAGCAAAGCACCTGCCCAGCACTAAAGCTGCTATTCTGATTAAATGGGTGACAGATATAATCTTTCCAATCTAGGTTTCATCTGCAGAGAGCAAAGCCTAATCCTTTGGCTGGGCACCTGCTCTAATTTAGTAAATATTTAAATTAAGTCTATACAGTCAAATTCAGCTGACTGTACCTCAGAGCAGATCACTGGCATTTTTTGCCTTTGACTTCAAAAGGAATGGAATCTTGAAGTAAGCAGGTAAGAGATTTTTAAAGGACGGTTGTGAACAGCTCTGCAGGCCGTTTGTTATTTGTGACACACATTAAGGATCCCTGTCATCTCATTATTTAATATCAGAACAAATGTTAAAAAAATAATCAATGACCAAGTTTATATTGTGCTGATTCCACTTCAGCCCCAAGACAAGCATTCCTAGCTTTGTTTCATGCATCCTTCTGAAATAACCACAACATGAAAATTACCAATGAATATTAATAAAACAGAGTAAGGCAGACTCTAGGACTAAGAAAAAATATAACTCAATCATGACTACCAACTGACCCAATGTAACATTTTACATGTTACAAAAATTTTGTGTTGTACATCAGTTTGATCGTTGCAGAGCCAGCATTAAAATTTATAACCAATCTGCTAAGCTTCCACTCAGTCCTCTACACTTGTGTAAGGGGTTACCTTTACAAAGAGTGACTTTCTTCAACAACAACAAAAAATCCCAAATAAATGCACAGACACAACAAAAATCCCAACAAAACCAAATGAACCTCAATTTACATCAGCAATCAAAGTAACTGAATCATTTATTCTTGGTCCAGTACTATTGTTTACTGTTGGTCAAGTTAGAGGAGCAGAATCTGCAGCTTGCAGCTGAACTGGAGCTGGTCTTATGACTTCCCGCATCAAGGAAAAAGCTTGAAGCAGGTTCTACCAGGAAGCTCATTTAAGAAAAAAGCCCAAAAGCAGATATTTGAAAGAAGAGCACTGTGTTACCTCCTGGTCATCTGTGTTGCTGGAGCAGCGCAGCAGCGTGGCCCAGCCCTTGGGGTGCAGCTGCAGCGAGGTGATGCAGTTCCCACGGTCTCTTTCTCCAGGAACCTCTGGTGTTAACACCTCAAGGCTATTCCTAGGTGATCCCCCTGCAAGGGAATTAACTGTGAGTCTCAGTGAAATGCACACAACGACCTCCACCTCTCTGACCAGTCCTGCTGCTGAAATGGGGTCACACCTGCGGCAGCTACCGTGGCTGCCAGGACAGACAGCACCACCAGGACAGGCAGACTCAGAGGGTAACAGGAACTCTGAGCCAACACCCATGGGCTCAGTCCCCACTTCAAACAGCTCCTTTTTATGAAATTTCAGTGGCAAGACCTGCACTGAACCCACCACATGGACAAATACACTAACCTTCCACACTCATTAGTATTACAGCAAAATCTAAAGAGTGAGGTTATCATAAGAATTGCTGATTCTCAAACTTGTATGACGTGCTCTCCAAATTCCTCCCAACACTTGCTCAGCTTGCAGCTTTTCTCCCTCCTTCCCCTCACCTCTAGGTAAATCACTCCCTGGAATCCAGCTAAGCCTCCTCTCAGCAGTATGTTTCAGCATCTCACAACCATGAGTAGCTAAAAATTAACATTACATTCTTTGAAAATACAAGGAATGCACAAAATGTTCACCCATTTGCCAAATTCACGCTGATTCTCTGGATTTTTTCCCTAAAAGAACATTCACACAAACTTTGTTCTTGGAAAAACACAAGGAAAAGGGAGCACCTCCATGAAACAACAACATGCTAACATAAAATACAGATCTTGTTACTTTGACTGAGATTTCTCAGACATAAAACCTGATTAGATCCCCAGGCTTTAGCGTGCAATGAGATTTTATTGGTTTAATACAAGTCTCAGCAACACTCTTTTTTAAAAACTACAGGTCAAAAAGCAGTTCTTCACTATTGTACCCTGGCCTCTTTTGGATACAGTAAATCAAAGTCAGGGTTTCTTCTCATTTGTCTTTTTGTTTAGTGATCTTTTCCTACCTTCTCTCTGGGAGGGCCGTGATAAGGTTTTCTCAGAGGGTGGCCCCGAGTTGTTCTGGTGGCAGGGCGAGCTCACGGCTCGAGGGCCAGAGGAGCCTGACGACGTGATGTCTGCAAACACACAGGACAGGTGAGCCCACAGGTGGCCCAGCACAGGTGGGCTGCTGGCCAGGAGCAGCCCACAGCACAGCCCACAGCACAGGCCCTGCACACCTCTCCAGCACTCACCTGAGCTCGACGTGGTCCTCCTGGCCCGTAAAATCGGGTAGCTGCCAACCTCTAAAGACTTGTTTAGGTCAAGGTCGTGCAAAATCAGAAGGTAACCGGAGGAGGTGGAGATCAGCATTTTGGAACAGTCTGGTGTCAGCCTCATTCGCATCAGAAAACGAGTGTGAAAAAACTTCTTGTGGGGACATCCATCCTCTGTGCACCTGAACAGCAAGACAAGCACAGGAGCTCAGATGGAGGCCCTGACTGTGTCCACAAGGGTCCAGGATGTGCACAGCATCAGTACTTTTGGTCACTCCTAAACCTTTTTTTCAAGCACTTTTATCCTACTTTTTAATGGAATGGGTGAAGTCACATCCTCCCACAACTACAGCAATGAGGACAGAACCTTCTTTGGAAGGAAGAACTACACTCTGGCACGTGGCTAGAGAAGCTCCTTTCTAGCCATTTATATTGCCAGAGAGGCAATGCAAGCTCTTTGTGAAAAACGTGTATTTTATGATTGGCTTTTGGCAAATGTTACAATGAATATTACATGTGTTAGTTAGAAACTGATGCTGTATTAATTGTCTTAAGTAGTGTGTTAAATATAGTTTTAGGTTATAACATAAGGTTAAAAAAGAAACTATGCTATGTAGGATACTTTCTAGAGAAAGGGCTTGCAGTGAGATAGCAGCCACTATCTCTGAAAGACATAGGACACCTAAATCTTTCAGAGAAAGAGAATTTATTGCTCCATTATCAGGAGAAACTAACATCTTCCTGCCTCACTCAGCCCTGAAGATGCCATCAGGGTTCAGAGGAAGAAGCTGACAGTGCCCAGACAGAATCCTGTGTTTGAATGGAATTGATGCATCATGTATGAGGTGTATGAATATGCAACAAGCTGTTGTTTTTAAGGGTTAATCCTCTGTTCATGTGGGTCCTTTTTGGGGCTTGTGTTGCCCAGAAAAGAGGTACCCAGACTGTTCATAACTCTTTGTTTTTATTGTTCAATATTGTCCTAATCCTAATTGTCTAAATTATAATTACTCTAATTATATTGCTATTTTTATAACTATTTTCTTACCATTAAACTTTTAAAATTTTAAAAATAAGTGACTGGCATTTTTCACATATAGTTAGGGGCAACAAACTGGCCCCAGTGTTTCAGAGCACAGTGCATGGAAAGCCTGGTGTGCCCGAGCTGGAGTGTGCCCGAGCTGCTGTGCTGCACAAGGGCCACGTGGCAGCCCAGCCCCGTACCTGTTGGTGTCCCAGATGATGACGTTGCCATCGAAGCCCGAGGTGACCAGCAGCCTGGTGTTGGTGTCATATTCAATGTTCTTGACCCAGCTGGTGTGGCCATGCAGGGTGCACACTTTGGTGTTGAGCTTCCTCAGGTCCCAGAGAGCGATGGTGGTGTCGTCGGAGCAGGTGGCAAACAGCCGGTTATCCAGGAACCTGCCAGGAGGGAACAGCTCAGGGTGCCCTGCAGGCCAGCAAGCCAGCACAGAGACACCAGAGCAGCCCAAACAAACCCCTCTGAACTGGCCAGCACAGACAGAGCAACCCCAAACAAACCCCTCTGAACTGGCCAGCATAGACAGAGCAACCCCAAACAAACCCCTCTGAACTGGCCAGCACAGAGACACCAGAGCAGCCCAAACAAACCCCTCTGAACTGGCCAGCACAGACAGAGCAACCCCAAACAAATCCCTCTGAACTAGCCAGCACAGACAGAGCAATCCCAAACAAACCCCTCTGAACTGGCCAGCACAGAGACACCAGAGCAGCCCAAACAAACCCCTCTGAACTGGCCAGCACAGAGACACCAGAGCAGCCCACATAAACCCCCTCTGAACTGGCCAGCACAGACAGAGCAACCCCAGACAAACCCCTCTGAACTGGCCAGCACAGACAGAGCAACCCCAAACAAACCCCTCTGAACTGGCCAGCACAGACAGAGCAACCCCAAACAAACCCCCTCTGAACTGGCCAGCACAGACAGAGCAACCCCAAACAAACCCCTCTGAACTGGCCAGCACAGACAGAGCAACCCCAAACAAATCCCTCTGAACTGGCCAGCACAGAGAGAGCAACCCCAAACAAACCCCTCTGAACTGGCCAGCACAGAGATACCAGAGCAGCCCAAACAAACCCTCTCTGAACTCAGCACAGAGCACGTGCCAGCAGCAGCTCAGCTGCAAGCAGAACTGCTGGGGTACGAACCAGCAGTGCCTCTGGAGCAAACACAGGAGCACAGCACAAGTTTGGTTTGGTTTGGGGTTTTTTGGGGGTCTGTGTGCTAATGAATTGTGTGCCAGCCAGAGGGCAGGTGCTCAGACAGAACCCCCAGGGTAACTCGGCCTGTTCCCCCTCTGCACAGCACTCAGCTTGCTGGGGCTGGCAGCAGCACAGCTGGGAAATTGACTGAATAAACAGAGCCTAGAGGTTTCTGAAGCAAATGCAAGGCTTTCCAAAAACACCGAGTGAGGATGAGGCCCCGTTTGAGCACACGCCAACACAAGTTACTCGGTTCAGTGAGAAAATGAGCGGATTAAATCACTGAATTTGCACTGGGCAGATCAAAGGTGAGCACCACTGGAACTCCAGCACGCCTTCAGTTTCAAAAGGACAGGGCACACTGGCTTATGTTTGGAATTCCTTTGGTGAAAGCACTCTGTTAAGGAAAGCCCTACCTGAGATAAAAGGCTTAAGACGCCCATCCAAAAAACACCCACTAAAAATCCTTTAGGATCCCAGAGCTATACCACAGCAACAACAACCAGCTGTCATGGAAAAAATCCCAAACTTTGGTAAACAGCTGGCAGTTTTGGTGCTGCCCACAAGGAAGCCCTGCAGTGCTGCAGTGACTGCAATCCTGCTCACTGACCTGAACAAGGCTCCAGGTAATGCTGCAGAAACTGTGCAGAACAGAGGTCAGCTCCTCTGACTGACCACAGGAACCCACACACAACTGACACTTGTAATCCAGCTTTCCAAACACACTGATGTAAAACATCAGTCTCTTGTAAAAAGGACAACCAGTTTGTGAAAAACATCACCTTATCTGATGGACACTGCATCATATCTGGCTCTTCTGAGTGAAAACACTCAGAATTTTCTACAGTTTTCTTGGGGTTTTTTTTATTTGGTTTAGTTCTTGGTTGAAGTTTTTTGTTGCTGTGCAGTTGGTTGTTATTTTGGAGTGGGTTTTTTTGCTTTGAAAAAAGCAAAAAAGTGAGTGAAGAGCAGCTGCAATATCGTTAGAAGACACCTTAAATTCACACCTCAAAATCTATTCCCGGAACCAGAACAACTTAAACCCCCTGAATGTGAAAGGGAAAATACTACATGATAAAAACAGTGATGGATTTAGAGTCCTCCTCCGGCTATCTCCAGCTCTATCCCAGGCAAGTGGCAAAGTAAGATTTAAACTCTACTGCCTAAGCACAGGCTGAGTTGTGTCAAAAGGTCCCTCCCGACCCACCTGATGTTATTTACACAGTCTTCGTGAGCTTCAGAGAGGGTCTTGATGTGCTTTGAGGATATAGGGTCAAAGAGCAGGACCTCAGTCTGTTCACAGGCCACGGTCAGCACGGAGCTGCAGGGAGCAGAACAGAAAACCCCCCGTTGGTGGTGGGCTTTGCCCCCCAGCAGCTGCCACAGATTCCCTGTGACACCTGGCCCCTCTGCCCACACATTCCAGGGGCTCTAAGGCAGGAAAGGAACGCTGAATCAAAGCTTTATCTGCAAACCAGCGCGGCTTTTTTCACTAAAACCTTGCAAAGTACAGGTTTAGCAGCACGGGGGGTCCCCCGGTCCCCCCCTCCTGCACAGGGAGAGGCCGCGCTGCACGGGGAGGTGGGAGGGGCCCAGCAGCACACCTGACGGCAGGTAGTGCCCCAGTCCTTTAGCGCACAGCCCAGGGGTGCTGCTGACGCAGCCAGCGATGACACCCGGTCACCAGAACGGGCCCTGCGCCTCGGGACCCCGGCACACCTGGGCGGGCAGCCCGGGCACGCCGCCACCGGGATCGCGGCACACCTACCCGTCGGGCGAGTACTCGAGGTTGAAGACGGCGCCGTGCGTGCGGGTGCTGAGGGACACGGAGTCGGCGGGCTGGATGGCGCCGTACAGCCCGGTCATGGCGCCGAACGTGTCCCGCGCCGGGTCCACGGCGGCCCCGCGGCCCAGGCAGCGCCCGCGCAGCCAGGCGAAGAGCCCGCCGGGAGCGCCGGGCCCCAGCTCGGCGGGGTCGCCGTGGCGGAGGGGCTGCGGCTCCGGGCCCGGCTCCGGGCCTGGCTCCGGCCCCGGGCCCTTGCTCATGGCGGCGGCAGCGCCGGCCCGCGTCCGCCCCCTACCGGCCGCCCCGCGGCACCGCGCCTGCGCGGCCCCGCCCCGCCCCGCCCCTGCCGCCGCCGGAGCGCCACGGTGCCTGCGCGGCCCGCCCCCGGCCCCGCCCACACGGGTCACGTGTTCGCCGCCCCACGTGAGCGCGGTGCCTCAGGGCCGGCTCGCCCGGAGCGGCGGCGGGGGCTGAGCGCCGCACGGCGGCCGTGCTGCGGGCAGGAGAGGGAGCGGTGGGGACCGAGCACCGCTTGGCCGCCGTGCTGCGGGCAGGAGAGCGAGCGGCGGGGACCGAGCACCGCATGGCTGCCGTGCTGCGGGCAGGAGAGGGAGCGGCGGGACCGAGCGCTGCATGGCCGCCGTGCTGCGGGCAGGAGAGCGAGCGGCCTCCAGAGCGGGGCTGTCCGCCCGCCTGCGCGGGGAGCCGGGACACAGCGGCACACGGGGCCTGGGCACGGGCTGGCAGCAGTGAGAGGGCGGCTGTAACCCGGTCCTGCTGGTGTCCCTGTGCAGCGGGTGGAGTTTACATGGGCGGGCTGGAGATGGGCCTGCTCTCCCTCTGGGAATGCAGGGCAGGAGAAAGCTGCTCCTCTGGGAATGCAGGGGGCAAAGGCTGCCGTGCTGTCCCAACCCCCAGATTGTATCCATGTAGGAATGCTTGGCTCCTGCCCTGGGCACAGCATCTCCCCATGGGATGATGGAATTTGATCAGCCCTGCAGGGACACTCAGTGGGCATGGACAGAAGGTAATTAATAATGAATGGCCCATGGACAGCAGAGATCTCCTGGAGGGAGGGTTGGCTGTGGGAGAGATAAAGAGCACAGCCCCATGAACAGAGGAGAGCTGCCCCAGCTCTGACAGATGGGAGTAGAACACACACATATCTTACAGTCTAGGACAGGGTGTAGATGGGAGCTGTGCCCTGGGGAATGAGCCCTCCATGGGGACAACCCCTCTGGCCAAGGCCCAGCACCCTTTGCCCTCCTAAAGACAATTAGCACCAGGTTTTTTTCCAAAACTACCCAGGGAGGCTCAGGGTTCCTCATCCCCACAAAAGCCACTGCTTAAGTGGACTGTGAATATTTCTCCTTAAGTTTTTATAAACATAACTGACATAATATTTTTATGAACTCATTAAATGTCAATATGTTTTTTTAAACAGTGTGTCCTGAGAGTGTGGAAGCTGCTACTAAAACCTGATTGGCAAAGAGGAATGTGGAGAGGGCTCCATTCTGGTCTGGTCCCGTGCAGAGGGTGCAGGACAGGATCTGTCACAGCCCCAGGGCAGGACCAGCCCCTCCCCTGGTGTTGGATAATGCCTTTTTCCTGACCCAGAGATGGGGCAACTGAGAGGTGTTTCCAAAACTTTTATTCCATTTCCAGTCTCATTTGAAGGGTGAGACAGTACAGATGTTATAATGCACACCATCACGATTAGAAGCCAACTGTTTCCTAATTCCAATGCACTGTAAGTGTTTCTTGGTCTGTCAGCCTTAGCCACACCATGCTGTAGATGCCTTGAAGCCAATAATCCAAAATCACCTCTTGTGGGTCCCAGGACAGCGCATCTTTCACAGTTCTGTTTCCCCAAAGTATCCAGTCTCACTTGCAAGGCCACCCTTTGAAACTTGTTTCCAGCTCCATTTCTCTCTCAGCAATGTCTGTCCATTCCATGGCATTTCTAAGTCAGCATGTCTTGTCTCAAAGTTTGCACCTGGATGCACACTTTGAGAGCCTTCTGTCAGGCTTTGAGAATTCTCTATAAATCCATTTCCCACACTCTGGGGTCTGTTTCATGCTGGGAGTGCCACTGTGACCTCTGTCTTATCCCCAGAATGTTTCTTCTGTTCCCTACAGATGAACTGAGTTTCCTCCAAAATATTCTTTGTCCCTAGTGTGCTACCCCGGGTCCTACCCCAAAATTTTCTCTACTTGGCTAGTACTGACCATTTTTGCCTCAAAATTGCCAGCTCAGCCTGGGGTCTGCCTCGTTCCTGGGGACCTGCTGGGACACGTGGGGCCGTGTCCCTGGTCACAAAGAGCCCTGCCCCAGTCCCGGGGAGAGGGGCCAGGAGGAGCCCAGTGTGCTCATGGACCAACAGGAGCACAGAGGGGGCTCTGGTGCTTGGGGCTTCCTCAGCAGAGCCCTTCTGGGCAGTGTGAAATGTGCTCCTGAGGGTGCCTCAGGCGAACACAGGTGCTCTCCTAAGGGACTGAAAAATGCCTGTTTTATTATGGACTTTCTGCAAATATTACAGTGAATATTATATGTGTTATGTTAGAAAGGTATGCTGTGTTAATTTTCTTAAGTAGTGTGTTAAATATAGTTTTAGGTTATAACATAAGGTTAAAATAGAAACTATGTATTTGAGATATTTTTTTTAAGAAAGGAATGAGGTACTCACACTGAGATAGCAGCCACAGGACATCTAAAGCTTTCAGAGAAAGAGAATTTATTGCCCCATTATCGGGAGAAATGAACTTGTTCCCGCCTCACTCAGCCCTGAAGACACCGTCAGGATTCAGAGGAAGAAGCTGACAGTGCCCAGACAGAATCCTGTGTTTGAATGGAATTTACTCATCATGTATGAGGTATGTGAATATGCAACAGGCTGTTGCTTTTAAGGGTTAATCCTCTGTTAATGTGGGTCCTTTTTGGGCTTATTTTGCCCAGAAAAGAGGTACCTGGACTGTCCCTAACTCTTTGTTTTTATTGTCTCATATTGTCCTAATCCAAATTGTCCGAATTATTATTACTCTAATTATATTGCTATTTTTATATCCATTTTCTTACTATTAAACTTTTAAAATTTTAAAAACAAGCGATTGGTTTTTGACAGAAACAAAAGATGAGTCAGTGCTGCAGCCACTCCCCAGTGTGGGACACAGCCCCCTGCCTGGTGGAACGCCCATCCTGCAGGGACAGCAGAGCCCTGTGCCGTGGGCTGAAGGGGCTCCAGGCACTGCTGCCTCCTCAGTGCCAGCCAGCTGTGCTGTGTTTGCAGGGAACGCCCCACAAAGGCAGGAATCATGCATCTGACTCCACGTTCTCAGAAGGCTAATGTACTGCTTTATATTACTATATTACACTAAAGGCTGTTATACTATACTATCCTAAAGAATGCAGAAAGGATACTTGCTGAATGCTAAAAGATAATATTGAAAACTCCTGACTCTCTCCAGAGTCTGACACAGCTTGGCACTGACTGGCCAAAGAGTGAAAACAACTCCCAGCAGAACCCAATGGAACAATCACCTGTGGGTGAACAATCTCCAAACACATTCCACATGAGCACAGCACAGGAGATGTAAATGAGATAAGAATTGTTTTCCTTTTCTCTGAGGCTCCTCAGCTTCCCAGGAGAAAAATCCTGGGCAAAGGGATTTTTTCAGAGAATGTGAATGCCACACAGGTGTGAGCTGGGCTGTCAGTGATGGAGAGAGGCGGGGAGGCTGATGGTGATCAGAATCCCATTTTATTGTGGGATGCAAATGTTGCAGCCTGCATAGCTGCTGGTAAAGCCCAGGTAAGGAGGCAAGAAGGGCCTTTGCATGGTACCCACAGGTGTTTAATTCAGCCGTGTGGTGAGATGACCAGGGCCCAGGCACACACACATGCAGGGTCCAGGTTTGTCCCTCCCCAGGGGCCAGGGTGACCCTGGTCTCAGGGCAGTGCCAAGATCAGGGAATAGGGAGGGACTGCTGCAGGGACACAGGAGCAGACACAGGAACAGGGGAAGGAGCCCGTGGGGTGTAACAGCTTTTTGGGGGAAGCTGCTTCTGTCCCCAGCCTAGGGGATGCCCCCAGGGTCTCCACATACAAACACTCATATACTATTTCAGGGAGACCAGTCATGTGTACCACAGGGATTAGGTTACACACAAACTTATGCATATAACATCTCTTACTTGCAGAGTTTGATGGGATTTTCTTTTTCCAGTAAACCTGTCTGATTGAACCTTCTTGCAATCCAGGTCTAATTTTCAAAGTTCCATTTGCTTTTGCCAAGGTTATCAAATCTCTTATGTTAACCAGGTCCAGAGTCCCTGATCTGTCTTGTGTCCCCCAGCACCCAGCACTGGGCCTGCCTGGACACCCTGCTGTGCTCTAGAGCCGGGCTCACTCCTCCCGACGGGCGCCGTGCTGTGCTCTGCACCCAGGCTGAGGCTGCTGCTGGACATTGCTGACCCTGACAAGGGCTGTCCATCTCCTGCCCTGACTGCAGGCAGGCTGGGGGGCTGCAGCCAGGACAGCAGGTCACGGTGGGTCAGCTTTGATTGATATCCCCTCCCTCTACATCCACCCATTTCAGACACTGAGCATGACACCACGGAGTGGGGGATGCAGATTTCTAGAGCTGTCGGGGGATCCTGCTCATGGCCTGGCCAGCCAGCGGTCACTTGGCTTCCTGCAATTCCAGACAGAGGGCTGTGCTGGTCATGCAAGCCGCCCACTTTTTCCAAATCAGAAGTAATTTTTTGGGATTTATTGCCTGTCCAGATTCCAACAGTTATTCAAATTCCATCTGCTTATGCCTATCTGCATACTGTGAAATACAAAGCTGTGTTTTGTGTCTGGCACAGAAAGGAAATGTGTGTATTTGTGATTGTGATATGTGTGGACACCAACCATGGGACGACTGCAAATTCTAATAATAACTGAGGAAAGTAAAGCATGGAAGAAGGCCTCTGAACCAGCCTGTGTTTGCAATTAACCTGGATTGATTTAGGAGCATTGGAATTACAGCGTTCAGGATGTTGCTCTTTGCTTGTAGTCAGGCCTTAAAGAGTGCTGCAGTGGTAACCTTTTCAGGTATAATTTTAGAATATTGTTTGTATCCTTGAAACTATAGCTTTGGAATGTATAGAAAGGAAATGTGCTTATCTCACTCCTTAACAAAACTGAGGAAAACAGCTTGAGAAGGGAAGATGGACATCATCTCAAGGATTTACAACTTCACCAAGGGAAGCTGGACATCACTGTTGTGAGATTTATGGTCATTGTAAAAACAAGGGGGACCCACATCTGGGGGGCTGGACTTCACTGATAATCCTTGTAATAACAAGGGGAACCCACATCTGGGGGGCTGGACTTCACCAGATGGGATCTGTCATTGTTCTTGAGGAAACTGGACCAACATCTCAGAGGCTGCCACCACCATCTGGGGATCCTCCTTTTTGGGACACATCCTGGGAAAAACTAAATCACAACAGTGTATAGAATTGTGATGTAAACAAGTAGAAATAGAAACTGCTGAGAAAGCCTCTGAGTACCCTATAAATACCTGTAAGCCCAAATATCAGTGCAGTTGGAGGGAAAACTGCCTCCACTGTCCCCAGCGCTGTTTTGCTCATACTTTACCATAATTAATTATTAAATTGATTGTTGCTTGAATATTGGCCTAGTCAAGCTTTTTATTTATAATACAGACACAGTATAATGGGACAGAAAAGGAAGAATAACGATAAAAGAATTCGAATATACAAAGCAAGGGTGCACAATGGAGGAGCATCCGTGGGAAGTTGTCCGCAGCCGACCAGGGCGGCGGCATCTCTTGTGTGAGCCGGTGACTCCGCACGGCGACAAACCGGGAAACGGAGAGCGCCGTCACGGAGCGGCACCGGAGCCGGCCCGCCCGGCGGGAGAACGGGCACCGGGGCCAGCGGGATCCGCGCAGCGAGCGTGGGGCTCGGCGGGGCGGTGCCGCAGCGCGGGGGACGGGCAGAGCGCCCCGGGCCCGCCCCTTCCCGCCGGCGGCGCGATGGAGGCCGGGGCGGCGGCGGCCGCGGAGCCGGCGGCGAGCGCGGAGCCGGCGGCGAGCGAGGCCGAGGCGGAGGCGGCGGTGCTGGCCGAGGCGCTGCGGCTGCTGCGGATCGAGCCCTCGGCCGCGGGCGAACCCAGCGCGGGGCGGGCGGGCGACTCGGCGGAGCCGTGCTCGGTGCGTGCGGCGGGGCCGCGCTCGGTGCTCGGTGCCCGGTGCGTGCGGCGGGGCCGCGCTCGGTGCTCGGTGCCCGGTGCGTGCGGCGGGGCCGCGCTCGGTGCTCGGTGCCCGGTGCGGGCGGCGGGGCCGCGCTCGGTGCCCGGTGCGTGCGGCGGAGCCGTGCTCGGTGCGTGCGGCGGGGCCGCGCTCGGTGCTCGGTGCGTGCGGCGGAGCCGTGCTCGGTGCGTGCGGCGGGGCCGCGCTCGGTGCTCGGTGCCCGGTGCGTGCGGCGGGGCCGCGCTCGGTGCCCGGTGCGGGCGGCGGGGCCGCGCTCGGTGCTCGGTGCGTGCGGCGGGGCCGCGCTCGGACGCACCGGTGCCCGGTGCGTGCGGCGGGGCCGCGCTCGGACGCACCGGCCCCGCTGAGCGCCGTGCCCTTCCCTCCGCAGAGGAACGCGCTGCGGAAGCGGCGGCGCTGGCTGCGCGTTCTCGCCGCCCGGCGCGGGAAGCGGCGGCAGGAGCGGCAGCGCCGCCGGGCACGGCGGGCAGCAGCGGACGGGGACAGCCCGAGTCCGGCGCTCGGCAGCGGCCCCGCCGGGCCCGGGCCGCCGTCCCTCCGCCGCGGGAGGGTCCCGGCTGCCCTGGCCACGGAGCGGCTGCTGGAGGCGAGGGCGGCGGGGCCGCGGCTCTGCGTGGACCTCGGCGTGGGCGGCAGCATGAGCGAGAAGGTGCGGGGGTCCCGGGGCTGCTCGAGGGTCCCGGGGGCTGATCGAGGGTCCCGGCGCTGCTGAGGGGTCCCGGGGGTCCCGGACAGGCTGCGGTCCGCGTGTTCCCGTCCCTCCTGCGGGCACGCACCGGGAGCTCGGCGGGAGCCGCCCCGGGCCTCCCGCTGGCGTGTGACCGAGCTCGGCAGTGGGGTCCGCAGCCCCGGGCCCGGGGTCACCGTGCCGCTGTGTCCCCCAGGAGAGCGGCCGCCTGGCCTCCCAGATCCGGAGGCTCTACGGGGCGAACCGCCGCGCCGCTCGGCCCTTCTGGCTGTGCCTGACGGAGTTCGCGGCGGGGACGCCGATCTACGAGCAGTGCTTCCGCATGAACGACGGCTTCGCGGGATACCTGGTGAGGGTCTGGCCGCGGGATCGAGGAGAGCCCAGCCCGGGGCTGTGCATCTTACGTAGAACTAGTCAGTAGTTGCTGCTCTCCCTTTCTCAAAGCGCCCCGAGAACTTCTGATGAGGAGAGAATTTAATGGAGTTTTTAGGTGTATTGATCAGTGCCTAGAACAAAAGCATTGTCCAAGTGAAAAGGAAAAACCCCAGGTCACTGGAGATCTGTAGGATTTACAAGACCTTTAGCAGTTTTTATGTCCAAAGCAGCAGTGTCAGTGCCAGGATAGCTCTTTGTCTGGGAGGGAGGGGGCTTTGTTCTGGCAGATGTACCTCAGGCTAACAGGCTGCTTCACTCTGTCTTGTGTTTTTGAGATGGATACAACTCCAGAGAGTTACCTGGACCTGTTTCCTTTGGAGACCATTGTTTATCTCACTCCAGACTCTGAGAATGGTAAGTATTTCACTTTAGGAAGGGGAGAGCCAGGGCAAAAGGCTGACTTTTAGAAATTTCTTTTTGAGGCCATTCCGTGCTTCAGGCAAGTTGCTCCTCACTCACATGGGTGTCTCACATGGCATGAGCCATACTGTGTGCTCAGATCTGGTGCTAATCTGTGCTGGTGGGACCTGTGTGTCCCAGGCTGCAGCCCCTGGGGCAGGGAGGCTCTGCCCAGGGCTGTCCTTGGGAGGGGGTGTGCTGGGAGAGCTGTGCTGTGGGTGACTGCTGCCCTTTGCAGTCCTGGAAGACATCGATCCGAGCAAGGTGTACGTGCTGGGAGGGCTGGTGGACGAGAGCATTCACAAGGTGCGTGGTGCCTGCCCCCTCAGCAGACACATCCCACTGCTCTGCCTGCTTCCCCCAGCCCTTCTCCCTCAAATTCTGCCTGGAGCCAGCAGTGAGCTGGGGGAGGCTGCAGCAGCGTGAGCCCCAGGGCAGGTTTGGCTGGGTGGCCGCGTGTGAGGCCGTGTGTCCGTGTGTCCGTGTGTCCCTGCAGCAGCTGACCCTGCGGAGGGCGCGGGAGCAGCGCCTGCACACTGCCCGGCTGCCCATCCGGGAGTTCATGGTGAGAGCCCCCAACTCCAGGAACTACCACTCCGAGACGCTGGCCATCAACCAGGGTGAGGGGCTGGGGGCTCACTGGGGGCTCGCACGGGGCTGGCTGTGTGCCCTGTGAGGGGCTGGGGGCTCACTGGGGGCTGGCTGTGTGCCCTGGTGAGGGGCTGGGGGCTCGCACAGGGCTGGCTGTGTGCCCTGCTGAGGGGCTGGGGTCTCACATGGGGCTGGCTGTGTGCCCTGGCGAGGGGCTGGCTGTGTGCCCTGGTGAGGGGCTGGGGGCTTGCACGAGGCTGGCTGTGTGCCCTGGTGAGGGGCTGGGGGCTCACATGGGGCTGGCTGTGTGCCCTGGTGAGGGGCTGGTTGTGTGCCCTGGTGAGGGGCTGGGGGCTCACATGGGGCTGGCTGTGTGCCCTGGCGAGGGGCTGGGGGCTCACACGGGGCTGGCTGTGTGCCCTGGCGAGGGGCTGGGGGCTCGCACGGGACTGGCTGTGTGCCCTGGTGAGGGGCTGGGGGCTCACACGGGGCTGGCTGTGTGCCCTGGCGAGGGGCTGGGGGCTTGCACAGGGCTGGCTGTGTGCCCTGTGAGGGGCTGGGGGCTCGCACGGGGCTGGCTGTGTGCCCTGGCGAGGGGCTGGGGGCTCACATGGGGCTGGCTGTGTGCCCTGTGAGGGGCTGGGGGCTCACATGGGGCTGGCTGTGTGCCCTGTGAGGGGCTGGGGGCTCACATGGGGCTGGCTGTGTGCCCTGGTGAGGGGCTGGGGGCTCACACGGGACTGGCTGTGTGCCCTGGTGAGGGGCTGGGGGCTCACATGGGGCTGGCTGTGTGCCCTGGCGAGGGGCTGGGGGCTCACATGGGGCTGGCTGTGTGCCCTGTGAGGGGCTGGGGGCTCACATGGGGCTGGCTGTGTGCCCTGGTGAGGGGCTGGGGGCTCACACGGGGCTGGCTGTGTGCCCTGGTGAGGGGCTGGGGGCTCACTGGGGGCTCACACGGGGCTGGCTGTGTGCCCTGGTGAGGGGCTGGGGGCTCACTGGGGGCTGGCTGTGTGCCCTGGTGAGGGGCTGGGGGCTCACTGGGGGCTCACACGGGGCTGGCTGTGTGCCCTGGTGAGGGGCTGGGGGCTCGCATGGGGCTGGCTGTGTGCCCTGTGAGGGGCTGGGGGCTCACTGGGGGCTGGCTGTGTGCCCTGGCGAGGGGCTGGGGGCTCACATGGGGCTGGCTGTGTGCCCTGCTCCCTGCCCCAAGGCAGGGGCACTCGGGTACAGGGGCTGCTCTGGGGACAGGCCACAGAGGGATGGCACTCCTGAGGCCTGTGCCATCCCAGCCGAGTCTGGCCAGCAGGGAGGGGGGTTGGTGTCCTGTGCTCCCATGGGCTGGCACTCCTGGTCACAGCAGAGGATGTGCTCCTGCTCCTTCACCTCTGCAAGGTGAATGCCTCTCTGTTGGTCACTGCAGAGGGGCTCGTGACCCAGGCCACCTCCTCCTCCAAGTTTTTACCCCTGGTGTGAGGATTGTGTTGCCCCTCCATGGACAGAAGGCAGAGGAAGTGGCTGGGGGCTCTGTGTGCCCAGGCCGTGGGGTCTCCCTGCATGGGAGTGATAGTGGGAGCACAGCAGGTGTGGCTCTCTACAGGGGGGGCACTGGTGGGTGGCACATGTCAGCCAAGACAGTGATGGGGACACTCGCTCTAGTTAACACAGCCACTGCTTTGCCCAGAGCTCCCTAAAGTCCTTTCCAAAATACCTGTCTGCCCCAGGTGGGGTGGGAGACCTTCTCTGGGCCAGCTGCCATCACCTCCCTCGTGTTCAGTGGGTGTGTGGAGGTACTGGCACCATTGTCACAGCACATGTGTGACCAACACCTCTGTGTCCTGACAGTCTTTGACGTCCTGTCCACCTACTACGAGACACGGAGCTGGCCAGCAGCTCTGAGGGCTGGAGTTTCTTCTGGAAAGGGCTACGTGCTCCCAGACACAGCAGATCAGGTGGAGACAGCCCAGAGCGCCCAAGGAAATGCTTTATTTTGTGGTGAGGAGCTGCACAGGCAGGAAGCACCAGCGTGACTGTGCACAGGACACAGCAGTTTGCAGCAGTGAGAGGACCTCGCTGGAGCAACACCTTCTACCTCAGGACTGCGGTGCTGGACACGGCCGTGCCCCCGAGCAGGAAAGGAAAGCCTGGCGGAGCCTGGGGTCAAGTGAAAACTGACAGGAATTCAGTTTTGCTTCTTTGCAGCTGTTCGTTTGTGACTCCTGCACCTGCGCTTGTTCTGAGGTGGGGAGGAGAGCTTTAAGGTGTTTTATTGCAATAGAGTAAGGTGAGGTTGGGATTGCAAAGCTCTTGGGCAGGGGAAAGGCCCTGCCAGGGGACAGGAGAGTGCTGCTCCTGCAGGAGAACGAGGGATGAGGAGCAGCTCCCAAGGGCACTGTGTCCCAGCAGCTTAAACCCACTGACACTTGGTGAGTTGTTGAAGCCTTTGGCTAGTTGTATGCATCTAATATAAAATAAAAGTTTAGATCCCCATTGTGTCCCTACAGTTACTGGTGAGTGGCACCTCGTCACAGCTGGCACACGCAGGTCCCTGAGCCCCGTGTCCCTGCTGGGAGGTACCTGGGCCTGGCCGTGCCCTGCACAGAGCAGTGTCACATGCCAAGCCACAGCAGAAAAAAAGTGTGTTTGGGGCAGCTGAGCCGATACATTACCTCAGCCATTGCTGCCAAAAGAGCCCTGAAGCCTCATGGCCGGTGGCAGCAGGACCTGAAGGTCATCTGAGGTAAGTTTGGTTATGTGTTTTCATTCCTCTCTCCCAGCACCCCCTTTCACAGCCCAGGGCTCGTGTCTGAGTGCGTGTGACAGGGCTGTGCAGGAGCAGTGGGGCTTTAACCCAGCTTTGAGGTTTAACCCTGGCCTGCTTTAACCCGAGGTTAAGCCACCACAGGGGCTCCGGGTGCTGCTGTGCCCTGGGGGCTCCTGGCAAGCCGGGTGTGCAGATGATCCCCGTCAGTGTCCCAGCGCCAGGGGACAGTCCCGTCCCCACCGTGCCCGGGGAGGGTGGTGCCATCACTCAAGCCCACCCGTGCCCCTCAGCTGCCGAGTGCAGACCCCCACACTCCGTGGGGAGAGGCAGCCCCCCCCAAATATCCCCAGGCAGGGGGGCCGGCTCTGCCCTGCAACGTGCGGGAGGCTCAGCCGAGCCCCCCTCACCTGCCCGGGCTGCGGGGCGCAGGGCTGCCCCGGCCGGGGGAGCCCCCGAGGGTCCCCGCACGGCTCCGGCCGCGCCGTCCCGGGCTCGGGCTCGGGCTCGCCCTGCCCCCGGCAGACGCGGCCGGGCGGAGCTGGCGGGGCCGGTCCCGCTCTCCCCGGGGCAGCGGAGCCGCAGCGGCAGCACACCGTGCTCGGCTGGCACGGCCCTCCGGCTGAGCAAAAGCAGCTGGACGTGGGATCACTGTGTTCCCTCGGCCACCACGGCGGGGAAAGCCACCTGGGGTCCTTCACATTCGGCCACGGTGGGGTTTGGGGTCCCTTTAGTCCAGAGCCTGCCTGGAGAGCAGCGGGAGTGAAAGGCGGGCTGAAGGGCTCACACCCTTCCCCACGGGTGGCGAAGGCAGCCGAGAGAACACCGTGAGGCTGACGGCCGGCACAGCCCGTGGGAGCCAGGGGACGAGCCTTGGGCAGGACACACACTCTGAAGTGCTCCAAGAGCAGCCGGGGCAGTGCTGCCCTCGGGGAGCCCTGCAGCGGGGGTGGGCACGTCCTGCCGCGGCCATCCCGGGCTGCACATCACCTGGGGGACGGCCCGAGGCGGACAGAGGGCACACACCCGGGCTCCGTGCCCCTCGGTGCCCTCGTGTCCCCCGCCCTGCCCGTCACAGCCTCGGGGACGCCCTGAACTGCTGCAGGAGGCAGAGGATGGCAGCTGCCAGGGCCGTGTGCTGGCGGGCGAGGAGCTTGGTGCCCAGCTCAGGGCACACCTGCCCGTGGAGCTGCTGCTGCAGGGCCTGCACCAGCTGCTGGTAGGTGCCCACCACATCCCCCAGCGCAGCTCCCAGCTCCTGCTGCCGCTGCCTGCACCGCCGGCAGTGTGTCACCTGGAAGCAGGTCACTGCCAGCTGAACCAGGCGGTCAAAGGTGGCTCTCAGAGCCCACTGCACCTCTGTGAGAGGCTGCTCTGTGCCCAGCAGCGCCTGGCAGCTGGACAGCAGGTCCTGGGAGGCCCAGCCCAGGGCACCCTTGCTCTCCACACCCTGCTCTGCACATTGGTCGTGCAGGTGGGTTGCCTGGTTCCCACCGAGCTTCCCTACAACCTCCTGCAGCTCCACAGTGTAGGCCAGGAAGTGGGAGAGATCCGCGGGGCTCGCCCACGCCTGCTCCTTCAGCTGTCCGAGCACTCGGATGTGGGGGTCCTGCCCTGCCGGGTCCCCAGCAATGGAGAAACCACTCCCGGGGGTCCTGGGAAGGCTGCAGCTGCTGGAGGGTGGGGAGGTGAGGGGCCCTGGAAGCTGAGGGGAGCTGGTTTCATTCTCCCCCTGGTTGTGGGGCTGGGGGAAGCAGCTGATGTAGGGCAGGCGGCAGCCGCAGGCGTCCAGCCCACGTAGATCTGGGGAGGGCCGGGCGGGGATGGGGGGCGGAGGGATCTGCTCACCCTCCTCGGGGTTCAAACAGAGGAACGAGTGTTTGACAGCCCCGTGGTCTCCTGCTCCTTTCCCCAAGGGAACTGGGACCGAGGAGACAGAAAGCCCTGCAGATGGAGGCGGGCAGGAGTCCTTCCCCAGCCCTGCCGCCTGCCCTCGGGGAAGGGAAGCCTGTGCAGGCTGTGGCTGCTGCTGAGCCACACGTCCTGCGCCTCCCGGCTGCCCTGCGCCCAGCCCTGAGCCGCCCACCAGCTCCTCGGCACAGCCTGCTCCTGCAGGGGATGTCGGCATCGTCCTGCCGCCAGCACTGGCCACCCGGCACCCGCTGGTCATCAGACAGGCCAGGGGCTCAAGTGGGTCATCCATCCTGTCCTGCAGGCTGTGTGACACGGGGCTGCGTGACACAGGGGCTGTCCTCACCCCCAGTGAGAGCCAGGAGAAGCGGGTGAGAGCCCCCGAGGCACTGCTGCAGCCTGCCAGGAGCTGGGCTGTGTCTGGGGGCCCCGTGTGCCCCTCGGGCAGGGTCTGTCCACTGCCCCCCTGCCGGCCCCCGGCCCGGGACACGGCCCCCTCGCAGCTGCTGCTGGCACAGCCCTGGCTGTCAGCACGGCACTGGCCATTGACACGGCACTGACCATTGACACGGCACTGACCACCACCGTGGCACTGACCATCAGCACCGCCCTTGCCAGTGACACAGCTCTGCCCATCGGCTTTGCTCTCCTGACAGGGAGCCGGGGAAGGCTCCACCCTGGCGGGGAGCAGCCCCTGCTCCCGGGCCGGCTCCCGGGGAGGGTCCGCGGCGGGGCCAGGGGCCGGCGGCAGCGGCAGGAGCTCGTCAGAGCGGCACACGGCAGCAGAGGGCACCGCGCTGGCCTTCTGCTGGGCGGCCACCAGCCCACCCCGCTCGTCCTGCGGGCCTGGGCTCTGCCAGCCCGCCGTGGGCACAGGGCTCTCCTCGCTCGGACAGCCGGGATCTGCCTCCCCTGGGCCGCTCTCCTGGGCAGCCCCACTGGGACCCCGGGGAAGGGGCTCCAGGGACAGCTCGGGGGGGTGCTGTGGCTGGAGGCTGCTGCCCTCCTCCCCACACTGGCCACCAGGCTGGTGAACGTCCAAAAGGGAGGAGATCAGCCACTCCATCACCGACTCTGTCTTCGTGGTGTCAGGCTCCGTGTCCATCAGAGCAGAGCAGGGCTCTGTGCCAGCAGTGTCCCTCTGGGCCTGGGGGGCTGCAGGAATCCCCCTCTCCATGTCCTTCCCTGCGTCCTCTGCCGAGGGCTGAGTGGGTGGCCAGGAGCAGCAGCGCTGTGGAGAGCCTGGGACAGCCGCAGGGAAACTGACCTGTGAGGTGTAATCAGTTTTCAGGAAGGACCTTCTCTTCCTCAGGCTCTTGCTGTAGGTCAGCTCCCTCTCCTGGCCCTGCTTCTCCCTCGTCGAGGGGTTTTCCCCCAAGCTGTAGCACCTCAGCCTCTTTGGGATGCAGGAGGAGCTCTCTGTGCCCTCCCAGGATGCTGTATCATAGCCTGACGGCAAGAAAAACATGGAAATCAGGAGGTAGTCCTGGGCGGCAGAATACCCTCACACCTACTCAGTGGGTCAGAAAGCTCCTGGCACAGGCCTTGGAATCACGGGCACCAAAGTCCAGCAGCAATGCCCGGGTCCCGAGGGCAAAAGGAAATGCTCTCCCGGGGTCAGGTGGAGTGGGATGTCAGGAAAAGGCAGAGCCTGGTGCGTGGTACAGGGAGGGAAGCCCAGGGCTGGTGATGAGGGAGCAGCTTCACCTGGAGGCAGCTGTGGGGTAAATCTGGGGACAGCAGCAGCCCTAGGAGAGCACTGCCCACAGTCGGTGTATTGCCAAACAGAAAGATGGCCACAGGTCCCCAGCTGGATATTTAGGTGGTAACAATTTCCACAGTGACAGTTTTGTACAGTGACTGTGCATTACTATAAGAGCCAAAACTGTTCTAACTGCATGAACTAAATTCTTAAGAGGTTCTCTTAATACTGAAAGAGCTGATTACTCCAGGAACAAGAATACTCCCATTTCTGAGAAAATACAATGGTCAGGGAGCTGCCCAGCCCTGGGAATCCTTGACCCAGCTCTGAAACCAGCCTCTGACCTGAACTCGACCTTTGATTCGGGGTTCATGTAACAATGTTTTACAGGTTTGGGGTCTCCTTAGCTGAGAGGAAAAGAGTAGAGATTCCAGAATGCCACTCCTCTGAAAGCTGACTTTTCCCAGCACCCAGTGTTTGCCCGTGAGAACAAATCCCCCTGCAATGTCACCGTAAGGGTGCTGAGGAGTGGCCTGCAGAGAACGGGGGTTCACAGGTCCTTCCAAAGCCCTGCAGAAGCTCCCAGGAGTTGGCAGGGGAGCGCCCAGCAGGACGGACGGCAGCCCAGCCCGAGAGAAGGGACCCTCAGCCCCGCTGTGCCTTTACCTGCCAGCGCGTCCGGAGGGCTGAGTCTGTCCGCAGCATCGTAGAACTCCTCCTCGGAGCTGGAGTCGGCGAAGCCCGGCGGCGGCCGCAGGACGAGCTGGCTGTGCCGCGCTGTGCCCGGCGGGGCGGCCGCGCCGTGCCCCGCGTCCCGCTCGGACAGCCGGGCCTGCCGGGCGGCCGGCCGCTCGCCCTGCCCCGCGGGGCTGCCCCCGGGCCCCGGCGGGAAGCAGAAATGGTCCCCGGGCCCGGAGCCGGCGGGGCTGCTGTCCGAGCCGCTCAGCTCCTGCACGGTCGGCGCCAACGAGCGCGGCCGCTCCGGCCGGGAGGAAGAGCGCGCGTCCAGCTCCTCTTCCTCCAGCGCATCCACGGAGTCGCTGGAGCCGCTCGTCTTGAAGCCCCGGCTCTCGGTGTTGGCCGAGTCGGACGCCTCGGAGGTACTGTCGGTGGCGTTGTCACCCCCGGTGTCCCGCGGGTCGCCGCTCGCCCCGGGCCCCTCCGCGCCGCCGCACGCCGCGGGGCTGTCCGTGCGCCGCTCCGAGGAGGAATCCAGCTCCCAGGAATCCTCGGAGTCGCTGCAGGCTCGGGATTCGTACCCTGGGATTTAAACGAACCGCTGAGCCCGTGCCGGGGGTGCGGGGGGCCCAGCCGGGCCCTACCCCGCGGGCCCGGGGCGCTCAGCCCCCGCAGCCCCCGCCAGCGGAGCAGCGTGCGGAGGGAGCTGCGGGTGCTCTCAGCCCGGAGCAGCTCCCGGAGCTCAGGCAGCTGCCAGCCCAGCCGAGCCCTCACCCCAAGCCTCGGTGCCCGCGAGCCTGCGGCTCTCACAGAGCCACGGCACCGTGAGTGCTGGAAAAGCCCTCAAAGATCAGCGAGTCCGGCCCTAAGCAAGCACGGTGCCACCACACGGCCCCAGGCTGCTGCTCCCAGGAGCTGGGTCATCCTCCCACTTCCTCCCCATCCTGTGTCAAAAAAAGGCTGTTTTTATAGACCTTCCTCAGCTGAGACACGGTGCAGCTGCTGTTTTTTCTCTCCCCAGGTAAATATGGAGGCGTTTGCATCCACAAGGAGTCTGTAGTAGCCAGCGATGAGGCAGACGAGGTCCTTTGCACTGTTCGACTCCAGCAGCAGAGTAAGCACCTTTTTTGGTTTATTTTTTGGAGGTGTGGGGGAGAAAAGAGTAAGGAAGATTAGAATAAACAAATATTGTTTCTACCACAGTCAGCAGGAACAGACTGCACAAGGACAAGGCACCCCCTCTGTCTCATACAAGGAGGCACAAAGAAGAGTAATTTATTTTTCTCGCCTTTTGTGCCTTTGCTGTGTCTCACTGATGAAGGAAAAAGTAACTTTTCCTCAGCAGGAAGAATCACTTCTCTCTAGTAATTTTTTTGGGTTCTTCCTATGAGCTTTCCCTGCCGGTTCGAAGCCTTTTATCCCGGTGACTCCCCGGGCCTTGGAGGAGAGCTGATGGTGCAGGTGCCTCCCCTGTGCCCACACGGCCGCTCACCTTCAGGTCCTGCAGGTAGATCTTGACGGTGCTGACTCGCTCGGAGTCCTCGCTGAGCTCCACCCTGCTGATGCTGGGGAACTCGGCCAGGCTGGTGGCGATGTTGAGTTTGCTGTTGACGATCTGGCTGACGCCGTGCTTGGCGCCCACCAGCAGCGCCACGTACGACTCCCGGTCCTGCAGCTGTAGGGACACAGGTCACACCGGGGCAGGGCCCCCTCGGCCCCCCAACCCCGTCTGGGCTCCCAGCACTGACTCTCCTCCCTCCCTCTCCCCGCCTTCTCCCCACTCAGGGACAGCAGCCTCCCCTGGCCCCAGCGGGCAGCAGCACCGGGCAGACCCCGGGACGTGGCTGGCAGCAGGTGTCACTGTCAGCAGTGTCGCCTGGCAGCCCAGGTGTCCCCATAGACACCCAGTGATGAGACCTGCTGCAGCTGCAGGGTAGAAACTTCACCAAAAAAAAAAAAAAAACAAACTTCTGAGGTTGGAAGAAGGGTTCGTGCTTTTTGTTAGGGTGGGGCACTTTAAAAAAATGAATTAATGCACATATAATCTGGCAGAAATTGTTCACTTTGCATGTAGGTGTAAAGTTTAGCTTTACTGTGACCCACGGGTGCCCACCAGCATTGCTCAGCTCCCTGTGTGACACAGCTTGTGTTCTGCAGCTCAGCACAAACCCAGCTGGGGACAGGCAGAAAAATCAACAAGCCAAGAAACCTCTTGTAAGAAGGGAAGAGTTCTTTTTTTACAGTGAGGTTTAAGGGTTTCCAGTATTTTCTCAAGAGTTTGAAGCCTGCCCAGATTTCCCAAGTACTTTATAACACACAAAGGATAGAGAGGGTTTATCTGAAGAGCAACAGTGACAGCTTCCAATCAGAAAAAATGCAAAACTGTTCTGTTGGCTGGTCTGTGCAGGGGACACTTCAGCAGAGGTCAGATGAGTTTCTCCATCACAACCCCTCCCCAACACCCAGCACAGCATCCCAGGGCAGGGAGAGGCAGTGTGGCCACTGGGACTGCGTGCCCAAGGCAATTCCACACACAAAGAGCTCGTACCATCATGGTGGCATTGAAGATCATCCCGCTGTACATCTTCAGCTCCCCCAGGATCTGCAGGTAGCTCAGGCGCACCTGGGCGGCGGAGTGCGTGTGCTTCGTGGGCAAGAGAGGAAACAGTAAGAAACAGGCTCTGCAGGCAGCTGCAGCAGGGACACAGCCTGTGCTGCTGCAGGGCTGGGCTGTGAGCAGCACAGCCAGCTCCGACTGCCAGCAGAGGAGCCCACGGAGCACCCACACACCCACGGAGCCTGGCTCCACGGCACGGGGAGACCAGGGCAGAGAACTGCCCTGGGGGAGGGCACACCTGGCCTGGGGCTCACACACTACCTTCTGCCGAGGGTCCAGCAGCACCTGGTTCCTCTTCAGGTGGTAGCTGATGGCTTTCTTGATCTCCTTCCCTCTCATGTTCCGCAGCAAGGTGGGGGAGATGAAGTTTTCGATTCCCCAGTCCCTCCTGGCAGGAAGAGGGAAGGGAGCACAGCGGGTCCCAGCCACACTGACAAGCACAGGACAGGCAGGGCAGAGCGGGGCAGAGGCACCAGGCAGCTCTGGGGGGCTGTGGCACACCCTTGATTTCACTGCTACCTGCACCTGCCAGCGGGTCAGGAGTGGGACTGCACAATGTGCACTGCGGTGCAGAAGGGCCATTTTCACATGGTTTGACAGGAGGGAACTCACAACCCACATGAGCAGGACAGTCCCCATCTCCCCTCACTGTCCACAGGATGGAGGGTCTGTCCCTGCATGCACCTTGCTTTGGTGACAAGGTTATGACATTGCAGCACGTTCACTTTCCTGCACCCAAACCTGGGCCAGGTGTGCTGCTGGAGAGTTTACTCAGCCCGGGCATTAAACACCTGCGAGGTGAGAGCAGTGTAGCTGTCCCTCCCACACACAGCTGGGCACATCTGGCTGCACACGAGGCAGCCAGTGCCTGGTAATTAGCCTGGTCACCACACCAGTGCCTGGTAATTAACAGGGAACTCCTCAGCACTGCCCAGAGCGGGGCCTCTCTGGGGCAGGAGCAGTCCAGGAGCACCACCGCCCAGCAGGGCACACCTGCTCCTTCTGAAAGCATTTTCTGGTCATTTCCCCACAGATCCCAGTACTTCACAGGATCTAGCACTGCCCAAAGGAGGTGTTTCTGGCTTGCTTCTGGGGGATGCAGAGATGTGCTGGCTGTGCAAGGTTGATGATTACACCCTCTGTCTCCAGACACTGCAATCAATACTGGCAGGAGCAGCTTGGGTAACCATCACTGTGTGAGGGATCTGCAGTTTCAAGGGCCTGGCCCTGTGACAGAGAAGACCCTCCCTGTGCCTCAGGACACACCCAGGAGTTCACTGCCTGCACTACTCAGGCAGGTCAGCGGGTTTGTAGTAATTACATATCCTCCGAACAGAGAGAAACATGGTTCTCCCAGGAAAATCCTGGGAAGCTGTGTAAAAGCTGGGAAACTTAGCAGAAAGAATTCAAACAATTACTGTCTCTCTTTCTGTAACCATTGTTTATAAATCAGGTTATCCAGAGCGTACTATTCATAGTTCACCAAGAGTGTAAAAAAAATTTCCTAAAAGCCAATCGAGTCCTAAATCCACCAGTATTTCTATAAAAACTGCAGATTTCAAATAATAAGGTGTCTTTTCATACCTTCTGATGATAAAAAGGTGATGATATCACCTTTGACTGTCCCCAAAAACCCTTCAGCAGCAGGGGCTGAGGACAGGGAGGCCCCCGAGGCCACCCTGCCCTAAAAGCAGCAGCACAGCCAAGGGGCTGCAGTCCCCTCTGGACCCCTGTGCAGAGCCAGCAGGGGCAAGCAGCGAGCTGAGCTGAGGCGCTCTGGGGCTCTCCTGCTTTCACCATGCAGAGTGTCAGGGAGCAGAGAGCTGTGAGCACTCACTCGATGTATTTCAGGGACACCTTCTGCGGCTGGGCGCAGGCGGAGAGCCTCTCCTGGATGTGCAGAGCAGCCAGGCGCAGGGCCACGCTGCACTTCATCTCCACGGCAAACCTCTCCTGGAGCACGTCGCTGCAGCTCTGGGGCAAACACAGCACAGTCAGGCCAGCAGGGAGGCAGAGCAGGGCTGCCAGCACGACACCACATAAGGACAGCCAGGTAGGGCCATCCCCAGCCAAGCACACCAGCTGCTTTAAGAGTTTAAGCAAATGGGATTGAAATGCCCTGAGTGTGAGTGCTCTGCATTTCCATGCAGCTGAGCCAGTCTGAGGCATGCTCTGGCTCAAAGCACAAATGAGGGCGGGCTGAGAAGGGATTCCCAGGCACGGAACGCCCCAGTGTCACCTGCAGGTACAGATATTCAAAGGCCACTGGGTCTTCCTGCAGGAGGTCCAAGGGGTCCCTGGGGACAAAGCACAACCTGAAGAGGCAGCGGTAGTCATGAGAGTCTCTTTTCTGGACCACCTGCAAGAGAGAGAGGGGTCACAGCACCAGCCCTGCCTGCAGGAGTGCCCCGTGAGCCTTTGCTCTGCAATGGTTCAACCCCACTGGCAGGGGAACCGTGCAGATTGTCCTGAGCAAACACAAGGAGACTTTGCTCCTGCTTGTAACTTTATCTCTGATTCTTCTTCATCTGGTTTTTCTTCTGCCTGCAGCAGCCCAGAAGCCCTTTGACAGCAAGACCTCCTTTAAACACCCACTGATCCCAAACACTCGCAGTGTCACCAGGACAGAGGCTCTGGGGCTGTGTGATAACAGCAGGGGAAGGGGCAGGCTGCTCTGCTTTGGAGCGCAGTCACAAGACAAAGCAGCCCTAAACAGACCCCTGAATCATCCCTGAAATGTCAATACAATGTCAAGACTCTGAGTTATCCATCAGCATATTTTATTCCGGGCAGATCCTGCCCGGTGGAAATCCTCTGACCCGTGTGCTCAGTGCTGTGACAGCACCAGCCACGGAGGGACTTGAGCAGGACGATCCTCGTGTGTGCCTTCCCACTCAGGGCCCTCTGTGTCACCCCACGGGCCCCTCTGCAGTGGGCTGCCAACCCACAGACCCAGCAGCACACAGCTGGGCAGCTGAGCAGGAGCCCCCCAACAAACCTGCCTGGCTGGGGGGGCAGCAGCACCCCACGGGCTCACAGGGTGCTGGCTCAGAATTTAATTTAACCCCCGTGGCCCCTGCCGGGGTGGAGGCTCTGGCTGCTCAGGGAACTGCGAGCAGAGAGGTCATGCACAGCTGGCTGACAGCTGCCTCAGGCTCAAGCAGCCTCTGTGGATGGGCTGCTGTGACAGAGGCACAGAGGATGGCACCCACCACTGCTCTCCAGGCAGCACCAGCCCACAGGTGCTGCTGTGTGTGTGGGGGCACCCAGGACGCCCCCAAAGTGCCCTTCCCCAGGGCTGTGGGGTGTGAACACCGTGGCAGAGGCGGATGGCATCACTGGGGCCAGGCTGAGCTCACCCCTCTGGCCTCTCCCCTCTGCCGGGCTGTGGGACACACGGGGGCTCTGCTCACCTCTGCAATGAGCTCCTCCTCGTGCAGCAGGTGGATCTTGGCCAGGTTGTACTGCTCCTCCAGCACCAGGGCGAAGTGGGCGATGCTGCGGATGGACAGCTTCTCCTGCAGCGTCAGCACGATGTCCTGGCAGGGCACAGGGGCACACAGGGGCACACAGAGCTCAGAGTGCCACCAGCACTGCTGCAGGGCTGCCACCGCGTGAGCCCAGCCTGCAGGGCTGCAGGGGCACACACAGAGCACCACGACCCAGCAGGTGGGGGACAAGGTGGGCAGGCTGCCAACCCCAAGGTGTGCCAGGTATCAAACCCATCATCTCCTGGAGCTGCCTGTCCTGGGCTGCCTCACACTCACGGGTTTGGGTGGTGCTGAGCACTTTCTGTCACCCCTGAGGGACAGAAGCACCCCGAGTGTTTGCTGTGTTTGTTGTTCTAGCTTTCTAGAGCTCTGCAACATTTTGGATCCCTGGAAGTCTCCAAGGCCAGGCTGGACAGGACTCGAAGCAAATGAGAAGAATCCCTGCCCATGGTAGGAGGCTGGAACTGGTCTCTAAGGGCCCTTCCAACCCAAATCAGTCTGTGGTTTGTGAAAAAAGGCTAAAAAGAACTTGTGAAGAACACTTCTCTCCAATAAACAAGAATTTGAGACCATATTTGTAAAAATCCTACCACATCTGACTGAAACTGGTGTTTCACCTTGTAATAGAGAATTCTGTCAATATTTTAACTGTTATGGAAGTAACAAGGTTTACTTTTGGCAAAAAGAAAATTTCACCTCAGGTTTGACTGAACACAAATTGAAACGGAAGCCCTTGGGCTCACTCAAGCCTTTTGAGGCAAGCTTAAATATTTGACTCACCTCAGTTTTAAGCCAGGATGTCTCAAGACACAGAGGAATTTCTGGAAACACCTGACTTGGGAAGCATTTTACTCATTTAGATATTTCTGGAGGGCAATTGTGAGGGCTGCTTTAACAACTGGGAAAACTTACTCTGTGTCAGAGCTGAGTGACTCAGGTCAAAGAGCTAATACATCCTTTAGAAATTAGACCCTTAGGGACAGGCATTCAAATATCTCTTTACAACTCTCCTTTCCTTTCCATCTCCTTGCTTTATTTGACTAATTTATTTTTGTAGACCCTGCAAGTCAAAAGACTCGCAGACACTTACTTGCCTGAGAGACCACAATGGTTTTGTGAAGCTTGAAGGAGCTAGACAAACTCCTCCTTTTCTGAGGAAAGTTTTCACTGCATGATGAATGAAATCCCTTTAATATCCTTCCAGCCTGATAGCCCCAGAATGCCTGTCCATGTGAGTCTCTCCCACAGCACCTGCAGTGGCGCAGGACACCACCTGTCCTTTAAGTAATTTATGACCTCCAGCCACTGGCCCTGGCCAAATCTTACCACATCCAACATAAACACCGAGCAGCTGCCACGATCAGGCCAGAAAAGTGTGCAAGGCTGTGTCTGAGCACAGCAGTTTGGGAAGGGCTGGATCCGCGGCTCTGCAGAGCAGCCTCGTGTCGTCAGGGCAGTGATCTGAGAGAGGATCACCCGCTGTTCAGGGTGATCATTCCCTGTGTGCTGCTCTTTGGCCTGAGGGGCTCAATCAGCGCTCATGTCTGCCGAGGGGAGCGTCCTTACCAGCGCAGGGTGAGGCTGGACTCAGAGAGCCCAGCAGTGGTCAGTGGTCAGTGGTCAGCAGTGGTCAGTGCAGCCCGGGGGCTCTGCCTGCACCTTTGCCGATGGGCTGGGTTGGGCTGGGGGGTGGGAGCAGCCTGCAAAGCCTCCTTACCTTCACCGTGGTGCTCCTCTCAAACCTGAATGCCTTGGTCTGTCCGTTCTCCAGGTACACCTTGAGCACGTTGGGCATGAACAGGAGGGAGCTGCCCTGCAGAACAAAAGCAGCAGCTGGACCCGCGGGCATCCAGCCGCTCTGCCTGGCACCGCAAGCCCCGGCATCCAGGAAAATCCTCCTCTGCCTTGGCAGCCCTCTTCCACGGCAGGAGGGTTTGCTGCTGATTGTGCTCCTGGCACGGAGCGACAGGAGGAGAGCACAACGAGTGCCTTTACCGGAACGCTCGGGCAGGGCAGCGGCAGCACCGTCCCGCTCCCAGCGGCACAGCAGGGCCCGGCGGGCGCTGAAAGCACAGAGCCACCCACCCTGCTCATCGCCAGCACCCCGCGGTGCCTCCGGCAAGGGCATCTTGCCGGCAGCGCGGATGCCCAGGCCGAGAGCAGCCCCGGTGCTGCCCGGGGAGCCGGGCGAGCGCCGCTCCCCCCGAGCCCGGCCCGGGATCTGCACCTGGCACCTGGGATGCCACCAGAGCGTCCCGAGATGAGTCCCAAACACGTGGGACAGGGCAGGACACCCTCAGCAAGGACGTCTCTGTTGGGTGCGTGGAGAAGGGTCTGGGGGTTGGCCCCTGTCGCCCTGGCAGCCCGATCCCCTTTCAGCCCCCCACCTCACGCCTCGGCAGGGAATGCCTGCTCCTCTCCTCCCAGTTTCACCATCCCTGGCTGCTCGGGGCTGAGCAGGTTCACTCCTCCCCCTGGAGCTCCTGCTCAGCAAGTCTCTGTCATGTCCTGGGACCAGCACGCTGCTCCCACCACCCAAAGCGTTCATCTCCTTGTCGAGAGACTCTCAGGGTGTTTCTAGGGTGGTCTCTCCTATGTTCCATTCACTGTGCCTCACGGTACAAACCTCACAGCCCTCTAGACAGAGAGCCCACAGCCCCTGAAGTGCTGCCAGAGCAGACATAAAACACTTGTGAATCCCATCCTTGCTTCTCTCACAGCCAGTTTGGGGTTCAAGCCGCCTACAGTCGCCACTGAGGAAAAACAAGGGAACACTGCTGCTCTCTATTCTAGCCCACATTCTGGGCTCTTTACCTAGCCCAAGCACATCAACATCTCTGACAGGGGTGGTTGTGTCCCCCAGCTCCAGGACAGTGCTGCTGTGTACACCAGCCCCTGCTGTTTGACACCTCCTGCCCACCTGCCCTGATCCCCGTGGCACAGTGACCGTGCTACCTGCACAGCCAGCACACGGCAGGGCTGGGCGCCTGCACAAACCACCACCACCCTCTGCTCACATCCAAACACACAGCTCCTACTACCACGTTTTCTGGCAAAAAAATTTTTGCTTAGGATTTTTTTCTCAGAGAAAAAGGAAAACAATATAATTTTATTTGCTTCTTTTATGCTTTAGAACGCAGTTGGAGATTGATTATCCAACACGTGAATTGTTTTTACCTAATGACCAATCACTGCTTAGCTGTGTCAGACTCTGAGGAAAAAGTCATAAGTTTTCATTAATATCTTGTTAAGCGTTTTGTAAGTATTCTTTAGTATAGTTTTAGCATAGCATTCTTTATTATAATATAGATCATAAAATAATAAATTAGCCCTCTAAGAACATGGAGTCTAACTCATCCTTTCTTGCCACGGGGGACCCCACAAATACCACAGCCAGCCAGAGCACCCGGAGAGGTTCCTCTCTTTCTGTGGGGGCTGTCAGGACCTGCTCCCACGGGTTAACCCTTCAGCTCCCGTCCCGAGCCGTGCCCTCCCCGCGCTTGCCCCGGTCGCCGCTGCTGCCGGGGCTGTCCCCGGGGCGCTGCTCGGGGTACGGAATACATCAGCAGCTGCAGAAGGCAGGGCAGCAGCGCGGCTCATCAACAATTCATGTTCCAGCCGCCCGGGTCGGGTTTCAGCCGCAGGACGCGGCCGCTGGGATCCTTCCCGTCGCCGCAAGGATCACTTAGCCGTGCTCCATTAGGATGACAAGAGCAGTATATTTACTGAAACTGGAGGCTGTACGCTTCTCAGGGCCATAATACCCATTTTGGCTGCCTTAGTACGTCAGCCCACGGAAAGGAGAGCAGCCCTAAAGCACTCAGGGCTGCCGTGGCGCATAGTGCTTTTCCAGAAAGGAATCATAAATATGCAACAAATTTATTTACTCTTCCTTTGTGCTAATACCTCACTGCTCAAAACAGGTTACATATCCAGATGGTGAAAAGGGAATCTAACACCAGGGACCCCAGCACCTGAATTAATTTTCCTGCCTTTGTGCTGTCATTAAATTAATGGCAATCTAAACAGTGACTGAGTCCCTGCTGTGCACTGGCAGAGGTTTGATCAGCTCAGCACAAGGCTGCCAGAGGCTTTAGGGAGGCTCAGAGCGCAGCATTCCCTCCACAGGTGCCTTCTTTGGGCTCTCACAAGAGGTCCTTTCCCAGACCCTGCCGTCGGTGTGGGACTGTCACACCCCTGTGAGCCCTCGGGCTGTGACACAGCCCAGCCTCCAGCTCCTGCAGCTGCAGGCAGACACTCCCGGCTCTGAGAGAAGCAGGCTCTGCGCTGATTTCGGCTCTGCCTCTGTCCCCCCACCCGTCCTGCCCGAAGCTCTCGGGCATCCCTGCTCGGCTCGGGGCACCTCCTGGGCACATCCCCGCTGCCCAGCCCCTGCCCGGTGACCCGGCTGTCACATCCGCCACAGGGGGAGTGTTCTGCTGTCCCCTGCCCGCCCGGACCCCGACAGCCGTGTCACCAACCTCGAGGGCTGGAGCAGCCCTGGACGGGCCCGGGCACGCCCGGCAGCAGCGTGGCAGGAAGGGAAGGAGCCCAGGGCCCAGGGTCTGGGGGCACAGCCGAGTCCCCCCTGCCCTGCGGGGAGGAGGAGGAGCGGGGTCACACTGTGACCACCCTGCGGGCAGGTGACACCCGCGGCACACCGCTGCCAGTGTGCAGGGGACAGGGAGCCAACACTGCGCTGGGAGGGCTCTGAGCTGCACCAGGGAGCTCCACCTGCGACAGGGAACAGCAGAGAGACAGGCAGGGAGAAGGAGAAGGGCCAGCAGGGGGTTTGTCACTGCTGCAAAGCAGAAAGGCTTGGTCAGACCTGGACAGCTGAGCAGCACTAATGAGCAGGGGGCAGAAAGGGGCGTTTTGACCACAAAAGGAAAGGTCAACAGAGCTAATGACTCCCAGTTGACCCCAGTGAGCTTAGAAAGTTAGCCAGGAGGAGCAGGAGACATTCAGGAGCTGTTCACAGTTTGGGGAGGACACAGGAGTTCTCACCTGTGCCAAAGGGACACCGGCAGGGGCAGAGCTGTGGGCACCCACCCCAGCTGCCAGCAGCAGCAGGATCTGCAGCAGCCTGCAGCGAGCTGTGACCCAGCTCACCCCACCGAGGCGCAGCTGTGGACACTCTGTGGACACCCTCTGCAGGGATGGAGAGCAATCTGCCACCCTGAGAACACTGTCACAGCCAACAGCAAGGCAGAGTGCCCAGTGGCACACCCTCTGACCAGTGCTGTGCCCATGACAGAGCTCCCGAGCTGCAGCTGTGCCCGTGACAGAGCCCCTGGCCTGTCACTGTGCCCATGACAGAGCCCCTGGCCCATGGTTGTGCCCGTGACAGAGCCCCCAGCCCGTGGCTGTGCCCGTGACAGAGCCCCCAGCCCCTGGCTGTGCCCGTGACAGAGCCCCTGTCCTGTCACTGTGCCCATGACAGAGCCCCTGGCCTGTCACTGTGCCCGTGACAGAGCCCCCAGCCCGTGGCTGTGCCCGTGACAGAGCCCCCAGCCCCTGGCTGTGCCCGTGACAGAGCCCCTGTCCTGTCACTGTGCCCATGACAGAGCCCCTGGCCTGTCACTGTGCCCATGACAGAGCCCCCAGCCCCTGGCTGTGCCCATGACAGAGCCCCCAGCCCACAGCTGTGCCCATGACAGAGCCCCTGGCCTGTCACTGTGCCCATGACAGAGCCCCTGGCCCCTGGCTGTGCCCATGACAGAGCCCCTGTCCTGTCACTGTGCCCATGACAGAGCCCCTGAGCTGCAGCTGTGCCCATGACAGAGCCCCCGGCCCCCGGCCGTGCCCATGACAGAGCCCCTGGCCTGTCACTGTGCCCATGACAGAGCCCCTGAGCCGTGGCTGTGCCCATGACAGAGCCCCTGGCCTGTCACTGTGCCCATGACAGAGCCCCTGAGCCGTGGCTGTGCCCATGACAGAGCCCCCAGCCCCCGGCTGTGCCCATGACAGAGCCCCCAGCCCCTGGCTGTGCCCATGACAGAGCCCCTGGCCCATGGCTGTGCCCATGACAGAGCCCCCAGCCCGTGGCTGTGCCCATGACAGAGCCCCTGGCCTGTCACTGTGCCCATGACAGAGCCCCTGGCCCCTGTCTGTGCCCATGACAGAGCCCCTGAGCCCTGGCTGTGCCCATGACAGAGCCCCCGGCCGTGCCCAGGAGGGCCAGCCCAGCTCCTCCCGCTGCACATGAACCTGGCACACACAGCAGCGCCCACCTCTCGCCTCTGGGGCAGGATTCGTCCTGCGCACACTTCAGCGAGGCTCACCATGGAGGGACTGGCCCCTCGAGGGAGGACAGCCGCGTCCCGCCGTGCTGAAGCAATGGTTCGAGCTCCGACGGAGCGGGACAGAGGCGGTGCCTGCGGTAATTTCCATTAGCCCGAGTAAGCACATCCAAGACAAAGCCCCGCGGGTGCCAGCGCTTCCTCCCTGCCCCGATCAGCTCCGGCAGCAGCAGGGAGCGGCTGCCCAGGCCGCGGCCGGGGCAGGGGGGCACAGCGAGCCTCAGCCACCCTGTCCCAGGGGAGCGCCCCGCATCCCGCGCCCGCCGCTGACCTGCGAGTGCCCGTTCAGCAGCACCTCCTCCGCAAAGCGCACTTTGACGGGGTTGGTTTTCAGCCTGGCCCTCTTCTCCTCGGTGAGGAACGATGACTTGGGGCCGCCCTGAAACGACAGCGGAGCTCGGTCGGGGCAGAGCCGCTGAGGGGAAGGGCAGGGCCGCGGCTCACCGCCCATGCGGGGCTGCTCGCCCTGCGCTGCCTCGCACACACCTGGCGGGGTGTTCCGGGGAGCCTCGGCGCTCCCAGCCCTGCCTCAGGGCCTTGGACCTGCCCGGGCAGCCGCTGCAGCCAGCCCTGGGGCGGACACGTGTGTGCCGTGTGCCAGTGTCACTCTGCCAGTGTCCCTGCACGGGAACCAGGTGCCGTGCCCAGGTGTTCCCCCCCGCCGGGACCCCGCAGAACAGCTGGGGAGCTGCCAGCAGCTGGATTGCACTGGGCTGCACCTAACCCAGCGCACAGAGAGTCTGGCAGTGATGGACAGACCCTGCCCGCCCTGCTGGGCTGCCAAGAGTGCTGCAAACCACCCAGAGACCTGCCCACGGTCACCAAGGACGGGACCACACGGCACTGTTGTCACACGACCTTGCTGTCACCGCGGCAGGGTCCCATCAGGCTCACGTGAGTTCAGGAACTCTGCACCAATTCCCTGTAAAGCATGATGGTCCCCAAGAGCAGCAGCAGAGCCCCTCAGTGTCCCCCCAGGCAGGTCCCAGGCAGAGCCAAGCCTTCACCTGTCAGAAGTGCCCGTGCCTCCTGCCACAGCCCCACCCTGGCCTGGGGACAGGAGATGGGGGCACAGAGCTGGGTTTGGGAGGAGCCCCCAAGCGCTCCGGGCGGTCCAGAGCCCACGGGGTGCGCGGAGCAGCGCCTGTCCCTGCAGCCCGTGCCGCCGGACAGCCTGGCCCCGCACCCGGCACCGCCAGCAGCCGCTGCCCGCCCTGTCCAGGGCTGGCGGTGACAGCAGAGGATGCTCGGGGCACCCTCGTGGCTCTGAGCGGCCCCTTCCAGCCCCCACGCCGGCCCAGCCACCCCTGACCCGTGCCGTGGGGGCCGAGGAAGGGCCACTTACGGCCGTGCAGCGCAGGACGGTCAGCAGCAGCTCGTCGCCGGCGTCCCTGCAAAGGGACACGAGGTCAGCCCGGGCCGGCACCGCGGCCCCTGCGCCCCGGGACACGGGGACACGTGTGACACACCTGATGAGGCTGGCCGCCCGCTCCACGGACAGGCCGTCCACGGCGCTGGAGTTGATCATGAGGAGCTGGTCCCCCGGCTGCAGCTTGCCGTCGGCCGTGCTCCCTGCGGACCGCAGCGGCGTCAGGCACGGCCGCCTCCCGCCCGGGGCACAGCGCCGCTCACCCCGCGGAAAGAAACAGCCCTCCGAGACCATCCCCACCCCGCAGAAAGAGCCCTCCGAGATCACCGCCACCCCGCAGAAACAGCCCTCCGAGACCATCCCCACCCCGCAGAAAGAGCCCTCCGAGACCATCCCCATCCCGCAGAAACAGCCCTCCGAGATCACCGCCACCCCGCGGAAAGAAACAGCCCTCCGAGATCACCCCGACCCCGCAGAAACAGCCCTCCGAGATCACCCCGACCCCGCAGAAACAGCCCTCCGAGATCACCCCGACCCCGCAGAAACAGCCCTCCGAGATCACCCCGACCCCGCAGAAACAGCCCTCCGAGATCACCCCGACCCCGCAGAAAGAGCCCTCCGAGATCACCCCCACCCCGCAGAAACAGCCCTCCGAGATCGCCCCCACCCCGCAGCCATTCACCCCGCACTGCCGGGCCCAGCGCTCACCGGTGTCCCCAAGGGCCACACCTGCACCAGGGCTGTCCCAAGACACTCCGAGTGAGCTCCCCCTCCCTCCCAGCACCTGCTCCCCTCAACAACCACACCTGGCTGGCGAAATAAAAGGGGTTGAAGGACACCACCTGGTGTGTGTCCCTGCCTGTCTCCTCGTCCCCCACCTGAGCTTCCCTCTGCCCACAGAGAACCCTCCAGGGTCTGTCCCCTTGTCACAGCCCGCCACACTGGGAACCAAGCACGGGCCAAGCAGCCGTGGGCTCCCTCAGCAAAGGGCAGGCTCAGAAGGACAGGTTTCTTTGTGCCTCAGCTTTAGTAAAATATTGATTCTTTCTGATTAGGAGAAGAGAGAAGCACAGCAGGATAAAACCCCACTTTGTACTCCCCACAGCTCTCAGGTAATCCCACATCTTTCACATGGGAAGGGGCATAAACAGAAGTGGCAGTGACAGAGGGTACATGCCCTGGGCTGGAGTCCAGCCAGCCCCCAAACAGAGGGCTGACACACCCACACCAACAGGTGAAAACCACGTGGTTTTGTGCACCCCTTAAAAAAAAAATTAATAAAAACAGGATGACAGTTTTTGAGTTACACCCATCCCTTCTATAGTTAGAGGGGCTGATCTGCTTGGTTTCAGCACTGCCTGCACCCTGTGCAGCAAACCTCTGTGTCACAGGGCTGAAAGCCCGGGGTCTGTTCAGATCACCGTGGCCACAGCAGAATAAGATGAAATTCTCCAAGATAAAATTAAATTCTTCCTCTGCATTTCAGGTAAAGCAGCAGGAAGGACTTTCCTTTGAGCAGCTCTCTGCATCAGGAAGGCGAGCAGTGAGCGAGCACAGGTGAGGGACCTGTGGGGACACTGGCACTGGCTCCAGGCTGTAGGGCTGGGACATGTCCTGGTGCCACTGGCACCCAGGGCGTGCTCAGGGCTCTCACACCGAGCAGAACCCCCCTCTGCCCGCAGTTCATCCCCACCACGCCCCTGCTGGGCCGCCAGAGCCGCACCTGCCGTGACGGAGGCGATGGTCAGCGGCAGCCCGGGGCAGATCTCAAAGCCGTAGTGCTGCAGCACCAGGTCCTTGTACACCGTCACTGTCACCTTGGCCCGGCTGGGGGGCTGGCCTGCGCTGTCCCCAGCACTGTCCATCACTGCCACGCTGCCCCTGGGCGACCAGAACACACAGTGAGCAGTGACAAAACCACAGACAGCTCGTCCACAGGAGCCACGCGCTCCCTGCTGCCCAGGGGCTGCCCCGAGGCTGGCACTGCAGCCAGCAGCGAGTCCCTGGGCTCTGCAGGAGGCTGGGGACATCAGGCTGGCTGTGAGCACAGCTCCCCAGCCCACTGGTCACACAGAAGGAGAGAAGGTCACACAGGTGAGCCCCAGCACAAGCCATGACCTCCACCCAGCGAGGCAGCACGGGAATGCACAGCTCTGGGACCCTGCTGGGCCCCTCAGCCCACGGGCGTCCACTCTGTGTCCACTCTACGTCCACTCCACCCTAATTTTGTCTCTCAGGCCTCAGGGAAGGAAAGCAGCCATGCACCAGGATGCCTGGTAATGCAGCCTAGCCAAAAACGGGCCCACAAAGAGAAGCATGAGCCCACCTTCAGGCAGAGCAAGTTTCACAGCGAGCAATGCTGTATTTCTTCCTCACAAAACCACAGCAGAGCAAGGCATGAACATCGGTCCCCGGGGGCCAAGGGGGTTGCTTACAAACGCTGCTGCTTTTCTTTTTCTGTGTGTGTATTTCCCAAGAACAGAAGCACTGAGTGGGATGTGCAGGCTGTGCCAGCCCCGCTCGCTGGAGCGGCCAGGTGCTGTCTCTGACCAAAGGTGCTCCCTCCACAGAAACCCCACTCACCTGGGCGTGCTGTCCCGAGAGCGATGAAGCCATTTTGCTACCATTTGCTCTATTCTACATGTTTTTCGTGCATGGATTAAGCTAGTCTCCAAATCTCCCATTTACCTGGAACTGACAGAAACCACAGGAAAACAGTGACTGAGGAATTCTTCTGGACAGCTTTCAGCATTACCAACACTAACTCACAACCTACGAAATGACACGAAATGACACGAAATACAAAGAGATCAGCTGGCACCCAGTGAGGAGCAGAGCTCTGGCCCAGGGTGACCCCCTCAGTGACAGCTGTGGCACCCCCTGCCCAGCCAGCCTCCCCTGCTCGGTGCTTCTGGTCACTGTGCCATGGTCCCACTGCGTTACCTTCCACGGCAGACAGTGATGTCTGCATGCCTTTTCCAAGGATTTCATGGCTCCACAGGCTTCTTTTGGAGGTGCACAGGCTGGGTGAGCATCCAACCCCCAAACTAAGCCTGCCAGACCACAAACCCTCAGCAAAACCACTGTAACTGCAGAGCTCAGTGGTACCTGCACACCCCAGCAGGGAGCCAGCCCTGCAGCCATGCAGCACTGCCCAGCAGGGAGCCAGCCCTGCAGCCATGCAGTGCTGCCCAGCAGGGAGCCAGCCCTGCAGCCATGCAGTGCTGCCCAGCAGGGAGCCAGCCCTGCAGCCATGCAGCACTGCCCAGCAGTGAGCCCTGCAGCCCTGCAGCCATGCAGCACTGCCCAGCAGTGAGCACTGCAGCCATGCACCGCTGCCCAGCAGGGAGCCCTGCAGCCATGCACCGCTGCCAGCCCTCTGAGCTCCAGCCCTGGGAACAACTGAGGGCTGGGACACGGCCCAACACAAAATGAAACAAATCATGCCTCTATCTGCCAGAAGCCCTGAAGAGTATCAGCTCCTCGTGTTTCAAACCCGAAATTGTTGTATCCACCTTTCACAGTGTGGCGTTCGGCACGTCCTGACCTCCTCCCTCGTGTCTTCTGCTGGGACTGGATGCTCTGTGCCTCAGGGACATGCTCTGTCATACTGGGACAGCGGGCTGCTGGCCCATGGCAGAAATGCTGCTGCAACAGAAATATCAGAAACTTAACCTACAGACAGCAGAGGTGGCTGGAAACTCAGAAAGGAGGAGCAAAAAAACAACAAGAACTGGTCCTGTTCCACTCAGCACCTTGCCCGGCCTTAGCACTGCCCCAGCTCACACCTTCCAACCAAGGCAGGGCAGGATTCACATTTGCTGTGAGCTCTGAGCTCCTCACAGGGAGCCACTCCAGCCTGTTATGCTGCCTGGCTGTTCAGCCATGGGCAGAGCCTGGAGGGAATTCAGCCCAGCAGCAGCTCTGGCACTGGGCATGTTCCTCCTGGTACAGCACAATTCAACCTGCTGCTCCAGCCACACAGCTCCTGAGAGGCACCTCTGAGCCACAAATGGGGACCCTGTGATCCACTGTGCCCCCAGAGAGCAGAGCTGAGGAATGGGAGCCGTGGCCCCTTCTCAGAGGGTGCCCAGGAGGAGCAGCAGCCCTGCGGGCTGGGGCACACACGCAGGATCTGCCCAGGGCAGCCTGGGCTGGTGCAGCTCCTGCTGCCCCTCCAGCCCTGTGTGACACTGTCTGTGCCACCCGTGTGGCAGGGCTGCAGCTGTGCTCAGCAGCACAGAGGGCTCTGCCCTTCCCAGCACCCTGGGCTCCCTCTGAGCATGGGGAACGTGCTGCCTGCAGGGGCTCCTGCCCCAGGGCTCTGTGCCTGGAGCTGCTGCTGCACCCTGACCCCCCTCTGGTGCCTCCTCAGCACCTCCAGCTGCAGCCCTCACCCCTTCCCCCTCACTCTGCAGAAAGGACAGATTTTCTGCCTGGCCTTCAAAGAGGGAATTCAGAGATAGCCTCTTAACCTGTAGGACAAGCAGGAAAAGTCTGAGGAACGAGCACAAGCCTTTAAACCCCCCGATGGAACACTAAGGAAAGAAAACGTCTTGTCCTTTCAGGAAACAACAGGTGTGCCCCAGGAGGCAGCTTGGCAGGTGTTTCCCCAAAACAATGCACAGCACCAGCAGCAGCACCTGTCCCCACAGCATCCTTGGGGCACATGAGCATGCTGAGTGGGACAGGGCCACCCAGCTGTCACCTGTCCCCAGCCTGGGATGTCCCAGGGCTCCCAGCTGCCCTTGTGCAGCTATTTCTGAGCACAGCCCCTGAGCACAGCACTAAGCAGCTTGAGCTGGGCTCCTCGCACACAGAGCTCCTCCAGCTGGGTCACAGGGAGCTGTCACTGCACGGGGACTCTGGTGCAGGGAGCTGGCTGGGCTCTGGCTGGGGGAGGAACGGCCCCAGAGCAGCCCTGAGAGAAGGACTTGGGGTGCTGGTGGGTGAGAGCTGTCCCTGCCCTGGCCGTGTGTGCTGGGAGCCAGAAACCCCCCTGTGCTGGCTTGACCCCCAGTGTGGGCAGCAGGGGAAGGAGGGGGCACTCTGCCCCTCTGCCCTGCTCAGGTGAGACCCCACCTGCAGAGCTGCCTCCAGCCCTGAGGCCCGGCACAGGAAGGATGTGGAGCTGCTGGAGCCAGGCCAGAGGAGGCATCCTGTTTGATCAGAAGGCTGGAACACCTCTGCTGTGAGGAAAGACTGAGAGAGCTGGAATTTTTCAGGCTGGAGAAAAAAAGGCTTTGGGGAGACCTTAGAGCCCCTTCCAGCACCTAAAGGGAGCTCACAAGACAGGTGGGGACAGATTTTAGCAGGGCCTGTAATGACAGGACAAGGGATGATGGGCTAAAAGGAAAAGAGGCAGATTGAGACTACATATAAGCAAAAACCAATGTACAATGAGGGTGGGGAGGCCCTGGCACAGAGCAGCTGTGGCTGCCCCAGCCCTGGCAGTGTCCAAGGCCAGGTTGGATGGGGTTTGGAGCAGCTGGGACAGTGGAAGTTGTCCCTTCTCATGGCAGGGAGTTGGGTTAGATGGCCTGCAAAGGTCCCTACCATCCCAAGCCATGCTGTGGTGTCCCCTCCCGTGTCTGTGGTGACACACCCTGACACTGTGCAGCTCCAAGGTGAGGCAGGGCTGGTCCCTGCCCAGCCCACCCCAGCCCAGCAGGCATGGTCTGCTCCTGCCCAGAGGGTCAGGCAGGCAGAGGAAAGCTGAGCTCCTCCTGGACAAACGTGGCTCTGAGCCGCACCACAGCCTCTTCTGGCACGGCTGAGCGTCGCTGCAGCAGAGCTTTTGAAGGTCAGCCAGTGCTGGTGAGACACGAGCACAGAGCTGTAACTCACCTATTTTCCACAGAGCTTCTAAAGATGTTCTTGGAGATACAGCCAGGGAGAGAGCTGAGCCAAAGGAGCAGGGTCAGAGCTCCCGGGCACCCCGCGCTCCCACCACATGGGTGTGCGCGTGCAAGGAACACAATCATTGCCAAGAGAAAATTGTAAAAACAAAACTGCATCAAACCCCAACAGTGTGGCCACCCTGCCTCACGAGCTGTGACATCTGCCTGGTTTGTGAGGAGATGAGCTGCCCTCGTGGGGCTGAGGGCCAGCCCAAGGTGCCAGACACACACTGCTGCTGCACGAGGGTCACAGGCACAGCTGGGCACAGCTGCTGCCCCAGGAGGGACAGAGCACCCCTGGCAGGGGTACCTGTGTGTGTGTGTGTGTGTGTGTCACGGGCAGCCCCCTCACCCCCTGCAGCAGCACACACAAACACCTCAGGTGGGACACCTCAGGGATGGGGCTGAGGTCCCTGCAGACCAGTTTATGCCCCCTGACCACTGCCAGGGCCAGAGGCAGAACCCTCCTGCCCCACAGGGTGGCCCAGGTGCCCCTCTGGCCTTCTCTGGCTCACAAAGAGAACCTGTGCTGTGCCAGAAACCTGAGATGTTCAGTACTCCTGTGTGACGCCAGGCAAAGAGCACCAGAGCCACCAGAAAAAAAAATAAATAAAAGCACTGTTGCTTTTTAATACTGCTTGACACTCAGATTTTTGCCTACAAACAAATGCTACCAGGAAAAAACAAACAAACAAAAAACCCAAGCAAGTAAACAAACCCTACAATTAAAAAAAAAAAAAAAAAAAGAAAAAAAACCCAAGCAAAATTAAAAAAAACCCAACCACACAAAAAAGATCCCTACAACTACCCCCATGCTCCATCCAGCTGCTGTAAACCAAGAACAGCCAGCAAGAGAATTTGGCCCTCGTCAGCCCAGGGAAGGCAGGAGAGATTCTGCACCTGCACATCCTCGCTCTCCTCTCTCAGCTGACACTGGTGAGGTCTTACACAGACACACTCTGGCCCCCAAGGAGCAGAATGAGCTCTAAAATATGAGTTTCTGGGCATGCAGAGACTTCAGGCGCCAAACAAAAGTGGTTTCAGCAAAGCCACACATCCTGGACCGGTTGGGGCACGAGGGGAGAAGCAGGAATAGCTTTGTGCATGGTGCACACAAACTGAAGGAAACAATAAACAGAACGTTCAAGGTGGAAAGGAGGAAAATCAATACTTCCCTCTTGAGTAGCTTTCACTCCTAAAAATAGACTGGTGTGGAAGTGTGCGAAGACTTTCCCCCTCCAGCTCCATCCCCATCTCCCTGGAGAAGAGCTGCCAGCACAGGGGAATGTTCCCTCCTGCTGCCCTGACCCACAGCTCCTCTCACAGCCAGGAGCAGAGCTGCCTGCCCAGGTGGATGGATCCTCCTCCCATCCCCATCTCCCTGGAGCAGAGCTGCCTGCCCAGGTGGATGGATCCTCCTCCCATCCCCATCTCCCAGGAGCAGAGCTGCCTGCCCAGGTGGATGGATCGTCCTCCCGTCCCCTGCGCTCACAATGCCACAGCCAGACAGCTCAGCCCCGAGAGGCACTGCCATGGCACTGCCACCTCGCACAGCAGGCAGAAAATGCCGACAAAAGAACCAGCCCAGCTCCCAAAACAAAGGGTCTGTGCAGGATCCACACACTGCCACTGATCTCTGTGCCCTGCTGCAGGACTGGAGCCAGGCAGAGTGCCCAGGGAGCTCAGCCCTCTGGAGTATCCCCATGCCCTTCCTGGGACTCTCCACTGAGGAAAAATCTCCAGTTCAGAGCAGTTCCTCCACATCTGTCAGTGGAGGAGCTCTCAACGCTGCTGGGAAGCAGCTTTGGCATGGCCTTTTGGCAAATGTCAAGAAAGGAAGAACGGGACAAATGGGAAAACACCTGCACTTAAGAAATATTGATTCAGGAATGTCGTGCCACATACAGAGGCATATCAGAGGAGCCCAGAGCTTCTCTCCAGCTCTGGAAACACAGGCTTGCCACAAAGAGAGAGAGCCCAGAGCACTGAACAGCATTAAGCACCTGCTTGACAGCAGATTGCTCAGCAAGAATTTAGAGGGTAATTCACTAAACCCTATGGGAGCGAAACCCAGGATACATTACCCAGCAGCACTCGTGGCAACTGTGCCATCTGCCTGCTCCTGAGGGCTGAACTGGGCAGGCAGAGAGGCCACAGGCAGGGCAGAGGGCTCGCCATGTCCCTGCTGTCACTCTCGTGTCCTTGCCGTGGCCTTCCCACCCAGAGTGGCCCCAGAGGTTCGTCTTTGGCCTGGGCAGGTCAGTTCACAGAAGGGGGAAATGAGGCAAGGGCCTCTCCAGCCAGTGTCAGCTGGAATTGAAGCAGGGGGGATTAAATGCTGCCTGCAGACTTCCAGAATTCGTGTCTTTTCCAGCCTGAATTTTCCTCAGGTTGTACAACAGCTCTCCCAACATCTGTTCCTCTGCCTTGCTACAGAGAACCCCACTTGGGAGCAAGAACAGAGTCACAGAAAGAGATGAAGTGAAGGGAATGGTTCACTGAGGGCTTCCCATCCTGCATGATTGCCATTTCCGCCTCTAAATCTGCTGAATCTCCTGGGCCAGCAACTCTGCTCGTCTGGAACAGAGCTCCATGTCTAATGCAGAGCTAATGTTTCCATTCCACAGCCCCTTCAGACCACTCAGACTTATCTCACACATTCCACTGGCACCTTAAGTGTCTCCCTGGAAGGAGAAACTTCAGGAACTGGAGCAAACACACCTGCAACAAGGAGCCTCAAGGAGCTGAGGGCTCAGTGACAGCACCCGGTGCTCGGGAGACGCGCAGCGCCGAGCACACCCGGAACAGGTGAGCTGGGCAGGAGCCGGCAGCTGAGATTCCAGCGCCCGGAGAGCCATGTGAGCGCCACAAACGGAGCAAACTAACTTTGGGCAGCGGCACAAGCCCCCGACCCCGCCGGAGAGCACGCACTGCCCCGGAGCTCCGTGCCCCGGCGGGGGCCACGCACCGGCACCCTCGACACCCGCACTGCCTCCGGCTCCCCCAGCTCAGGCGAAACTTCTCTCACAATATTCTCCCCAGTCCGGTTAAGAAGCCAAAAGCCCTGGCTGTGAATTCAACAGCTGAGAACTGCGGGGAGGTTTTTTGTTCGCGTATTTTGTGGTTAGGGAGAGCGGGGCGCACGTGTGCTTTCCTCACACCGACAAGGAAAGCAGCCCACGGCGTTTGGGGCAGGATCGGACGGAAACCGCTAAGTCATCACCCCAGCGCGCGGAGAAGGGGACGGAGCCCGCGGTCCCGAACGGGAGACACGCGGTGGGAGCGGGACAGCGGCGGCACCGGCACCTCCCGCAGCCGCGACCGACGGCGCGGACGGTCCCGGCTGCGAGCCCCGGCGGGGCCGGAGCGGAACGGACCCGGCCCGCCCGGGGAAGCCCCGCGCCCATCCCGAGCGACCCCCGTTACCTGCGGCCGGGAGCGCAGCGCTGCCGCGCCAGCGGGGCACGGGCGGCTTCTCAATGACAACGGCGGGGGCCCGCCCCCGGGAGCCGCCCCCGACCCGCCCCCGCATCCGCATCCCGCCCCCGGTGGGCACGGCCCGCGCCCGCACCCGCACCCGCACCCCGCACGGCCGGATGCCCCGCAGCGGCACCGGGACAGACAGCGGCACCGGGACAGACAGCGGCACCGGGACAGACAGCGGCACCGGGACAGAGAGCCCCGCCGGGGACAGCCGGGAGGGGCCGAGGGGCAGCCCAGGCAGCGCTGCCCCCGTGCTGGGCTCTGCCCCACCAGCAGGGCTGGCCCTGTGCCCCCAGCCCTGACACTGCCTGGCCCCAGCCTCCCCACGCCTGCTCTCCCCAAACCCCATCAATGCCCAAATTTTCCTGCATTCAGTTCCTGCCTGGGCGTCCTGCAGCGAGCCCTGCGCGATCCTGAAAGCTCCTGCCCTGTGCCCCACGGTTGTTCTGTGCCCGTGCTGATGGTCCCAAGGGAGTGCAGGGGTTGGCCTCTATTGACAGATGTCACCCCTGGAATACGGGGCTGAGTCTCTCGGGGACAACTGTGCCCGGGACGTCCCCTGCTCCTCCGAGTCCCTAAGTTGTGTTCCCAGCTGCCTCCGTGTCCCTGGGCTGCCTGGGCAGGGCTGGAGGGAGCGGGCAAGGCCGGCTGTTATTTGGGGTGCCGCCCTGTCCCCCGGCTGTGCAGAGCCGCGCTCCCCCCAGCTGTTGCTCCCGGCGCTCGGCGGCACCAAGGACACGGACAGCCGGACACCGCCCGGCCCCGCGGGACACGGAACCCACATCCCCAGCGTCAGCTCTTCCTTCCTGCCCTGGCACCTGCCCTGGCCGCCAAGGTGCCCTGCCCGGCCGGCCCCGCCGCAGCGAGCGCCGCATTTAGCGCAGCGCCGGGCCGAGCTGCCCCGGGAGGCATCGATCGGCCCCGACCGCGCCTCCGCCCGCGCCCCTCCGGCCCCTCACAGCCTTTCTGCACTCTGAGTCCTCCACTGCCCGGCCGGCTCTCTCTGCCCCTCTTCCAGGAACTGTTCCTCTCCCAAAACAGCTCGCCCGCAGAAATTAGAGTTATTTTTCTCTTCTGCTGACGTGAGAACTAAGTTTGGCACCTTTCACAAACAGTACTACCCTGTGGTTGCTGAAATTGACAAAAAAATGAGGTTGAGGCCTGATATCTGAAATTAATGTAACATTAAACAGTGCTCAGAAAAAGGCTTTGCATCAGTTGCTGATTCATGCAGCTTCCCTGGGAAACGTGCATCACATCTCCCTTCCCACATGGCCCTGGGTGATGTTTTCAAAGCCATCCACACAGGAAGCAGATGCTTAATTAAAACAGAAATAAAGCCCTGGTTGTTTGTCCTGGGGGTGAATACTGGTACCCACTAGCAAGACACATCTGAAGCCTGTGCTGACCTACAAAACGTGAAATCTGGGGCTATGTGGTGTGGAGCTGAGCACATGGTTACCTTCCCTCTGAGCAGTTGCAGTTCCAGAGGCGTGGGGAACAATAACTCAAAAAGTTACAGGACATTTTGTCTCCAAACAGCATTCATCACCACTCATGTTTGGACCCTGTCACAGCTGACCTGTGAAAGCCTTCTGGCCTGGGAAACATTTCAGAACTACTTGGGAAGTTACAGCTTGTGGCTGTTGACATGCCAAGCTCTGTCCATGAAGGATGGAACCTCTGGGAGCTCTCCATTTGACCCACTCAGCTCCAGGTCCTGCAGTCCAGATGACAGCTCTGGAACGACTGGGATTAAGGGCCTGGAAAGGATTAAGGACCTGGAAAACTCTGAAGTGTAGCTAGGCGTTGTGAAGGAGGAAATCCCTCCACAGGTCACAGCAGAACACCAGACCTTTCAGAGGGTCTGGGGCCCCTCTGGAGCCCCTCGTGCAGGGGTGTGGGGCTGCCTGGCCGTGCTCGGGTGCCTCTGTGCTCAGGGTTCTGGTGCAGGGCCCCTCCAGGAGCAGCCCCAGCTCCAGGCACTCTGCCTGTGCTTCCAGGGAGTGAGGCTGCAGACAGGAACACCCTCACCCTTCTGCTCTGCTGCGTGCCTGAGGGGTTCTGGCTCTCCTCATCACCAAGGGCAGCACACAGAACCTGCTCAGGACACCACAAGTCTCGTCCATCCTCGGGGCTGGTGCAGCAGCTGCTGTGGTTATAGGTCACAGTTTCTGTGGGTTCACATTTCCTCTTGTCTCTGTCCCTCCCTGGATCACAGAAAAATGGGTGAAAAGTCTGAAATATTCCCTTGAGACCCTGACATTTCTTTTCAGCATCCTCTTTGACTTCCTGAGGAAGATTCTGGGGGGTTCTGGTCTCACCACCTGAGGGGTCCCAGCAGTGCAGGGGGCCCACAGCAGTGGGTGCAGCTCCACAAGGGACAGGGCCACACTCACCTCTCCAAGAGAAGAGAGGAAATAGCAGGAAGAGAAACTCTCCCCTGGAGCGCCAGGAGTGCTGAGGAGCTCTTGGGGTGACACAGCCCCAAACCCCAGCCCACAGCAGGACAGGACTGTGTGAGGGGTGGCACAGACCTGCCTGGGGTGCCAAGGACACCCCTGGGATGCCCCAGTTGAGAATTTATGGGTGTATTAAAACCATCTGGCTTCAGGTGAGCTGGCTGGGGCACATTCCAATGTGGGCAGGAGTGATGATTGTCCCTCCCAGAGATGAGAGATCAGAGCCTGGAACACTGACTTTGGTGATGGAGAGTTCATCCATACACAACAGTAGAGCCCCAAGCCTCAGGGAAACCCCAGGGGTGTCACTGGGGCCACCAGCCCCATCCAGCACAGCCCCACAGGGCGGGGGGACCACCCTCTCCTGAGCCCCCCCAGATGCAGAGTCACAGCCAGGGGCACAGGACAAGCCATGGGCACGGTCAGGATCGCGCAGGGCTCGCTGCAGGACGCCCAGGCAGGAACTGAATGCAGGAAAATTTGGGCATTGATGGGGTTTGGGGAGAGCAGGCGTGGGGAGGCTGGGGCCAGGCAGTGTCAGGGCTGGGGGCACAGGGCCAGCCCTGCTGGTGGGGCAGAGCCCAGCACGGGGGCAGCCCCCCTCTCCCCACAGAGGGCAGGGGCTCTCTGTGATGTCTCCATGGTGGCCCCAGGCCACAGAGGGGAGCAGGACGGGCTGCTGGCACTGCTGTGTCTGTGTGAGCACCCAGGCTGTCTGTGCAGGTGTGTGCAGCCAGGTGTGGGGAGCAGGGGGACTGCAGGGGTGGCTTCTGTGAGAAGCTGCTGGAAGCTTCTTCCCCCGTGTCCCATGGGGCCAATGCCACTGGCTCCAGGGTAGAGCCACCGCTGGCCAAGGCTGAGCCCACCAGTGCCACTGGCGCCTTTGGGACAACAGAGTTGAGAAGGAAGTTATTTCACAGGGGATATTGGAGAGAAGAGAGGTGTGAGACACGTGACAGACACAGCCCTGCAGAAGGAGGGGAGGTACTCCAGGGGCCGGAGCTGAGATTTGCCCACAGCCTGTGCAGCTCCAGGGGAGGGCACAGACCCCCCTGCAGTGCTGGAGGACCCCACAGCGGAGCACAGGGATGCCCAGAGGAGGAGGGGATGCTGATGAGTCTGTTTTGCCCATGAGCAACCCCTGCCTGACCTCATCTCAGCCCACGAGCCTGCTGCTGTATCTCCTGTCTCCTGCCCGTCTGAGGAAGGAGTAACAGAGTGGCTCTGGGGACACACAGTGCCCAGCCAGTGTCAGCCCCTGTGTGCAGGAGCCCGGTGAGCTGAGGCTCTCTGGCCATCCCTGCTCAGCCTGGCTGCTCGTCCCTGCCAGGCTGCATCCCCCATCCTGGGCAGTCCAGGAGCAGCAGAGGAGGCAGGAGCACTGCCACAGCCCTCCCTGCTAGCCTGGGGTGCTGGGCCAGCCTCCTGGGGAGCACAGAGCCTTGGTGGCCTGAGTGGGGACAGGGCAGCGAGAGGAGCAGCAGCAGAGCCCTGGCAGAGGGGTGGTCCTGGAGGAGCAGACTGGCCCTGCTGCAGGCAGAGGAGCAGGGTGGGCTCGAGCCAGGGGGTCCCACACAGAGTCCTGGCTGGGACAGGGTGGCAGGGGGTGCCTCTGGGACAGTGACCCCTGAGTGCAGGGACCCCCCTCCCCATGACCCAGCCCGTGGATTCCCGTGTCACACACGGCTGGTGCCGAGCCCCAGTGTCCAGGCACCTGGAGAGGCCGTGGGCAGAGCCCTGTCCTGCTGCTCCCTGTCCTCTGCCAGCACCAGGGACTGTCCTGTGCCCAGCAGGGACTGTCCTGTGCCTGACATCATCCTGGGAGGCCAGGTGGCACCTGTGGGCTGGCAGGAGCTGCCTGTGCCCCGGTGTGATGGGGCTGGAGTGCAGCCCTGGCACAGCCAGGCCATGCAGCCCTGGAGGTGGCACAGGAGCCATGGAGCCCTGGAGGTGACAAGGGAACCATGGAGCCCTGGAGGTGGCAGAGGGAACCATGGAGCCCTGGAGGTGGCAGGGGAACCATGGAGCCCTGGAGGTGGCAGAGGGAACCATGGAGCCCTGGAGGTGGCAGAGGGAGCCATGGAGCTCTGGAGGTGGCAGGGGAGCCATGGAGCCCTGGAGGTGACAGGGGAAGCCATGGAGCCCTGGAGGTGACAGGGGAAGCTATGGAGCCCTGGATGTGACAGGGGAAGCCCTGGAGCCCTGGAGGTGACAAGGGAACCGTGGAGCCCTGGAGGTGGCATCCCTGGCACAGCCAGGCCATGGAGCCCTGGAGGTGGCACAGGAGCCCTGGAGCCCTGGAGGTGGCACAGGAGCCCTGGAATCACGGAGCCCTGGAGGTGGCACGGGAGCCCTGGAGCCCTGGAGCCCTGGAGGTGGCAGGGGGACGAGCTGAGCCCCACTGCAGACAGGCAGGAACCTTTGGTGGGCACAGAGCCAGCGCTGCCTGTACCAGCGTGGGTTCCTCGGGCTCCCCCAGCACCTGCCTCGCCCCTCCTGGGGCTGCTGCCAGGCTGCCCAGCCATGGAAAGCCCCTGCTCTGCCCCTCTGACACACCTCTGGTCCAGCCCTGGTGCTCCTCCCCATCTCAGCAGCGGGTGCAAAGGGGCCAGGCCAGGCCAACACTGCTTTTCCAGGAGGAAGGGCTGCTGTCCTTCCAGCTGTCCAGCGAGCCATCCCCATGATGCTGGAGTGGAGAAACACTACTGCACAGTGCCTGGAGGCCACTCTACAGGTTTTTATCAAGGAGAATCAGCTCACCATGGGCAATTGTGGGAGTTCCTTGCTCCGAGAAACCCAGTGAGGTCTGAAAAATAATTATCAGGGCAGTTTTTAATTTCTCTGGGCTGTTCCTCTCCTGCCCTCTGCACCAGCTGTGTGCTACCAGAGTGCCAGGACTTCATGGGAGCAGGGGAAGCCCATGGGGAGAGAAGCCTGAGTTTCAGCTGGAGTGTCTGGGCTCTTCCAGACTCCCAGGCAGCTCTGCCCAGCCATCCCCTCCCCTCGGCAGCACACCCAGCATGCAGCCCTGCCACTGTCACCTGCAGGCTCCATTCCCTGGCTGCTGGAGCTTGTTTCCACCTAGATCCCACAGTTTTCCAGAAAGATTACCCACAGCAATGGCAAGAAGCCAGAACCAAAGCTGCCTGCTGGTTTTGCCTTGGGGAGCGGGCCTGTCCCCATACCCAAAACACTGCTTGACTCATGTGGTGCTGGACAAGCTGCTGTGTGGAGAGACCTGCCAGGCTGGTCTGCAAACCAATGGAAATCCATATTCTCTGTCCTTCTGTCGATGAGCTCTCAGATAGAAAAAGGTGAGTGTCACTGTCATATTTTCTGAAAAATCCCCTTGCCCAGGATTTTCTTCCGGGAAGCTGAGAAGCCTCAGAGAAAAACAATATTATCTCATTTGCTTCTCCCTGTTTTGCTGCTTTGGAATGTGGTTGGAGATTGTTTATCAACATGTGAATTGTTTTTAGTTCATGACCAATCACCATCAGCTGTGTCGGACTCTGAGGAGTCAGTCATGAGTCTTTCATTATTATCTTGGTATGCCTTCTGTAAGGATCCTCTCTCTATTCTTCAGTATAGCTTTAGTATAGTATCATATCGTGTCATATCATATAATATCATATCATATATCATATCATATCATCATATCATATCATATCATATCATATCATATCATATCATATCATATCATATCATCCTTCTAAGAACATGGAGTCAGATTCTCAGTTCCTCCTTCGTGCTGGGGACCCAGATGATACCCCAGGTGAGCCTGTTCCTAAGCAGTGTCAGAGGTGGCAGGGAGCTGCCAGAGCCCTCACCCAGAGCAGATGCAGCACTCTGCAGTGCCCCGGGTGTCCCCAGGGCTGGCAGGGACAGCAGGTGTGCTGAGCACCCTGCTGGTGGCCCAGGAGGAGCTGTGTGAGCTGTTTGCACAGCGAGTGGGCTCACACAATAGCCATTCTCCACCAGCCCCTGTCCTGTGGGAGCACACAATGCTCATTCTGAGGGAGCCTGGCAAACATTAACCAAGAGCACCAGCCCAGTCGTGCCAGCTCAGCTCTGCATTTGGAAAGTAACACCAGTTCCTCAAGTGCTCTGGGGTCTGTGACCTCCAGGAGAGCCCTGGGACAGAAGAATCCACAAGCAAAGGGAAGGGAACGTAAGTTAATGATTTTGGGGAAATGACTATCCTATGTACTCTTATTCCAGAAAAATAAATGCATGTCTGTGAAATACAGAATCCAAACAGGAGCCTTTTCTGTGCTCCACATGCATGATATTCCAGAGGAGATGTCCCCTAATCAAATAAAGAATGGCAGGTTCTTAATGCTCCATGCTGTTAGGGATGTGATCAGGTGATTTTGGTACCCCCTCTGCCAAACAGCTGTGGTGTGATGCTCCAGCAGTGCTGACCACACACGGGGCTGCCTGGCTGCTTCCTCCTCACAGCACTGGCAGGACATCTGTAGATCTCTGCAGTCCATTTCCACATTCCTTGACCCTTCTTCCAATCCTTGTACTTCCTTGGTCTGCTCAGTCTCCTCCCAGAGGAACTGCCAGCCTGTAACTATTTTTCCCCCACTGCTACTGATATCTTTAGAAGGCTGAGCTGGAACAGAGGCTGACCAGAATTACAGAATAAAGCAGGGATTTATTCAAAGGATCTCCTCCATGGACCCACCTTGGGCAGCACCAGAGCCCAGCCAGGGCTGCACCCAAGATGACCCAAAATGGCCCCAAAATGCCCGGCCAGGCATGGGGTCTGTCCCTGGGATCAGCTCTGCTCCATTTGCACCTTGCAGTTCATTGTCCCATCCCAGCTTTAGCCCCTGCAGTCCCACCCTGCTTGTTTTTCTCTCTCCAGCCCACGGGGTTTGTGCTCCTGGGCTGAGATTTGGCTCATTTGTCCTTGGTGCCCAGCTGGAGCAGGAATTGTTTTGTCTCCCTGCTCTGTGCACAGAGCTCACCATCCCATAACATGAACCCAGACCCACACACTAAAGCAGCACAGAATGTGAAAAATAGAAAAGCTGAAACCTGAGGCATCACTATCATGTGGGGTTTCTTTAAAGATCTGTGTCCATTGTTTCTGACAGCTTTGCCTTGGTACCGTGTGAGCACCATGTGCTGTGGCTGACACAGCTGCTGAGGGGCTCTGCCCCTGCCCCTGCCCCTGCAGAGCTTCTCCCCCGCTGCCTGTGGAGCCTGGCCTCTCCTCACAGCACTGGGGAGGTGCAGCTGCCCCTGTGGCAAGGCCTGCACCTTCTGTCAGCTGCTCATGCTGCCACCCACCACACACAGGCCGTGCCATGCTCTGCTCAGAGTGCTCAGGGCAGTGCAGGACAAGTAATCTTCCTGCAGCTCCAGGGAATGGAAGGGGAAATTCTCCTGTAATTATGGGACTGACTGCAGCTGAGGTGGTAACTCTGGTATGAACTGTGCAAGCTCGGAGCTCAGAGGTCTGAGGGAATTCTGGAAAGGTGCCACAAGCATCCCAAGGACAGCTCAGGACAGTGTCAAAACCAAAGGCAAGGCTTTCTCTGCCTTGCCATCACCTCACAGCCGAGGTCTCTGGCCTATCCATGGGAACACTCCCACAGGAAATGTTCCTCATCCCCATCTCACAAAGGGACCAGCAGAATGGTGTGGTGCCAGGGGAACAGCTTGTGGCCACAGCTCCCCAGGCCCCGTCTGGCAGAGCTGTACTGCTCCTTAGCAGCACTCCTGTCCCCTTCTGCTGCTCCTCTCCAGTCTCTGCTCAGTCCTGTGTTGTGTTTCACTCGGCTTTGCTCACATTCCTCCATCTCCTCCTGAACAATGCTCTGGAAAACAGCCCCTCTCACACTGTTCCAGCAGAGAGCAAGACTGGAGGAGCAGCAGGCACAAAATGCACGCTGAGACTCCTTGGTCCTCAGCCAAAATGGGCTCAGGACCTGCCAGTCTGTTCCTGCTAGCAGGGACTGGAGAGAGCCACGGGTCAGAGTGAATAATGAGGCTTCCTGGAGCTGGCACAGCGCTGAGTGTGTGTCAGCGGGGGACCTGGGCAGCTGTGCCGTGCTTTCCCTGGGGACTCTGCTGGAAAGCTCTCGGGAGGGCAGTGCTACATCTCCTGCGGCTGGGACAGGCTCCCCTGGCTGGCAGCAGCACTGGGATTGAACGTCCTGTCACTCTGGGTGCTCTGGGCACTGCTCTGGGAACGCTGCACCTCTGCTGGGTGCTCTGGGTGCTCTGGGCACTGCTCTGGGAACGCTGCACCTCTGCTGGGTGCTCTGGGTGCTCTGGGCACTGCTCTGGGAACGCTGCACCTCTGCTGGGTGCTCTGGGTGCTCTGGGCACTGCTCTGGGAACGCTGCACCTCTGCTGGGTGCTCTGGGTGCTCTGGGAATTGCTCTGGGAACGCTGCACCTCTGCTGTCACTGCTGGGTGCTCTGGGAATTGCTCTGGGAACGCTGCTCCTCTGCTGTCACTCTGGGATGCTCTGGAAGGCTGCACCTCTGCTGTCACTGCTGGGTGCTCTGGGAAGGCTGCTCCTCTGCTGTCACTGCTGGGTGCTCTGGGCAATGCTCTGGGAACGCTGCTCCTCTGCTGTCACTCTGGGGTGCTCTGGAAGGCTGCTCCTCTGCTGTCACTCTGGGTGCTCTGGGAACGCTGCACCTCTGCTGTCACTCTGGGTGCTCTGGGCACTGCTCTGGGAACGCTGCTCCTCTGCTGTCACTGCTGGGTGCTCTGGGAAGGCTGCACCCCTGCTGTCACTCTGGGTGCTCTGGAAGGCTGCTCCCTGCTCCCGGGCCAGCTGGCCAGGCCTGCAGCCAGGAAGGAAGGCTCAATTAGCCCTGTAATCGCGGGCACAGTGGGAGCAGCTGCTCTGTAATTGCCTTTGCCTCGGGTCACAGGCAGCTTAGCTGAGAGAAATCCCTTTCCATACCTGGCTGGCTGCAGAGCCCAGGCACCTTGTGGGGATGCTGAGTGGAGCCACCGGGCTGTGCCTGTCTGCCTGCTCTCCTCCCAGGCACCCCTGGAGCCCTCTGCACCTCGGGCAGCACTCCCTGTGCTCTGAGTGCTGGAGGGTGTCACAGCTCCCCCAGGAAAGGCTGATCTGGCAGCCCGGGGCACTGCGGGCTCGGGAAGGGAGCTCTAACCCAGCACCCAGCACAGCGAGCTCGCAGCGGGCCTGGCCCCGGGCAGAGCCAGCCCGGCCCCCTCGGGCAGAGCCCCCTCGGGCAGAGCCCCCCCCGGCCCCCTCGGGCAGAGCCGCCCCAGCTCCCCGCGGCTGCCCCGGGCTGGGCTGGGCTGGGCTGGGCCGGCTCAGCAGCCCCGTGCTGGGCGCTCCTGCCAGGGACACCCGGGGCCAGGCCAGCGCCCAGGGGACAGCCCAGGAGAAGGGAGAAACTCCAGGGGACAGCTGGGCTGGGAACAGGGCAGGGACCCAGGGACCCCCGGGCACCGAGCAGAGACAGAGCCAGGGGCTCGTTCCCCAGCAGCAGGAGGGCACTAATTACCCACAGAACCGGCTCACTGCAGTGCCCTGATTGATAAAACGTGTCAGCACTGAAAGGGCTCGGTTGTGCTGGAGTTGTGGAATACACTGAGCACCCACGTTTGCACAACTGAAATAAATACTCAGTGTCTCTCTCCAGTGTGTAAATATTGGCTTGTTGCATGTTGGGAAACAAATCTGATTTTTGTGTTCAGCTGTGGGATCCTGGTGTGTGCAGTTCTCTGGGAGAGCCTCAGGCCTGATCCAGCTCCAGGGCCTAAAAAGGAGCACAGCTAATGTCAGCACTGGGGTGTCTGATGGTTTGGGCTCTGCAGAGCCTGCGGGAGCTGGGCCGGGCAGGCTGCAGAAGGGAACACTGACAGGGGATCCGTCCGTCCGTCCGTGCGAACATCCCCGGGGCTGCCGGAGCACGGGCCGGGCTCTGCTCGGTGCCGCCGGTGCCGGCAGCAGCAGCGGCGGCCATCAGAGAAAGGGCAGCCAGGGGCAGGGCAGCGGGAGGAAGAACTCGTGTCCGTGGAGGGGCAGAGCCCTGGAACGGCTGCCCGGGGAGGGCCGGGAGTGTCCCTGTGTGGAGACATGGCAGCCCCAGCCGGGCACCTGCCTGTGCCCCTGACCACGGCTCCCTGCCTGCGCAGGGATGGACCAGATCATCCCCAGACATCCCTCCCAGCCCCAAATATCCTGGGATGCTGTTACTCTCAGTGCTCTCTCATGTCCCTGTCCCAAAACGGGTTCTTTCCCCCAGAGTGGAGCTATTTGGTTTATTTACAGGCCTTTATTTCAGTTTTGCTGGCTGACAAACCCACAACTCCAGCACAACCGAGCCCTTTCAGTGCTGACACGTTTTATCAAACAGGGCACTGCAGTGAGCCGGTTCTGTGGGTAATTAGTGCCCTCCTGCTGCTGGGTAACGAGCCCCTGGCTCTGTCGCTGCTCAGTGCCCGGGGGTCCCTGGGTCCCTGCCCTGTTCCCAGCCCAGCTGTCCCCAGGAGTTTTTCCCTTCTCCTGGGCTGTCCCCTGGGCGCTGCCCTGGCCCCGGGCGTCCCTGGCAGGAGCGCCCAGCACGGGGCTGCTGAGCCGGCCCAGCCCAGCCCTGCCCAGCCCAGCCCAGCCCAGCCCGGGGCAGCTGCGGAGAGCCGGGGCGGCTCTGCCCGGGGCCGGGCCCGCTGTGAGCTCGCTGTGCTGGGTGCTGGGTTAGAGCTCCCTTCCCGAGCCGGCGGTGCCCCGGGCTGCCCGGGCTCGGGGCTCTGGGAGCTGTGACAGCCTCGCCCGAGCGGCCCTGCCCCTGTCCGCGACACGCCGCGGACCGAGCTGGCCCTGTCGCTGTCCCTGTTTTTGTTCCCTGTCCCGCTCCCTGTGTTCCCTGTCACCATCCCCGTCCCTCTGTTTGTTCCCCGTCCCTCTGTCCCTTGTCCCCATCCCTGTCCCTCTGTCCCTGGTCCCCAGCACCTTCCCGCTCCCCTGACGCCCAGCCGGAAGTGACGCTATATCTGCGCGCCGGTGGCGTCCCCGCGCTCCGTGCGCATGCGGCCGCCGGGGTCACGCGAGGCGCGGCGCGTCCGGTCACGTGTTTCCGCCGCGCGTGGCCGCCAGCGGCGCCGGGGCCGGGTCGGGATCGGGACCGGGACCGGGATCGAGCTCCGGTCCGGGATGTTCCGCATCGAGGGGCTGGGGCCCAAGATGGACCCCGAGGAGCTCCGCCGGAAGATGCGCCGCGACGTTCTCGCCTCCGTCCGCAACTTCGTCATCTACGTCGCACTGCTGCGGATCAGTGAGTGACCGGGTGTCGCGGCCCGGGCGTGTGCCGGGCCCCGGCTCCGGGCCTGTTCTGGGCCCTCGTGCCCGGGGATGGGCCGGCCCCGCGCTGCCGGGACGTGCCGCGGCTCGGTGCCGTGCCGGAGCCGCCGGGGCCCGGCCTCCCCGGGGCGGTGTCTGAGCTGCTGCAACAACCCGCAGCAGTCTCGGCGCGGACCGGGCCCCACTCAGCGTTGTTTTCTCCCCCAGCTCCGTTCATCCTGAAGAAGCTGGACAGTATATGAGCCCTCGGGGCCGGCGGGATGACCCGCAGCTGCTCTCCCCGGCGCCGGGCACCCGCGGCGGGAGCGGCACGCAGCCGGCGCCACGTGGCTCCCGAAGGTGTCCCCTCGGCGTGGCCAGCCGGCAGCGCCGCGGGGCCGGCAGCGCGGGGGAGCCGCGGGGCGGACACGCCGTGGCCCTGACGGAGCGCTCCCTGTGCTGTGAACAAAGCCCCTGTTCGTCCCACACTCTGGCCGCCCAGCTCACCCACCCGTCCGTGTGAACGCCCAGTCCCCCCGCATCCAGCTCACCAACAGTCTGACGGAAATAAACGGGAGAGCAGCTGTGCCACGGCCCTGGTCCTGCTTTGTTTGTAATCGTCACTGCTACGATAGAGGGGCCGGGGCTGTTCCCCCGGCTGCTGCCTGCAGCCCTGGAGGGGAGGGCAGGCCGGGCAGAGGAGCAGGGGCACAGGCAGGTGCCCGGCTGGGGCTGCCATGTCTCCACACAGGGACACTCCCGGCCCTCCCCGGGCAGCCGTTCCAGGGCTCTGCCCCTCCACGGACACGAGTTCTTCCTCCCGCTGCCCTGCCCCTGGCCGCCCTTTCTCTGATGGCCGCCGCTGCTGCTGCCGGCACCGGCGGCACCGAGCAGAGCCCGGCCCGTGCTCCGGCAGCCCCGGGGATGTTCGCACGGACGGACGGACGGACGGATCCCCTGCCAGTGTTCCCTTCTGCAGCCTGCCCGGCCCAGCTCCCGCAGGCTCTGCAGAGCCCAAACCATCAGACACCCCAGTGCTGACATTAGCTGTGCTCCTTTTTAGGCCCTGGAGCTGGATCAGGCCTGAGGCTCTCCCAGAGAACTGCACACACCAGGATCCCACAGCTGAACACAAAAACGTGTTTGCAGGTGGGGCAGGTGGGGCTGTGCCAGCTCAGGTGGCCCAGGAGCCACCAGGACCTGCCCTTGGCTCAAGGGCTGGGGGCCCTGGAAGTGCAGCTCAGCTTTGGGAACTGGGTGATGATTTGGGAGCAGAACAGAGTCCCTTGGAGACTCCGGGTGCCTGCTGCATGCAGGGAAGTTATCCATCTGCCCGTGGCGCGCATTCCCTGGGAAACGCAAGCCAGGGCATTTCTGAGCTCAGCTGACCTGGTGGCTCAGGGAGGAACAGGCTTTTCCTCTCCTACCTCAGAAGGGAGATTTCCTTCTGCTCTGGCCCAGGGATGTCCATTCCGGGTCCTGGCGCTGGGGACAGTGCTGACAGCAGGGTCAGGGCCCCAAGGCTCTGGCTGTGGTGGACGTGTATGCCACACGCTGACCTTGGGGAAAGGATGTAACTCAACACACAGGAGTCCCCAGGTCCAGCACAGGCCCCGACCCCTCCAAGATCCACCTGGGATCTACATGGGATCCCCAGGCACTTGTGCCCCTCAGAGCAGCTGTTTCTGTGCCTTGGTGTTCCCAGGAATGACCCAGCCATCCCAGTTTCGTGCAGCTCTCTGATTTTCCTGTCACCCACACCGGTGTCTCCTCTGCTGACAGGTCCCGTCCCAGGGCAGGCTGTGTCATTCCTGTCACACCTGCTGTGACTCCCCGTGGCTGTGCAGGATGAGCAGAGGTGTCTGAGCTCCAGGGGCACCATGGCCGTGCCAGAACTCCAGGGGCTGGGGCACACAGGGGAAGGAGACCCTCCCAGTGCCACTGGTGTGCAGTGTCCCCTGGTGACATGGCTGGAGGGACAGGGAACACTGCCAGGAGAGAGCAGAGCAGCAGCTTGGGGACATGATTCCAGGCTGGGCCAGGGCAGGCTCAGGGTGGGCACAGCAGGAATTTCCCCATGGAAAGGGGGCTCAGGAACTGGAACTGGCCAGGGGGGTTTGCAGTGCCCAGCCCTGCAGGTGTCACCTGGAGGTGGCACTCGGAGCTCTGAGCTGGGGACAGGGTGGGGATGGGCACAGGCTGGACTGGATGGGCTGGGGGGGATTGTCCAGCCTGGATGAGTCTGTGGGAGGTGTGGCCACCGGGAAATACTGTGCTGGGGTGACACCCTGGGACATGCCACAGCCCGTCCACTGAGTGAGGAGTGACATCCTCCTGTCTCCACTGCACGGCCCTGCCCCATCCCTGCCCCCAGTGCCGCTGGGGTGCCACTGGGAACTGGTGGGATATACTGGGATTGGGCTCTGGGCCATGATGACATCATCTGGAGTCCTGGATCACACTCAAAAGTCCTGGAGAGAGCACAAGGCTATACTGGGAGACACTGGTCCATAGCGGAAAGCAGAGCTTTGGGCTCTACTGGGAGCAACAGCAGAAGAAATTACTGCAAAAGTGGGGGAAAAAGTATGAAAGAACAAGGGAAAAGGGCACAAATGGCACGAAGTGGTGAGAAAAACTGTCAAAATGGGAGAACTACCACAGTAAAATGGTGAAATGTGTCAGAAATGAGCGGTGTGGGCACAGCCAGCACCATCCCAGTGCGGGCCCAGTGCTCCCAGAACAATACTGGCCTGCACCACAGGTCTTCTGGCACAATCCCAGTCTGTGCCCACTGCTTCCAACACACCACCAGCACTCCTAGCACAATGCTAGTGAGCCACAGCTCTTCTGGCAGGACCCCAGTATGGCCCCAGTGCTCTCAGTGTGACCTACAGTCAGATCCAGATCCTGGTGTGATTCCCAGTGTTCCCAGTATGAACCCAGTGCTTCCAGTACAGAGCCAGCCTCAGGCTGCAGCTCTCCCCATGCAGGCCACACGTGTATTCCCAGTATGGCTCCCAGTAGGGGTCCTGTGGCTCTGAGAGTAATCACAGGCCCCAGAGCTCCCAGTGCTCCCAGTGCAGCTCCCAGGGTTCCCAGGGCACTCCAGTTGTCCCAGTACAGCCCAATAAACATTTTTTAGTTCACACCACCTCAGTGCTGCTTGGGCTGAGTGCCCAAACCCTCAGAATTCCCCCCAGAAATGATGTCACCGTCCTGCCATTGCCTTTATTGGTGGGTGGGCGCAGGGGGGGGTCACAAGATCAGGCCCCCCCCAGTGAATTCCATTCGCTGCCAAGAGAGGGGAGAGAGGAAGGGGTGAGTGGGGGGCCCTGGGTGTCTGACCCTGCGGGGTGACCCGAGCACACCCCAACCTGGCAGGGTGACCCCAGCACCCCCCTGGACCCTGCGGGGTGACCCCAGCACCCCCCGACCCCGCAGGGTGACCCCGGCACCCCCCTGACCCTGCGGGGTGACCCCAGCACCCCCCGACCCCGCGGGGGGACCCCAGCACCACCCGACCCCGCGGGGGGACCCCAGCACCCCCCTCACCCCACGGGGTGACCCCGGCACCCCCTGACCCCGCGGGGTGACCCCGGCACACCCCGGACCCTGCGGGGTGACCCCGGCACCCCCCCCGACCCTGCGGGGTGACCCCGGCACCCCCCTCACCCCGCGGGGTGACCCCGGCACCCCCCTCACCCCGCGGGGTGACCCCAGCACCCCCCTCACCCTGCGGGGTGACCCCAGCACCCCCCTACCCCGAGGGGTGACCCCAGCACCCCCCTCACCCTGCGGGGTGACCCCGGCACCCCGGGCTCACCTGCGGGGGGGTGACAAAGGCCAGCCAGTCGGAAGGGCGGGTGGGCAGCAGCCCCATGGCCTGGCACTTGTAGAGGGCCAGTGCCAGTCCCAGCCCGTTGCCCACCAGGAAGACAAGACCCTGCAGTGCCCGCCGGCTTGAGCTCTCCAGGGCCTTCAGGGCTGGGGGACAGAGGGGATCGGGGTGCCTCTCAGTGACCCCCAGGCTGCTGAGCTGGCACAGGAGGCACAGGGGTGGGCAGCATCACGGGGGGAGTGCTGGGCACAGGGGAATGATGGAGGTGACTGCGGGGCTGTGGGAGACATCTGCCTGTCCATGGGGCTGAGAGGACACCCAGGGGGCTGTGGGACACTACGGGGGTTGTGGGACACCCAGGGGGCTGTGGGGACACCCGGGGGGCAGTTCCCGTGGGGCTGTCCCCATGCAGGGGCTGCACTCACTGGCAGACAGGGACATGAGGGCCTGCAGCGGGCGCCAGCCCATCATGCAGACCATCATGGCCGGGAAGATGGAGATGGTGTTGCCGGCCATGTACATGATGAACAGGTTCATGGGGATCTGCTTCAGCGGCGCCAGAGCCACGTCCCAGCAGCGCTGCAACGACAGGGGGGCATGGGAACATGGCATTTGGGGTGCCGGGGGCATGGAGACACGGCATTTGGGGGACCAAGGGCGGGTATGGGGAACCGGCATTCGGGGGATCGCAGCGCAGGCCCACCCGTCACGCGTGCCCGGGGCTGGGGGCCCGGCACGGCCGGGGCAGAGGAGGGACGCGGAGCAAGGACCACCCCCACGGGAGCCGGGGCGTGGGGGACCCGGGGCAGGGTGGCTGAGGCAGGGACCAGCCCGCACAGCCGTCCGGGGGGTCGGGCACCCGCGTATCTGGGACAGGGAGCGCCGCTGGGGACCGGGGGGACCGAGCCAGGGGCTGCGCCCGGGCGTGGGAGTGCGGGAACCCGGGCCAGCGGCCAGTCCTGCAGAGTGCCCGGGCTGTGTGGGGACACGGGACAGCCCCGTGCCAGCCCGCGGAGTGCCGGCCGTCCCCGCGCTCCCTCACACCTTCTCCATGAGGATCTTGTCGCTCTCGTGGACGCCGCCCTCCCCCAGCTGCCGGTCAGCGAAGCCGAGCGGGCCGCGGCCCTCGGCGGCTCCGCGGGGCCTGCGGACAGCGGGCCGGGTGAGCGGGGGCGCTCGGTGTGCCGGGTGTCCCGGCTCCCCCCGAGCCCCCGGCCCTCACCGAGCCCCCGGCGCCGCCCCCAGGTCCAGAGACCACTTGAAGCGCCGGCCCCGGAGCGCCGCCGCCGCCGCCGCCATGTCTGCGCCGCGTCACGTGGGGGGGGCGGGCGCGTGCGCCGTCACGTGGGGCGGCACGTGAGGGGGGCGGCCCTTCCCCACACAGACAGACAGACAGACAGACCACCCCTTCCACACACACACAGACACACACGGAGAGATACAGCCCCTTCCTCACACAGACAGACAGACAGGCACACAGCCCCTTCCTCACACAGACAGACAGACAGACAGACAGGCACTTCTCCAGACAGACAGACAGAGGCACACAGCCCCTTCTCCAGACAGACAGACAGAGACACAGCCCCTTCCCCAGACAGACACACAGCCCCTTCCCCAGACAGACAGACACACAGCCCCTTCCCCAGACAGACAGACAGACAGAGGCACACAGCCCCTTCCCCAGAGACAGACGCACACAGCCCCTTCCCCAGACAGACAGACAGGCACACAGCCCCTTCCCCACACAGACAGACAGAGACACAGCCCCTTCTCCACACAGACAGACAGACAGACACACAGCCCCTTCTCCAGACAGACAGCCCCTTCCCCACACAGACAGACAGACAGACAGACAGACAGACAGACAGACACGCAGCCCCTTCCCCACACAGACAGACAGACAGAGGCACACAGCCCCTTCCCCACACAGACAGACAGACAGACAGAGGCACACAGCCCCTTCCCCCCCCCACACACACAGACCCCCCCATTCTGCCCGTTCCGCTCCAGCTGCCCCGCAGCCCTGCGGCTTTGCTCTCCAGGGGAGCCGCGCTCCCCCTGTCTCTGCGGGCTGGCACTGCTGGGCACAGCAACTTCACTGCCGGGGCTCGGCTCCTCCGCCAGCCCGGCTCAGCTCCCACGGCCGCCCCGGTGCCCGCCCCCCACTGCCCCCGTTATTGCCCCCGCACCCCCACTGCCCCCGTTACTGCCCCCCGTTATTGCCCCCACTGATTCTTCTCTTTGACTCCACATCCCCCCCACCCTCAACCACCGCGCATGCGCGGAGAGCAGGGCCAGCACCGCCCCGCCCACTACGTGGTCCAGCCCAACACCGCCTCCCTATTGGTCGCGGTGACACAGGCCCCGCCCAGGAAGGCACGGAGTCGACACGCCGCAGCGCCGCCATGCTCGGAAGGTCACAGCGGTGCACCAGCACTATTTCACCCTCTGCGCCGCCATTTTGGGCGTACCGGGACTATGCGGCACCCCGAGACCGCCATGTCGGGTGTACCAGCACAGGTGTACCACCCCGGGGCCGCCATGTTGGGTGTACCAGCACAGGTACGGCACCCCGGGGCCGCCATGTTGGGTGTACCAGCACAGGTCCGTGCCCACACCGTGTCCGTGTGTCCCCACCCCGGGGGTCTCAGGAGCCAGCAGGTCCTGGGCCACCTATCCTCAGAAGTGTCGCCGTGTGTACCCCTCTCAGGAGGCCGTGTGGTACAGGATGGACTCAGGAGGCAGAGTGGAGGGAAACGGGTCCTTTACTGCGGGCTGTGGGCGCAGGCCAGTCCAGCTGCCCGCAGGGTGCTCCCGGCTCAGCACTTGGAGTAGCGGCGGCGCACGGAGTCGTGGTAGAACTGGAAGATGGTGCTGGCGGCGCGCTGGGCTGCAGCCAGGCACTGCTGCATCTGCACGGGACCGGGGAGAAGGGCTGGCTGTGAGCGGCCTCCTGTGAGGGAATCCCGCACCCCAAAACCGCCCCGGGGAGCCCCTCACCTCCTCCACAGAGCAGCTGCCCTTGGTGGTGGCCATCAGCACCTTCCTCTCGCTGCTGGCGATGGCAAAGGTGAGGACGGCGCGTGCCTCCTGCGGAAACAGGGGTCAGGAGGGCTGGGAGGGCACAGCCAGAGCAGGGCCCTCCCAGCAGGGCTCACCTGCTCCTGTCGCGCCGTGGGGTCCAGCAGGATGGCGCCGTCGGGCTGCAGGGCACAGGTGACTCCGCAGAAGAGGGCGGCGAGGGGCAGCCCCGCGTCCAGCAGCGCCATGCAGGCGGCGTTGAGGCAGCAGGAGAGCAGCTGGCGTGTCAAGGGACCCACGGCACCAGGAGCTCCCGTCCCCCCGCCCAGGGCCGGCCCACAGAGGGAAGGATACAGAGCCGGCGTCGCTGAGCACCTGCAGCACCAGGGAGATGGCGGTGCGCGGGTGCAGCGTGCCCAGCAGCACGGCCTCGCACGTCTGCCGCAGCAGCTGCTCCCGGCTGCGCTCCAGCACGCCTGCGCAGGACAGGCTGTCAGCTCCCAGAGCCCCGAGCCCGGGCAGCCCGGGGCACCGCCGCCTCGGGAAGGGAGCTCTAACCCAGCACCCAGCACCACAGCGAGCTCACAGCGGGCCCGGCCCCGGGCAGAGCCGCCCCGGCCCCGGGCAGAGCCCCCCCGGGCCCCCTCGGGCAGAGCCCCCCCGGCCCCCTCGGGCAGAGCCGCCCCGGCTCCCCGCGGCTGCCCCGGGCAGGGCTGGGTTGGGCTGGGCCGGCTCAGCAGCCCCGTGCTGGGCGCTCCTGCCAGGGACCCCCGGGCACAGAGCAGCGACAGAGCCAGGGGCTCGTTACCCAGCAGCAGGAGGGCACTAATTACCCACAGAACCGGCTCACTGCAGTGCCCCTGTTTGATAAAACGTGTCAGCACTGAAAGGGCTCGGTTGTGCTGGAGTTGTGGGTTTGTCACCCAGCAAAACTGAAATAAAGGCCTGTAAATAAACCAAGTAGCTCCACTCTGGGGGAAAGAACCCGTTTTGGGACAGGGACAGGATGTCGGGTGCCCACCTGGCAGCCCCACCTTGGGGCGCAGCAGCACCTCCAGCGCTGCCCGGTCCGGCAGCTCTTTGCTGAGCTTGGCCTCCGCGGGGCCGTACAGCCCGGCCAGCACCGAGGTGTCACCTGGGCACACAGAGAGCAGAGCTCACCGTGAGGAGGCCGCTCCCAGCAACGGGAGGCCCCTGGCACCCCGCGGGAAGGGTGGGAACGGGACTTGGCAAGGGGAGAAGGGGAGCCCCGCGACGTGCAGCAGGCGAGCTCTGCGAGGCAGAGAAGGGGGGCCTGGAAGGGGCAGCACCACAGACCCTGCGGGAAGGCCTGGGAAAGAATGAGGAGCCCCGGGAAGTGGAGCCGGTATAGGCTGGGAAGAAAAGCCTCAGGAGGGGAAGGCTGGGAAACGGACCCCAGTAAGGAAAGAAGGGGAACGCTGGTGAGCGGAGCCCCACAGACCCTGCGTGAAGGGATGGAAAGGGAAGCCCCGGGGAGCGGAGACCCACAAACCCTGGGGAAAGGGAAGGGAAGCCTCGAGGAGCGGAGCCCCACAGACCCTGCAGGAAGGCGGCCGAGCCGTCGGGCCGCGAGAGCAGCCCCAGCTCGCAGGAGAAGGGCCGCAGCCGGCACTGCCCGTCCGCCACCTCCAGCTCCACCGCCATCACCGCCGTCTCGCCGCTTCCGACGCCGCTTCCGCTTCCGGGCCGCGCGCCAGCCAATCAGCGCCCCGTGACACGGGGCCGGGCCCAGGAAGGGAACAGCCCAGGCTCAGGGGGGGACAGGGCAGCGCGGGAACAGCCGGGGCACGGCGGGGGTGGGCGGGGCGCGCGGCGGGGGGTGGGCGGGGCGCGCGGCGGGGGGTGGGCGGGGCGCGCGGCGGGGGTGGGCGGGGCGCGCGGCGGGGGGTGGGCGGGGCGCACGCCGCGGGTGGGCGGGGCGCGGGGACAGCCGTGCCGTGCCGTGCCGTGCCGTGCCGTGCCGTGCCGTGCCGTGCCGTGCCGTGCCGTGCCGTGCCGTGCCGTGCCGTGCCGGAGCCGTTCGGAGCGGACAGCCGTCAGCCCGCGGGCCCTGGCGGAGTGCGCAGAGCTCGCTGCTGCTCCGTTCTCCATGGCCTTTGCAAACCCCCCCCGGGCTCTGTTCCGGGGTCCCGCACACGGCCGCGGCAGAGCCGTGGGACGCGGGGCCGGAGCCGCTCGGTGGGCTCGGGGCGGGGCTGCCCGCAGCACCCGGGAACGGCCGCGGCATCGCGGCCCGTCTCTCTCCAGTGCCGGCACACGGAGGGCCGGATCCATCTCCGGGGCTGCTGGGGCTCCAGGACGGTGCAAGCCCCTCTCCTCCTGCGGCTGCTCTTCCGTGCCTCCGGAGCCGCCCGGCAAAAAGCCCCGCGCGGTTATCGCAGGGGCTCCAGGCTGTTGTCTCCTGTCACAAAGCTTCACGCCGTCTTGGTGTTTCTGACTCTTGTTCACAAAGCTGACTCCAGTTCTCAGCCAACCACCCCACTCTTGTATAGCACTCCTCTCTGGGTACAGCTGGGCCTGCTAAAGTCAGGCCTGTTCCTCATCTCGGGTGATTGGCCCTGCTAGCTGCAACTCCTTGTGGGTGAGATGACTTCCTACACTGTCTTTGTTTTCGTACACAGCGAGGCGCTCCCAGCCGCCGTGCTGCCTCGGCCACCTCAGCACGCATCCCACGTGTCCGCGCTGTAAACCCACAGCCGCCGAGCAGAGCCTGCTCCTCTGTGCAGCCACCTGGGCACATCACCCACTCTGAAAAGTGCATCATATATATATACATGGCTCTGCGCAGATATTTACTATATGTATTTTGCTGTATTAACATTTTAATAATATGATAAAGGCAGTCGTGTAGTTAAAAAGGTAACTTTTGTAGTTAAAACAGAAACTATGCTATGTAGGATACTTTTTCTTAGAAAGGACTTGCAGCGAGACAGCACTCACCTAAATCTTTCAGAGAAAGAGAATTTATTGCCCTCTTATCAGAAGGCGCTGTCAGGATTCAGAGGAAGAAGCTGACAGTGCCCAGACAGAATCCTGTGTTTGAATGGAATTTACTCATCATGTATGAGGTGTATGAATATGCAACAGGCTGTTGCTTTTAAGGGTTAATCCTCTGTTAATGTGGGTCCTTTTTGGGCTTATTTTGCCCAGAAAAGGTACCTGGACATCCATAACTCTTTGTTTCTGTTGTCTCATATTGTCCTAATTCAAATTGTCCAAATTATTATTACTCTAATTGTATTACTATTTTTATAACCATTTTCTTACTATTAAACCCTTAAAATCCTAAAACCCAAGCGACTGGCGTTCTTCAGACCCACCTCTGGCCCTCTGTGTTCTCCTGCCCTCCCAGGGCTCCCGGGCAATTCCCAGGCCCCTGCTTTGATGATGTCTCACACGAAAGCAGAGAGATGTCAACCACGGGCTGACCGAAGGGGCCTGGGAGGGATGGGAAGTTCTTCTGGCTGGACACGGCACAGCAATCTCTCTCTGCACTCAGGAGGCACTCCCTCAGGGCTTCACGCGGGATCTCCAGCCATCGGCGGAGTGAAAAACACCGATCGCTTGTTTTTAAAATGGTAAACGTTTAATAGTAATAACATGGTTAGAAAAATAGCAATCTGAGTAATAATAATTTGGACAATTAGGATTGGGACAACATGAGACAGTAAAAACAAAGAGTTAGGGACAGCCCAGGTACCTTTTTCTGGGCAAAATAAGCCCAAAAAGGACCCACATTAACAGAGGATTAACCCTTAAAAGCAACAGCCTGTTGCATATTCATACACCTCATACATGATGAGTAAATTCCATTCACACACAGGATTCGGTCTGGTCACTGTCAGCTTCTTCCTCATAAGCCTGATTAAGAATGGCTGAGTGAGGCAGGAAGATGTTCGTTTCTCCTGATAATGGAGCAATAAATTTTCTTTCTCTGAAAGATTTAGGTGTCCCGTGGCTGCTATCTCACTGCGAGTCCTTTCTTTAGAAAAAGTACCCTACATAGCATAGTTTCTAGTTTAACAATTTGTTATAACCTAAAACTATATCTACCACACTACTTCAGAGAATTAATACAGCATAACTTTCTAACACAACACGTATAATATTCACTGTACTATTTGCGAAAAGCCAATCATAAAACACGCATTTTTCACAGGTGGGCACGATGGAACGGCTCCAGGAGAGGGGGGAGACTGTGTCACGGAAACGGCACAATTTTATTTCCTCCTTGGTTTCCTCCTTCCGACCCTCAAAGGGCGCCGGGGTTTGTGTGCCCCCCTGCCCTCCGGGCTCCGGGTGACGCGGGGCCGGGCCGGGGGCCGGCGGTTCCTGCCCCGGCGGGGCGCGGAGGGGCCCGGGGCCACCGCGTCCTCCTGCGGCCCGGCCCGGGCCCGGCGCTGCTCGGGGCCGCCGCGGGGCCGCTCCTGCCCGGCGGGGGCGGCCGGGGGAAGGCCGGCTCCGCCGGGCTCGGGCCGGCCGGGCCGCTCCCCCCGGCCGGGCCCCGCGGGGTGCGGAGCCAGCCCGGGGGGCCCGCCCGGCGCGGAGGGGCCGGCGCTGGCCGCGGGGCTCTCGGCCTCGTCCGGGCCGCCCTCGGGGGCCGGCGGCGAGCGCCGGCGCAGCCAGGCCTGCCTGCAGCCGTGCACGGCCACGTGGATGAGGCCGTGGATCAGCGGCGCGGTGTAGTCGCCCAGGTAGCTCTGCAGCATGTGCGTGAGCTCGGCGCGGTCCGGGCCGCAGATGCACAGCGTGGCCAGCGCGATGGTCTCCACCTGCCGCGCCTCCCACCAGTGCGGGCCGTAGATGCTGTCCAGGCTGTGCCGCAGCCAGGGCCGCACCGGCTCCAGCAGCCGCTCGTGCCCGTGCAGCAGCTCTGCCCACAGCTCCACCGGGAACTCCTCCTCGGCCTCGGGGCCCGCCGGCTCAGCCGCGGCCAGCGCGGCCCGCGGGGCCGGCCCGGTGTAGACCAGGCGGAAGAGGGCGCGGCGGGCCCAGGCGGCGGGCGCGGGCGGCGCCCCGGCCGGGCTCAGCAGGCACTGCAGGAAGTCGTTGCGGCCCAGCACGGAGAAGCGGGCGCTGAGCACGGGGCTGGCGCAGCGCGGGCACGTGGCGCTGCCGGCCGTGTGGCGCAGCAGGCAGCCCAGGCAGAAGCGGTGGCCGCAGGGCACGGCGGCCGTGTCGCCTTCCACGCTGTGGCACACCGGGCAGTTCCAGTCCGTCTGCGTGGCCCTGCTGGCGGCCGGCGGCTCCGCGGGCAGGTACGAGGACAGGATGCCCCCCATGGCTGGCAGCGGCCGCGGGGCAGGGCCCGCGGCTGCACTTGGGGATCTCGAAGGTCTCTTGCAGCCTCGGTGATTCTGCCAGTCTGTAGCGCTTCCAGAGCATGTCAGGCGCTGCGGGATGGAGGGAGGCCGTGGGTGCTGGGTGTCCTGCGGGATGCAGGGCAGGAAGAAAGGCCCAGGCCCCCGAGGACACCCTCCCTGCTCTCCGAGCCCCAGACACGTGTGGAAAACATCCCCACGGGGCTCACCTGCAGTGCGGCAAGCGCCACGGTGCCCGCTGCCCACACCAGGCAGGGCTCGGGACACGGCAGGGAATTCCCAGTGTAAGCCCACGGCTCCAGGAGACACCTGGCTGGACTCTCCAGGCCCCAGAGCCTCGCTTGGCAACAGTCCAGGCTGGAGCCACGCTGGCCCTGCCAGTGCCCCCGTGCAGTCAGGGAGGGATGTGACATCACAACACAGCCCCCAGCGATGTCACAGTCAGACACTTGGTTTGTCACCCTGCACCAGGAGGTGACATCACAACGGGACATTGGTCCCCACAGCACCAGGGGAAGAAGGAAAATACTGCTTGTGTTTAACTGCTGTGTTTCCATGCTGCTCTCAGCCACCTACATCCGTGTCTGTGTCCTGTCCCTAACCCTGGCCAAGTCTCCTGTGAGGGGCAGCCCCGAGCCTACTCCCAGTCATGGGTGGTCCAGTGTGAGCCATGGGGCTCCCAAAGGCACCCAGAGCACTTTCAGCTCTCTGATCACACCCAGAAAGCACAGGCACCCTTCCTTCTGGGTATGCTCCTAAATCACAGAATCCCAGCATGAGCCAGGTTGGAAAAGACCTTTGGGACCATCAGGTCCCAGCTATCACCCAACACCTCCTCATCAACTAAACCCTGGCACCCAGTGCCACATCCAGGCTTTGCTGAACTCCTCCAGGGACAGTGACTCCACACCTCCCTGGGCAGCTCATTCCAGTGCCCAGCCCCTCTTTCAGTGCAGAATTTTTCCCGATGTCCAGCCTGGCCTTGCCCTGGCGCAGCTCAGGCTGTGTCCTCTCGTTCTGTCCGTGTCACCTGGGAGCAGAGCCCGAGCCCCCCCGGGCACAGCCACCTTTCAGGAGCTGTGGAGGGTGAGGAGGTGTCCCTGAGCCTCCTCCAGGATAAACACCCCCAGCTCCCCAGCTGCTCCTCACAGGACCCGTACTCCAGACCCTTCCCCAGCCTTGCTGCCCTTCTCTGGACACGCTCCAGCCCCTCCCTGTCCTTCCTAGACTGGGGCGCCCCAGGACTGGACACAGCCCTCGAGGTGCTGCCCCAGCAGTGCTGACTGGAGAAGAATCCCTGCCCTGCTCCTGCTGGCCACACCATTCCTGAGCCAGGCCAGGACCTCTGGCCGCCTTGGCCACCTGGGCACACGGCTGGCTCGTGCTCAAGCCCTGCTGGCCAGCACCCCCAGGTCCCTCTCAGCCCTGTGCCAAGCCCAGCTCTCTTCTTTCCCCAGCTCACAGGTGGGACAGCGAGGAGCCAGAATGGCAGGGAGGCTGCACTGACACTCATTCCTGCCCCGCCTCAGCATCACCTGGTGTTGTTCACCGGGCACTGCAGAGCACTCAGGCTCCAAACAGAATAATGGGGGCTTTGTGTGTGCCCAGGTGGTGTTTTCACATCACAGGGTTTTGCACAGCAGCTCTGCATGCTGTAGCTCACGGTGTCAGGTGGGATTGGCCAGGTGAGTGTTGATTTCTGCCCCAACAAGGGAAAGGCCAGCACAGAAGCTGCAGTTACCTGGCGCTACTGTAAGAAAGCTGAAAAGACACAACAAAGGAGCGTGGCAGTGTGCTTGCAAAATAAAAATCAGTATTTTGTGCTTGGTTGGTACTTGTGCTGGAGGCACCCCAGGAACAGCCCATCCAAACCACCCTGAAAAAGGGTTAATGATTATGAACAGCCAAAGACATTGTGATTTGCTGTATTGAGTACAGCTATGACAGAATTTTAGACTCAGGAGACATTTCTCCCTTCAAAATTAAGCAATAGCTGTAGATGAAAACACTACAACACCTGTCACTTGAGAGAGGACAGGTACAGACTCTTTAACAGCATAAACCCAAGGCCAGGGTGGGTGAACACGTGTTTTCTGTCACTAAACTGGCTGTAAGCAATGCAGGAAGGCCAACGTGCCTCACACAAAGCTGTTTTTTCCTCTGTGCTGTGGCATTAACCACAGCACTCAGTCGGGTCAGTTACCAAACACAGATCAGTGTTTCCCCCAGCACAACTGCAAGTCAAGGAGAAAAACTGCACATTTAACTTCCTACAAAGTACAACTTCTGCTTAATTGCTGCCTTTTCCCCTCTAAAAGTGATGAAAAAGTTTTTCCAAGAGGAATACAAAATAATCCATAGTACAACATTAGTTCCACTTATAAAGACATGAAGATCTTATTTATGTCTTCTGTAAGTCAGAGTACAAAACAGTATGAATACAGTAGAAGCTTTCTTTACATCATCAGTATGGTGACTTTTCAGGTGTTAATTTCAGCCTCCTCTTTCTAGAAGGGCTAAACTTTCAAATACCAGTTTTTTTGAGAGTGTGAATTTGAGTAAGCCCTCCAAATGCTGACAACTTACGGAATGTGTACTCAGGAAACACACTGCCCAATTGCAAAGTATATTAAAACCTGTAAAAATACAAATAATTTAAGAGTGACACTGCTAATCTCTAGTCTCTTTCAAACTGATTTCAGTCCTTTATTTCTCTCTGGTGACTGCCCTCGGGCAGTGTCATGGCTCAGGAGAGGCAGGGAGTGGCCGGTGGCGGAGCCCCGGGCTCAGGCCGGCCCTGGGAGCGGGAGGGCTCCGGGAGCTCCCTGGGGGCTCACAGCAGGCCCGGGCTGGCTCCCAGCCCTCGGGCACGGCTCGGCAGCCCCGCCGGGCAGAGCTCCGCAGCGCCGCGGGCATGGCACGGGGCGTGTCGCGGTCTCTCAGTCGCTGTCGTACTCCTCGATCCGCAGTTCCTCCTCCTCCAGGAGGGCCTGGGCTGCCACGGGCTGCGGCTGGCTGCCGGGCAGGTCGCTGCCGCTGGACTGGCTGGAGGGGAGCCCCTCGGGGTCGCCGTCCCCGTGGGACAGCTCCGGCAGGCCGGGGTCCTTGTCACCCAGAGCCTCCAGCTGCAGCCTGCGAAGCACCGGGGAGCAGCACCCTGAGCACGGCACCCCGGCAGAGCCTCGCTCCCTCCGGCAGAGGCACTGCTCGGGAACACACCGTGCTCTCTAAGGGCACCTGCGTTTGTACTACTGAACAGATGGAAAAGCATGACAGTGCTGCCAGCACGGTGTCACCCCTGGGATCAGACATTGTGACACCCCACCAACTTATTAATGCAGATACAAAATGTCAGTATCCACAGGTATGCCCCAGGGAAACTTAACCGGGACATGGAAGTTACAGTTAATTTGAGAAACGTCACACCTCGTGGCACAGACCAGGGGGATTACAAAGAAATACACTCTCCTTCCTCCCTGACTAACGACAAAATGGCTTTTAATGCAACAGCAGGGAAAGAGGGACATTCCTGGAAATACAGCTTGGAAATTCACAGTTAAACTCAGCAGCAACACCAGGAACAAGTAGGAGATGCTCTGTCAGATGCCTCAACAAACTATGTCCTAGTTAAGAGATGACAGTTTGTCTCACTGCAGCTGTGAAGTTGATTCTTTGCTAAAACCACACCAGTTAAAACACTTTATAAATTCCAGGGGCATCACAGCTACAGAAGTGTAGCTGAGGCTCTGCAGGGGTAAAAGATGTCTCTGATTCAGAGGGCTCACAAGAGAGATAAGAGAGTCCCTCGTGCCACGTCACCTGAGTGTGCACACACAGCCTGTGAGCACACACTGCAGCCCCACAGGGAAATCCCTGGGTTTCCAGCAGTCAGCAGCTACAGCCTGACGACAAACCACATGTTCTGAACAAAGCTTTGCTCTAAGTAGCCTTACAGGCAGAACTTCTACCAGATGAAACCAGTGCAGCTATCTAATTTCAGATTAAATAAAACCTTTGAAAATCCTTTGTCTTTGAATGTCACATGACAAACATGTAACGGAAGGGTTCTTCCCCTTCACATATGACACAGTCTCACTTTGTAACTACAGACAGAAGTTCAGCTTACCTCCCAAAATGTCTTTTCAGTGGCAGCCTCCCCACGTCTTGGATAAAAGCAATCTGAGCTAGGAACAAAGAGCCACCAGTATCATATCAGGTAGATCATAATGAACAGACAGCTGAGCATACCAGAAAATAAACACTGACCTTAGTAGAGTATTCCTGTCTGTATTTGAAATATTTTAGATACCAAAACATGGTGCATGTGACTTTTCCCCCCAAATTGTTACAGTTTACCACAACATATGTACAGATGGCCTACACACAGAATTCCAAATCCTTGACATTCACCCCCTGTGTATTTATCATGTAGAGCTAGTTTTCCACAGCCTAAAAAATTCACTCATGCAGATGTCAAGGCCTTAGTTAAGACATGATGCTTGTTATTAGAAACAATTAACAGCATAAGTGACCCAGCTCTCTAAATACTAATTTTTGCATTATGTACCACACAAAGGTAAATTTTTCTGCATGAACTATTTGCTAACGGATTACTTCAGATTTAGTTTGGTCTTTTTTTATGTACTACAGACTGGAATTTTGCTTCTTTTATCTGTGAAAGGCTTTTTTGAGCTGTTTTAAGTGTGTTGCTGTTACTGGAAAGGTGTAGGATCATAGTCACAGGAAAATGGACATGTACTAAATGAACTAGCCTAACCTTCTGGAACTAAAGAATGAGGTCATCTTTGTGGATAAAAAAGCTGATGTTGCAAGAAGAAAGAAGAGGCAGAAAAGCTGGTAACAGACAAAGGGGTGTCAAGCCCAGTAAAATTATGCTTACAGCCTCTAGCAATTGGATGAATAAAAAGATGTGTGCTGCCTCGTGGACAAAGCAGAGCTGCCAATCAAACAATGCATGACTGTGTAGACCAAGACAAGAAGTGAATATAAACTATGTTTAGAGTGGAATGAGTGGTTTTTTCTTGATTCACATTTAATCATGCAGAGTCCTTTGTCTTCTCAGAAGGGTATCAGTAAGCAATGAAGATCTAGTCAATATTGGCTGCTGGGTTTCCAAAACTCTTCTCATCAAATCCTCCAGCAAATACAATCAAAGGCCTAAGTCTAGAGGGCACCTTAACCACTACAGTTTGACCAAGCTACCAGGGCAGCTTTAATTTTGGCTGTGGTACTGGAAGCATCCTTGGGCATCACCTACATAACATTTGCCAGGAGAAATTTGCCAGTATGTTTCAACTGCAAAAAGAATCCAAGACCAAGAGTTACCTTGATCCATCTTACCTTGGTTTCTCATTGGGTTTGCTAACATAGCAAGATAAGGCAGCAGCTCTGTCTGAAGGCACTCAGGTGGTAAACAGAAGCTTGAGAACAGAGATTTTGCAGCAATGCAATTTTCCTGATACTGTAAGAGGTGGGGGGGGGTGGGGGGAACACAAGTGAAAAACCTGGTAAAACATTAAGAGTGTAGATGTTCTGTACCGTAACACAAAGACTTTCTTGCTGCCTGCTACAGGGAACTACTGAAAAATGAGACCAGATAAAGAAAAGGTAAGCAGTTAACATGGTAAGCAGTTAACATGCCAATCTTAAAAATGGTAGAATCCTTCAACTTTGCCTTTTACTGGGCATTAAAAAAACCAAACATATTCCTTGATTACCCAACTCCCTGCCCACCCAGGCCAATACTTTTTGCCAACATATTAGTTTAAAAGTAAAAACATGCCAAGACCTGCTGTGTCTCCTGAACAAGCTATATCTGATAAACATATAAACCATAACAGCAAACATTTCTTACACTTATACAACAGTTTAATGTGCTTCAAACTGCACAAAACCAGACTCAGTTCTAGAAATACTTACCAGTACTTAGTTGTCTCTCTATTAATTTAGGACTAAGACTCTCTCAGGAACATGCCAGCTTGGACACAGGCATCAGACTTTGTCACTGGCCTCCAATTTATTTTTACAATAAAGGAGTGATGCAAACAGCTCTTCTAGCAAGTGTTTCATAGAACCAGATTATCTCAAAATGGGGTATTTGACGAGTTTAGCAAGTTTGTGATCACATTTGATCTATACTACTCAACAGTCACACCTTAGGGGAAAAGGGGTAAAAAAACAAAATCAAGGATTTACCTTTTTGTTGATCAAAAACCACTGGGGTTTGTGTAAGGGTCGGAAGCCCATGCCCCCCTGCTGGTGGGCAAAGGCCCTGGAGGTGTTGGAGTGGATCACCCCCCGGGTAGCCACGGAGGCACTGTAGCTCTCCATCACCAGCCGTGCCTGAGAGAGAAACGGGGCCTTGGGTGAGCTCCAGGCAGCTCATCTGCACAGTGAAACACACTCAGTGGCACAGCATGCACAGCTTTCTGGAGTTGCTGCAAAACTTGTATTCAAGGCAGCTGAGAAAAGAAACAGCTTGATTCCTTCTTAGCAGAAACATATTCTACTCAAAAATACTTCGTAGAGTATCCAACAAACACTATAACCCTTTGTAGTAAAATGCTGACAGAAGCTGGACAAAACATTGGCTCTGCATCTCTTCTGCAGCTGATGTAGTTCAGCATTCATTAACAATTCAAATCACTCACACCCTAAATTTGCAGCAAACTGCCAAAAATGCAGTGAAAAGTCCAGAGGCTCAATGTCAAAGTACTTAAAGACAAGTGTGTGCCTACACAAAGATGACACTTACACTCCAGTTACTGCAAAGGACATCAGCAGTGCTCAAATATTCACTGGCTCTCACTACATCATCTATGTCAGAAAAAAAGTCCACGTAGTTCTGGTGAAGGTATAGATTGAACATACTTCCAGACATATGTGATTTCTCCACAATATCCTGTCAGGAAGAATAAAAGTTTGGATTTTACAGGTGGATAAGGAGAAGGACCCTTGCACAAAAAGCTGTGATACATCTAGGTCAGGGAGCTGGAACACAGGGCCTGTGCAGGGATGCCCAGACACAACGGGCTGGCTTGCCCCAGTGCCCCCTGCCAGGTGAGTGATTCCCTAAGTCAGACTGAAGGCCCACCAAGTGAGAGCAGAAAGGAGCCCCACGTGGCTGAGGATGGGCACCAGTCCCGTGGGGCCGTGGCGGCAGTACCTCAGGCTGGATGAGCAAGGGGTCACGGCGGTGTCCGGACAGGTGGGCAGGCAGCTGAGGGCACTCTGCTTCTGACACTGCTTCTCCTGAAAAGGATTGCACAGGCTTTGTGTTCCCAAATGTCAGCAACTGTCAGCTCCACCAGCAGTAAATTACAGCCTTTTCCATTCCCAGAAAGCTCTGGGACAGGCACAGGTATTGAATTATTATAGTCAATACTACACAGTCATCAACACAGAATTAGCTGCATTAAGCTTCATATAACAAACCTAACAAAATAATTTTTGTATTCCCTCACCTCACTATTTCTCCTCGGTTGGTTTTGGAGCCAGTACTGGGAATTACTACCAAAATGTGCCCAGCCAGTGGCATGAGGGACCCTGATGTAGCTGATTTTGTGCTGTTGTGACTGACCAAACATCCCAGACAGAACCCATGCAAAGCCTTACTTTAGCAACTCCAGCTAGTAGCAGCTGACATGCTTTGCCCACTGAAAGGAAGAGAAAGTCAAAGTTTTCTTACTTTTGCAATAAATAATTTTCCCCAGAGCATGGAAGAGAAAAATGGATGCATCCTTGCCACCAATCACTTGTATCTCCTGGTCTTCTGAGGTATCACATTTACTTTTCTTTCTTACTTTGGATACTCCTGTTTCATCACATTTTATGGTGGAGCTCTTCTTCTTCTTTGACCAAAATTCTTTCTCTAATGAGCAGCCTATTAATAAAATGAAAAATAAAATCAAGACAGAGTACATGATTCTGCAGAAGTTTTCTATTATGTTGCTCCTGATGTTCCTGTGTGAACAGTACTAATAAAAGGAACAGAACAGGCTATATAAATGGGAGCACTATGAGAAAATTCATTTATCAAGAACACAACCCAGACACCTAAATTAGCATCACTCATTACCTTCATTCCACTTCTGTCCCTTAAGCTGCAGCTGAGGTACCAAGTACTTTTCTGAACAACAAACAGCTCTCTTTGAAAAAAGCTTTCATGCTTATCCCTTGTAGTTCTGATACATTCCCCACTTGACCACGTTTAAATTTCATGTTTATAAAGCACAAGTACAAATATTTGTAAATTATATTTCAGTTACATCCTGTTTACTTATCAATTTTGTCTTCTATGGGCATTATCAGTACAATAACCTCCCTCCCTGCAATATAAAGGGGCAAGGAAAACCTTTCATTTAGGTGATTCTTCCAACTGCCTACTATCTTCCACAAAGTTTTGAGCTTCGTGAAATTAACCCCTTATTCTACTCTAGGTTAATAAACTTGACATTTTTCATCCACAATTTCATTTTGTGGCATTTGAATGTTCCTTACTGAGCTAAGATAAATTAACCCTTAGGTATTTGTTTTCCTTTTGTCCCACAATTACCATGGATCTATTCTACCCATTAATTGTGTTACAAAATGAATGTATCAATGGTGCTTACATGGATACACACATGAAGAAACACACTTTATGTACATAAAACCAAATGCTGCATGCTCAGGAGACCAGCAAGGAGATGGGGAATCTCCCAAACTTGCAGAGTATCACCCACCTCACTGAAACACCTCACAGCTACAGATGTTCTGTTCAAACTCCTCAGTGTTAGGGAAAATGTGAGAGGAGAATGCTCAGTGTGCTGGGACTCCAACAGTCCACACACCCGAAGCTCTGAAGCTCTGCCTTTATTTTCTCCCCAGCTCTATCATGGTTTTACATTTCTAAGGTAACTTATTAAGAACTACACAAACTGGTTATTTTAACATTATTTAGATTTTCTGGAGGATGTGTCCAGCAGTGAGATGCAGTATGCTTTTCTCAGATATCACCAATCTAATATTCACTCATACTAATGGCATAATCACCCCATTGAGAGCAATCCTCTGTTTTTCTGAGTCACACAGACCAATCCAAGCCTGGTACACCTGAAGACATCATCAGAATAATTGACCTTCAACATCTGCAAGTTAAATGTAGAAACTTTACTCTCTGCCTTGTGTAACATAACTGCCCAGCTAATTTCAATGTACCCTAAAACACAAAGTAAACACTCCCTCTTGAAAAATGGGCTTGAAACTACCTTTAATCTTGTATTCCATGAGCACATTTGCTATTTGGAAAGCAAATGGGAGGAAAAAAATGTGTGACAGAAACAATACCATTACTAGCTCTACCACATATAGCAGAAGACAAGTGGTGAGTCTGTTTCCTTAGGCCTAAGTTTAATGTAAATGATGTCACCATTTCACAGTCCTGAGAATGAGAAACACACTTCAGAGTGCAACTTTTAAAAATGCAACTCACATACACCAGTTCCTTAACAACTACTGACTTGCAAAATGCTCACAAAATCAGCAGTTTAGGAATTGAGAAACCAAGCAAGGAAAGTATCCCTTTCAAACTAAGGCTGCATTGTAGAAACTCTGAACAGCAAACACAAATAGCAGAGACACCAGGAGGAAAAGGGGGTATTCAATCACATCACATCAGCACATGCACACGTGTCATGGTTTCAGCCCAGCCTGCAGCAGCTGAGCCCCACTCACGCCCCCACACACCCAGTGTTTATTCCTGCTCCACAGAAGCGTGTCCAGAATGTCTCTGCAACTCACCCACCTGGGCTGCAGCTGTGAACAGAACGCGTTTTCAGCAGAAATGGTCAAAATATCACTTCACCTAACAAAACCAGAAATTTTACCTTTTGTAGAGGAAAACTGAAGGCTGTTTATTGCACTTCTTATGTCACCTGAACAACCTCTGCAAAGCAACTCCAGAGAAGTTCTATCAGGGGTGTAATTCTCTCTGTTCTACAAGGAAAAACAGCAATAGAAGAAACAAGAAAAACAGCAATATTCAAAGCAATAGAAGAGCAGGAAAAGGAGTATTTAAACATGTCTCTGGGAACCCACCCTGACACACAGCATGAACAGACACATGAGTACCCACCATGTGCTCAAACCACGGAATACCGCAAACTTTAAAAACTTTATTTGTTTAAGCACACTGTCACAATTTATATAACAATATTAAAGAGAAAAATGCACACAACTCTTTGCAAGGTGTCACTCAATATGATACTGCTTGTAATAAAAACCATTCAGGAACAATATAAGACTGAGGTTCATGACCTCTTCTGGTCTTGCTGGATACATGAAAGATTATATCTCTTCCTGTTATTTGTTTCATTTATATAGTTACTGTAATAACCACAGTAATTTTCAGAAGTTTGTAGACTTGGACCACAGATCAAGTGAAACGAATCTTAAAATCAAGGTATCTTTCCAGCTTGTTCCTTGCTTCTGTTGTCCTGGGGAAAAAGTTTTTTTCTTTGGGGAGATGTGGGGCTCTGCTACCAAAGATCAGATACAGTAACAAAAATAACATATTTTAATATGGTCCTAGCCCTGCAGTGAACTTAAAGAGCTTTGACAACTTACCATACAGGCTTCTGCTGCAGCTATTCGATTGAGAACTTTCATCATATTTGTTGGTGCAATAGGCTTGAAACTGTTGAATTCAATTAAAAAAAAAATTAATTAGTTTCTCACCTCTCAGATATGTGTACCATGTTTTAATGAGGTAGAAGGTCTCACCTAATATTGCATATGCACAACTCCTCTACAATTTCAGTGGGGAACAGTGATCTCTGGTTGCTGTCTCCACTGAAGTTATCTGAGATTATAAAGACCAGGGGGCACCTACTCCTACGAACAAAACTCCTGCATAGCAGAACAACAAAATGTGATTAATATCAAACTGCAGCTTTGCGGGTCGCTAAAGCTCACAATTAACAACTCATTTGCCACTGACCTGAGGATTTCATGCAGGCTGCCAGGGTCTCGGTAGAATTGGTTGGGAATGTCCTGTCCAAAACAAAGAGCTGCTGTCATGGCATTCAGATGTAAATACTCTCCTCCACAGACTGATCCTCAGGCACACTACATTGCCACACATTTTTAACTCCTGGTTTGCTTGCTGTCAACTACTTTAAATACAGTTGACACTGGAGACAGTCAGAGGAGCAGCAGGGGGAAACAAACCCAAAACACAGTGTGTCTCATTAAGGAAAATGATCATCTACAAATAATGTTTTCTCACTGTCTCAGTCCCCTAAGACTCAGCCTTGGGTGATGACACTGCCTGTGAACAGGAGTTTCACCCAGAGGACAAACACTCCAGGAAGCAGCCTCCCTGGGGAAGACGGCAGGAACCATGTGAGATGTGACAGGACCTGCACCAGAAGGTGACTTAATAAAGACAAGTCTCATGAGACTCTGCTTCCTCAATTCTACAGAACATCACATTACCTTACAGAATTTCTGTCTGTTTTGGTCATGAAAGTTTACAGACAACCTGACTACCAATTTCTAAAATTTCTCTTAGGAAAAGAACTGAAAAGTTCAGGAAGAAATTGCTATTGAAGCACACTTTACACAAGTACAAATAAAGCCTTGTCCTGAGCCTGCCCACAAACCCTCAGTTCACACATGTGCCCTGAAGAACACCACCTGTGTAAAACCAGGGAGAAAATGCTAAATTTCAACTGTTCCTACTTGTGTTCATTCTCAAGAGTCCCCTACACTCTCCTGCATCATTAAAGACCAGGAACAGTGGTGTGTTTTCCACTCTTCCTTTATATACACACATATTTCTAGAAATTAAATCATCCAGAAATGTGGGAATGACTTCTCGATATTGATCTGCTTTTTGATACTGTAATGCATTTCTGTGCTGACACCAGACTCCCATTTCTGCCTCACAACTTGCTTCTGCGGCATAACTAACGACAGGTAGGACGTGGCTCTAGACTGATGCAGAGACACAAACTGTCATGAAGATCTCATCTGCAGTGAAGCAGGATAACTTTGGGAAACACCAATCCAGTATCTGAAGCCAGTCAGCATGCCAATATTACAAGAAAAGGTACTGTTTTAAACACAACATTGCACAAGTTTTCACTTACTTCAATAAGAATAAGCTTTTTATCATTTTCTGAGGACTCCCCAAGCATCTGAAGTTTGTTATACTTATTTGCTCTTAATAGAAAATCTTGAAAGAGAGCTGCTTGGGCCTGACTCGGAAACGTATGAAAATTTGAGTCTGAAAAAGAAAACTAATTAAAAATATGTATTCTATATTATACCAAGTAAAATATAAATACCCACATGAACTAATACCCACCCGTGTTATTTTCTGACAGCAGCACTGAACAAGCCCTTTGGCAAACATGTGACAAACACAGGAGAATTTTTAAAGGGGTGTAATTCAACTGAGGATTCAGACAGAGACACTTACCCGTTTTCACTTATTTGGTTCAGATTACATCCAGGCTATTACAGAGCTCTCTATACTGATCTGAATTGTCAATTATTTTGGACTAAACACTGTAAAATAACCTAAATCCCTTTCCAGATAAAAGCTATAGAAAGATTGTCATTAAACACTCAGGAATGGACTTACATGGATGTGGATCTGATTTCATACATGACAGAAAAGAAGCAAAAATATGAGATAGAAAACCCAAAAAAGTAACTGGAAGGGGAAATAAAAGGTTAGAACGGCAAACCACCAACATACTTACCACGGCCAAACATGCTCCTCAGTTCTTCCTTTGTGAAGTCTAAAGAGAGTGGATTGGTCCATTCCTGCACCTGAAGGCCAAGATCTCTGGCTAGAATTTGCAGAGTTGCAGTTTTTCCACAGCCAGGAGGGCCAGTCAGCAGCAAAACAGAGCCACCCTGACACAGAGAGACACAACATAATCACAGATGTGACAAATAAAGACTGGCAGCTGGCTAAGGATAAATATTGGTAGAGCTTTTCCTGTTTCTCTGGTAGTGATCCTCTCTCCCAGTGAAACCCCAGTCACACATTTTCTGCTGTTAATTCACCTGCTGAGTACTCAGACAGAGAGAACCAGGCCAAGACTCTGAGAGCCTTGCTCAGTTCCTAATGCCTCTGGTAAATAAACTGCATGTGACTGCCAACACAACAGACACTCGCCTGAAGAACCAGCTCTGGAAAACACTAGGCAAGGCTGGCAACCTGTGTCTAAGAATGCCTCTTATCAACTGAGATTAAAAACATCCTCAGCATCCTTACACCAGCTCAGTGCAACTGGAAATTTGTCACAAGACTAAAAAATCAACCTGGCAGATAAAATGCAGCTTCAAGCACATATTGAAGAGTTGTGATTTATGACTGGATGCCAGAAAACAGTATTTGTGAGGAAAATCGGAATCCACTTCTTAGGAGCATAAGCCCAAAATAAATGTACAAGCTCTCACCTATGTTCTTAGAGTACTTCTTACAATGCACAAGATACACAGTTGCTATCCCCCTCAGTTGAGGTTTCTCTCTGAACCTGAAATTGCATCCAGCTCCTTTGTATGGTTTGATGCCTCCAGCTACAATTTCAGCAAATTTACCTGCTTTGGCTGCCTCTGAAAAATGTGTGTTTTTAACCAGGTTTCAACTTCCTCAATTTTCTTCTTTTGCACAGCAAGGTCATTCTGAAACAAGGTTAGAATATGTGAAAGTTATAAATTAAACTCTTAGTTCCTAATGATGAAATTAAAGAACAGAATAAATGCTGGATAAAGTATCAACAGACATGGTGTGTGTTCCAGTTACGTGTGTGCCCTGCAGAAGCAATGCCACAGTTAAGGATGATCATCTCATCCTGTTTCCTCAAACAAACAGTTTTCCATTCCTTGTAATCAGGAAATAATGAGCTATTTATTATTCTTGCAGTGGTTAACACCACAATTTTGTCTGTGTCAGGATACTTATGGCTCTTGCTGGAGCTAGTCCTTTTTACTTGTTCTACTCTAATACTGCAGAGGTCTTTATAACTCCTGCAAAACCCACACAGCTGGGTTTCCCCAGTTCTTGGACTAGATGTGCCTGGAATTCAGTGACAGGTGTGAGAGTTTACAAGTGGACTGACAGGAACCAACACCTCCCGAGCAGCCTTCCTGCTCAGGAAGCCTGGGGGAAGGTGTGTGTGCTACAGACAGGGAGCTCTCTGGGGTCTGCAGGCAGTGAGAGCACCAGCACTGACAGCAGTGGCTGTCGGTGACCCAGCAGCCCTGCGCTGTCCCAGCAGGGTGTGGTGGGGGCTGGGGGAGGCCCTGCAGCAGCTCTCACACCTGGCTCTCCGGCCGGTACCTCTCCACCCACGGCAGCTCCTCGGGGGCCTGGCTGCGGCCGGGCGGGGCGCAGGGCGGATCCGCGGCTCCCGCCTTAGCTCTCTTCCTGGCAGGAGCGGCGGCTCGGCTCTTCTCCGCGCCGGGGCTCGCGGCTCTCTGCTGCTGCCCGCGGGCTCTGCCGGCGCCGCCCCTCCGCGGCCTCACGGCGGCTGCACACGGGCCCGTGCTCCCGAGGAAGCCGTCAAAGGGATGTGCCAGCCACTCTGCCACCTGCAGGAACACAAACCTTTGGGTAGGAACGAGTGCCCACAGCTAGCCCTGCAAAATGGCACATTTTGCCACTGTCTGGCAGTGCCAAGGCCGGGCTGGACACTGGGGCTGGAGCAGCCTGGGACAGTGGGAGGTGTCCCTGCCACCCAGGGGTGGCACTGGGTGGGCTTTGGTCCTTCCATGATTCTTCTGTATGAAAAAGAATGCTGCAGCAAACTGATAAATCAGAGCAAGGTGAGAACTCCATGAACACACATTCAACCTAAAGAATTAAAAATTAATGGAAGAGCAGTGTCAGCTTACTCAGACCACTTTTATATGATGGTAATATTCACACTACCTCTGTGTAGTCTTCAGTATGTGGCACTTTCCCCTGCTTTTAAAAAATATTTACCATGCAAACATTTGTGCATAAAGGTCAGCAACATTTGGCAGAGGACAGTTATTGAGGCAGTGCAGTGAAATCAGGGAGTGTTTGCTGCTCTGGGCAGCTTGGGCAGAAGCAGAGGCCAGGACAAGGAGCATTGCTGAGCAGCAGCAGGGTTTGATTCTGGATTCTGGACTGGAGGAACAGCCCGCTGGGCCAGGGAGGCAGGCTCAGCCCCAGTAACAGCCCAGGGGCCGTGACAGCCCCTCGGTGTGGGGCAGCAGGCTGGGTGCCACTGCCCCACGGCGAGCATGTGAGTGACAGCAGACAGTGCCTCCCCACAGGCTGTGAAACCCTGGCCAACACAGCAGAGGGCTGGCACACAGCACACTTAGAGCCGGCTGGAGCACGGGGCTCTGCCTGCGAGGGGCTCACACAACTCCAGCAAGGCCCTCTTGGCAAAGCCCCCCTGGGAAATGAAGGTCTCACGCTGCTTTTGGGGTGAGTAATGCTGAAACCAGCCTGACTCCTCCATCCCAAAGTTCCACATCCTCAGAGGGAGCTGAAGCTGCGGCAGAGCTGGACAAACCCCCAGAGAAGGGAACAACCAAGTGACACCACGGAGAGCTTCTGCAGAGCTGGCCCAGCCTGGGCACATCCGACTGACAGGGCAGCACTTCAGACTGGAAAAGCCCCATCCCAAATGTAAACAGCAGCACCTCCTGATGCCTCCCTTCCTGCTGCAGGGGGATGGTGTGATCTGAGGGTCACTGCTGCAGGCTGAGCCATGGGCACACAGCCTGGGTGAGGAAAGTCTCTCTGCTCTGTGACTGTTTTTGCAGCTGTGATACAGCCACCCCAATGCTCAGAGTCACAGAAGCACTAAGGCTGAAAATGCCTCCAAGAAGTAAAGGCCAGCCTTTCCTTCCCACTCCCACAGCTCATATAATTCCACTTCAGCTGTGGCTGCACAGTGCACTAGAGCAGTTATGGTGTGTAGTGAACAATTCTGGCTAAGATCTCTTTGTCTGATCATTATCAAATGTGTCTGTTTGGCAGCCCCAGGGCTGCAGGACACATGTGCTGTGCACAGTCCTGTCCCACTGGCCAGCTCTGGGGCTGCACCAGACCCAGCTGCACTCTCTGAGGGGCTGGGAAGCTGGGGGTGTGGGGTGGGTTATGGGAGGCTTTGGGGGTCTCTCCTCCTCACAACGTGACCGTCCCAGGATGTGATGGGACACCCCCACACCCCCAAATCCCCCTGGGCTGGGCCAGGGCTGGGACCCCAAGCCCCCAGGGAGCCTCTGTGAGGCAGGGAACACTGTCAGAGGTGGTTCCTGCCATCCCAGGGGAGCAGGAACCTCTGCAGATTCCTAAAGCCCACTTTGAAAAGAAAAGTCCACTTCCCTCAGAGTATATTACATGGTTGCTTCTTGGATGTTTTTGTGTGTGTGAGGCAGGTTGTGCAGGGGCGTCGTGCTCCCCACCCCACAGACTGCACCCCGAGGATCTGAGATTCCCTCCTGTGCCTGAGAGTGTCCAGATCAACACCCTGCCCTGGAGATCTCTTTCTCAGACATGTCCTTACATGTCTCACCATATCTTGCCCGCTCCCTGCAGCACTGCTCACTGGCATTAACATCTTCCAGCACTGGTTTTAGTCCCCTCTCTGAGAGTTTGGAAAGCTGGGGGCGTGGGGCGGTTGACGGGAGGTTTTGGGGGTCCCTCCTGCACCTTGTGACTCAGCGGGAGCTTCTCTGGCAAGCTGTGACTGTCCCTCGCTCCGCGCCCGGGACAGAGCGGCGGCCCCGGCACCGTTACTGCCAGACTCACCGCGCAGGGCCGAATTTCACAGTCACCCGCAACACCCCCGTGAAAGCGGGGCATCCCTCCCACAAGCAGGGACACCAAACCGAAACTCTCTAGGTAAAAATCAGAACAACCCTCCCTGAAACAGGACAAATACAGAGCCCACGGAAGAACGGCCGGGCCGCCGAGAGCCCCTTCTCCACACCCACCTCCGCCGGCCGTCCTGGGCCGCTGCCGGACATTCTCGGCCGGGGGAGCCCCCCGCCGGGCCCGGCCGGAGATCGAAGGCCAGGGGACTGGGTGCCGCGGGACTCGAAGTGCCTCGGTGCTCCGGGGGCAGGGCGAGCCCCGTGTGACTCCTCCCGGTGTCCCGGGCAGCTCCCGGCGCTGCGCTCCCGGCCCGGCCCGCCCGCGTCCCCTCACACGGCGCCCAGGGGTCCTTCCTGTCCGCCGGCTCTTAGCTGTCCGCGCCGCGCCGGGCAGCGCCGTGACGCCATCGGCGCGCGCGGCGGCGGCGGAGGCCCCCGCGCACGTGTCTCCAAGGCGACGGGCGGCGGCCATGCGGCGGCCCAACCTGCTGATCACCGGTGGGCACCGCGGCACGGCCCGGCCGGGCACGGCACGGCACGGTCCGGCCCGGCCCGGGGGGCTGCGGGGTGTGTGGGCCCTGGCCCGGCCCGAGGGGATTCGGGGCGCGGGGTCCCAGCCCGGCGGGATTTGGGGTCGGGGCCCGGCCCATCACAGCCCGGGGCGGTTCCGGTGTGGGGCAGCAGCCTGGCTGTCTGGGGTGTGGGTCGCAGCCCGCGGTGGTTTTGCAGCTCCCCTCCCTCATGAGGAAGTGGGGCTCCTCCGTGTTAGCTGAGGGTTTTCGAGGGAGGGCAGGTTCCCCTCGGGTCCCGCACGCTGTGACAGACGTTCCTGCTCACAGTCCGAGTTCTCTCCCTGTTTTCCCGTTTCACTGCCCTCGCCTGTTTCTCTTTGTCCTGCGGCTTTTTGCCCCTGTTCATGCCGTGAACTCTCCGGTGTGGGCTGTCAGAAGGCTCCAGGTCACCTGGCAGGGGCTGTCTGTGCGGACCTGCAGCTCTCCCCTTACCTTTGGCCGTGGTTTGTTCTGCAGGCACGCCGGGAGTTGGGAAAACCACGCTGGGAAAGGAGCTGGCATCCAGAGCTGGGCTGAGCTACGTCAACGTGGGGGACCTGGCCAAGGAAGGTGCTGTGTGACAGCAGCCCCCGAGCTGTGACATGGGGACACTGCTGGGCTGCCTCGGGCCCTGGGAGCCCCTGCACACCTGTCTGGGACGGCTGGGCTGGGCTGTGGGAGAGGAGAAGGCTCTGGAGAGCTGAGAGCCCCTGGCAGGGCATGGAGGGGCTGCAGGAGAGCTGCAGAGGGACTGGGGACAAGGATGGAGGGACAGGACACAGGGAATGGCTCCCACTGCCAGAGGGCAGGGCTGGATGGGATCTTGGCAATGAGGAATTGTTCCCTGGCAGGGTGGGCAGCCCTGGCACAGGGTGCCCAGAGCAGCTGGGGCTGCCCCTGCATCCCTGGCAGTGCCCAAGGCCAGGCTGGACACTGGGACAGTGGCAGGTGTCCCTGCCATGGCAGGGGTGGGGCTGGGTGGGCTCTGAGCTCCCTTCCAGCCCACACCCACCTGTGGTTCTGTGCATTAAATGAATTTTCCTTCAGCAGGTGTGTCTGTAGTAGCATACTTGGTGCTAAGTAATAAATAACAAACTCATCCTTAGATGCAATTGTAAACAAAGTGTTCCCTACCCTGAACTCTGCCTTTTGCCTGCAATCTCCCGAGACAAAACAGAAATGTGAATTATTGTGGTGACTGCTGTGGTGCCAGCAAACACCTGTGACCTCTGTGCTGCAGGAGAGCTCTACGAGGGCTTTGATGAGGAGTACAACTGCCCCATCTTGGATGAGGACAGGGTGAGTGCAGCCAGGGCCACCCCTCTGCTCTCTGTGCAGTGCAGGGCAGGGCAGGTGAGCCCCCCTGCTCTCTGTGCAGTGCAGGTGAGCCCCCCTGCTCTCTGTGCAGTGCAGGTGAGCCCCTCTGCTCTCTGTGCAGTGCAGGTGAGCCCCCCTGCTCTCTGTGCAGTGCAGGTAAGCCCCCCTCTCTCTCATTCTCTGTCTCTGCAGTTCCAGGTGAGTCCCCCTTTCTCTCTTTCTCCCTCTCTCTGTGCAGTGCAGGTGAGCCCCCCCTCTCTCATTCTCTCTCTGTGCAGTCCAGGTGAGCTCCCCTCTCTCTCATTCTCTCTCTGTGCAGTGCAGGTGAGCCCCCCTCTCTCTCATTCTCTCTCTCATTCTCTCTCTCATTCTCTCTCTCATTCTCTCTCTCATTCTCTCTCTCATTCTCTCTCTCATTCTCTCTCTCATTCTCTCTCTCATTCTCTCTCTCATTCTCTCTCTCATTCTCTCTCTCTCTCTGTGCAGTGCAGGTGAGCCCCCTCTCTCTCATTCTCTCTCTGTGCAGTCCAGGTGAGCTCCCCTCTCTCTCATTCTCTCTCTGTGCAGTCCAGGTGAGCCCCCCTCTCTCTCATTCTCTCTCTCATTCTCTCTCTCATTCTCTCTCTCATTCTCTCTCTCATTCTCTCTCTCATTCTCTCTCTCATTCTCTCTCTCATTCTCTCTCTCATTCTCTCTCTCTCTCTGTGCAGTGCAGGTGAGCCCCCCTCTCTCTCATTCTCCCTCTCTGTGCAGTTCCAGGTGAGCCCCCCTCTCTCTCATTCTCTGTCTCTGCAGTTCCAGGTGAGCCCCCCTCTCTCTCATTCTCTCTCTCTGTGCAGTGCAGGTGAGCCCCCCTCTCTCTCATTCTCTCTCTCTGTGCAGTTCAGGTGAGCCCCCTCTCTCTCATTCTCTCTCTCATTCTCTCTCTCTCTCTCTCTGTGCAGTGCAGGTGAGCCCCCCTCTCTCTCATTCTCTCTCTTATTCTCTCTCTCATTCTCTCTCTCTTTCTCCCTCTCTCTGTGCAGTGCAGGTGAGCCCCCCTCTCTCTTATTCTCTCTCTCTCTGCAGTTCCAGGTGAGCCTCCTCTCTCTCATTCTCTCTCTCTCTCTGTGCAGTGCAGGTGAGCCCCCCTCTCTCATTCTCTCCCTTTCTCTCTGCAGTTCCAGGTGAGCCTCCTCTCTCTCATTCTCTCTCCCTCTCTCTGTGCAGTGCAGGTGAGCCCCCCTCTCTCTCATTCTCTGTCTCTGCAGTTCCAGGTGAGCCCCCCTCTCTCTCATTCTCTCTCTCTGTGCAGTGCAGGTGAGCCCCCCTCTCTCATTCTCTCCCTCTCTCTCTGCAGTTCCAGGTGAGCCCCTCTCTCTCTCATTCTCTCTCATTCTCTCTCTCTCTGCAGTTCCAGGTGAGCCCCCTCTCTCTCTCTTTCTCCCTCTCTCTGTGCAGTGCAGGTGAGCCCCCCTCTCTCTCTCTTTCTCCCTCTCTCTGTGCAGTGCAGGTGAGCCCCCCTCTCTCATTCTCCGTCTCTCTCTGCAGTTCCAGGTGAGCCGTTCTGTGCCGCTGTGCAGTGCAGTGCAGGTGAGGCTGAGCTCTCCTCTGCCCCTCTCTGTGCAGGTGGTGGATGAGCTGGAGGCCAGGATGGGTGAGGGAGGGGTGATTGTGGATTACCACGGCTGCGACTTCTTCCCCGAGCGCTGGTTCCACATCGTGTTCGTGCTGCGCACAGACAACTCCTGTCTGTACGACAGGCTGCAGAGCAGGTGTGTCACCTGGGCACGGCTGCCCCCACCCAGAAACCCTCCTCAGGCTGCCTCTGTGCCTCATGCTGCCTCTTGGTGCTCTTTTTCCAGGGGATACACGGGGAAGAAGCTGCAGGACAACATTCAGTGCGAAATCTTTCAGACTCTGTATGAGGAAGCTGTGTTGTCCTATAAAAAGGAAATTGTACACCAGTTACCCAGCAACACTCCGGAGGACCTAGAGAGAAATTTGGATCAGATTATGCAATGGATTGAGCAATGGATGAAGGACAACAACTGACTTTTGGTGAAACAGTAACTGCTGGATCTCTTCGTGGGAGGGAGGGTTTGATAAATGATGTTCATAACTCTTGTATTGCAAATTAACATGAATTTTGTTGTAACTGGCTGGGGAGTAGGTTAAGATTCAGAGTAGCCAGGGTGTGAGGATGTGTAACAGCACCCTGAGAGGCAGCAGGAGAAATGATATTGATAAAACTGATACAACAGGAGAAGTGACTGAAAGCATGAAAATGGGCAGTTGTCCTGAGTAGCAGGAGCTGTGTTCAGTAAATGAGAATTCTTTACACCTTACAATTGAAACCAAACCATGAATTGCCTGTGAGAAAACTGTAAAATCCTGATAACAGGGGGCAGTCAAGGTGGTTTTGATTTCCAGAGGGCGGAACAGTGTCCTGGAAAGGAGCTGGTTTGATGCTGAGTTGTGGGAGTAAAACCTGCAATGCTCCACTGTGGGTGTGTGAGGACAATGCAGAGTGAGAGGGTTTGGTGCAGAGTGAGGCGTTGGAGGGAAAAGAAGTGATGTGAGAGTTATCTTAAAATGATTGCATGGAGCTTTGGAGATTCCTTCTTGTGTAAGGAGACATCAGCTATGAGAGCACTGGTCTGGAGTGTTAAACAATAAACTTCATTTTTCCTTTTTTCTCTGTCTTCCCCGTCCGCTGTCCCAGTCATGGGAAGATGACCCGGGAGCTGCAGGGATCCCGAGCAGCGATCTGTTCGGACTGCTGTTAAAGCCTGGGCCCCAGGGGGCAGGGCTGCACCAGGAACGGGAAACTTTCCTCAGAGAAAAGCTGCTTGGAACGAAAACCTTGTGAAAGAGTCTGTAGGAAGTACTTGCTTATAAACCCTTTATATACACGACTTTGGGTAGTAAAACAACTTTCTTGAAAAGTTCTGTTGTGAAGAGTGTTGTTGTCACATATTTACAGCTTTATTTTTTATTCCAAATGTGCTGTTGGGTTTGTTGGGTTTTTTTTTTTTGGTGACACTTGTGGAGCGATACCGCAACAGAAAAGTGATGATACTATAAACCAAAACGGTGAGAAACAGTGTGTTTCCTTGTAGAATTGTGCCAGGCATCGTGGCAGCGGGGGCAGAGGTGGCGGAGAGTCGGAAGCAGGCAGGGGGTTGTGCGGACAGCCGCGGACAATGCGAGAGCATTGCACTCACCGCCCTGGTCACCGCAGCTCGCGGGTCGGGGCCGTGCGGGACGGGGCTGTGCTGTGGGCCGCCGATAAAGGCAGGAACGAGCCAACCCCTCCTTCCTTCCCTCCTTCCTCCCTTCCCTCCTTCCTCCCTCCCGAGCCACCGCGGCCGCTCCCGGAGCCGCCCCGGGGCGGGACCGCTCCGCCGGCGGCGGCTCGCAGGTGGGTCGGGGGCTCGGGCGGGGCCGGGGGTGCCCCCAGGGCTGTGTCCCCCCCAGGTGTGTCCCCAGGTGTCCCCTCAGGTGTCCCCCCGGGCCGGGGTCTCACCGCGGGCGGCAGCGGGGGTTCGGCAGCCCCGGCTCCCGCAGCCTCGCGTCTCCCTCTCGGCGCTTGTCCTGCTGCTGTAAACGCGGAGCTTTCCTGTTTTTCCAGATGAAATCTGGCCTTGCGGGAGGCGCTGTTCACCGTAGGTGAGGGGCCCTCGGTCAGGAAAAAACCCCAAACCAACCGAAAACCCGAAAAAACCCAGGAGAAGATGGAGGAAGCAGAAGAGGATGACATGACATGTGGAGACCTGGGAAATGGACTGGGGAGAAGACCGGGAGGTGTTTATGACGGGGGAAACGTACACAATTCCTATTCAGTTAGATCTAGGAAGGGATCTGGAAAGACTTGTAATTCCCTCTTGTCAGCAAAGGTAGCAGAAGAAAGCGATGCCGCAGCTCTTCCTGCTCCAAAACGAAACAGCTTTTACGATGGATCACTCAGAAAACCTGCCTCTAGTTCCACACGGCAGAATAGCTGTGGTAAGAGTAATTTGGAAGTTAATTATTCACCATACGAAAGACTCTTGTTAGTGGAAATGAGCCATTCAGCTGCCTCACAAGGTGCCATGAAGTTTAATTGCCTAAATCCCTGAAGGGCTTGGTGCCTGCTGGGATCCTCCAGCTTCCTCCCAGAACATGAGCAGCAGAATTGCTTCTCAGTGGTGAAGGCAGTGACCATTCTTAGTGTAAAACGTCCAGTTTTAAAGTGTTTAATTTTGCATTTGAAAGCGACATTTATCAGAGAGCATCCCGTGGTGGGTGTACCGGCATGGGTTTGGCTGTGCCTGTGAAACTGGGTGGCAGTGCTTGGATTCCTGCTTTCAGTCAGTTAAAATCTTCCTACAGACAAATCCTAAAGCTTATAGCTAAATATTCAAAATCTTATTTGTCCTTTAGTTGAAATTAGTGAATTGGCTTATGTTAGGGGTTAGGAAGTAGTTTTTAGAACCTGTATAGGCATTCATCTTCCTTTTTTGTGAAGGCAATGCTGCTGTGAAAACAATCAAACGTAGGCAAATGGTGTTCATTGCAGTCTGGCTGATCTCCTGTCAATCTTTAATATTTTGGCTGAGGTATTTCTGTGTAACTTACTTATTTCTCTCCTTTAAACAATTCCCTGTTATCCTTCCTACAGTAAGCTGAGCTATCTCTTCCTCCTGAAAATTGCCCCTACTTCTAAATAGTGCTAGCTGTTGTTCTGAGTGTGGATGTTGAAAAGTTACAATCAGAAAAGAATCTAAAGAATTAATTTTGTTTTCAATCATGATGACAATTTTGTTGGCTTTATTTTAAAGGAAGTTATAAAATGTTTGTCTTTACTTTATGTCTCTTTACAACAAACATTTTCCCCCATTTCACTTCTTCAGCTGTGAAGCAACGTGTTTGAACCTCGTATTGATGTGTTTCTTAAATCTGATTATTAGCTCCACAAGAAAAAAACCCCACAACACAAAGATGAAAATTCACCTTTGTATGTTACCTGATTTCAGGGTAAAATCCTCACCTTTTTTTTTTTTTAATTTAAATGTCACAATATCTTGTCATTTATTATCTTCTATTGATCCTACAGAATCTAATACTGAAGTATCAAATGAGGAACTGAAGCAACAGCTTCGGGAAGCTCTGGAGGTTGGTAACAGTGGCCAGGGTGCTGCTCTCCAAATCTGCATTTTCTATCCATGTAGCAAGAGGATCTTGGCATGCTGGGAGATTTGGGTGCACCCCGATTCTTGGAATTACAGCAGGAGTTGGAAGCTTCATTAAATTGTATGTCAGGAAATTGTAGTGTGAGGTGTACTTTATATTCTGGGGGGTTTATTTACAAAATATTTTTAAGGATGGAGAGAATATTGAAGGTACTGTTACAATTTTCTAGCAGATGTTTATGTTTTATTAAGCTTTGGGGCTTGAAAATGTGTAGTGTAACCAGTCTTTGGATTTTTAGTCTGCATGTTTGTTGAAAGGTAGTTAACAGTATATTTTTATTTTACTGTGGTTAAATGTAAGTGCTGGCATCACAGCCAACTGACTTCAGCTGTAAAAATACACCTTCCACATCCACTGTATTCTCTGACCTCAGGTGAGCCCATGGAATGACATCATGCAGGTAAAACAGAGGTTTGTGTTTTGAGGAGGGCAAATTTACATCGGTTTTACAGCCCAATCTTATCAGGATTACCTTGGCTTTTACTCAGTGTATCTACTTTGCTTCACCTCAGGAACTTGAAATTCTGAAAGTTGAGCTTGAAGCATCTCAAAGACAGCTTGAAGGAAAAGATGAAGCCCTAAGAATCCTGCAGAGCATGGTAGGAGCTGTTCAGAAATCTCTTGCTGGTAACAAGGAAAACAGAGGAAATCTGCTACTATTCCTCATCAAAACCTCAGACACCTTTAGGCCTTCCCAGGGCTGCAATTTACATCATTGAGTCTGCAGGTGTCTACAGACTTGCCTCTACAATTTACTGCAACTAGGGTGTTATTTAAGAAGACTTTAGTGTTGTAGCAATTCTTATAATTTTAGCTTTGACAATCCTTGAGGATTTATCTACTAAAGATAAAATTAAGGCCTTTTTCCAGTCCCTTATATTGAAGATTTAGGCAGTGCTTGGAATTCTGCTGCCAAGCATGACTATTTTGAGTTGGCTGCTCCATCTGCTGCCCCAGAGGACAGTGTGCCTTAAATGTCAGGTCGTTCTTTTGTTCACCATTTGTAGCATTTTTATTCTCTTTCATAACAAATGGTACCGAAATCAGTTCCAGGAATTTAGCCTACTTACATAACCCATTTCCAGTTGTGTGGTTTCTACCATCACATATTTGTAGCCAGTTAGGCCTGGATCAGAGCTTAGGTGTGTTCAAGGTGTGATTTCGTGCAGGAGCCCTGAAGAAGACACAGTCTCAAGCTGAATGATGCTGTACTCTCAGCAGCAGAGGTTCTGGGATTGAAACCCAAAAAGTTTGTTGTGCCAGTTGGACCTGAGATCAGAACCTCTGGGGCTCACGAGGAGGCTGCTGGTGTTTGTAACTCTGCACTCACAGTGTGAAACTGAAAATTAACTCAGTTTAATCACAGTGTTTGACAGAGTTGCATTTTGGGTTGTGCTTTGGTTGTTTGTTGATTTTGCAGGCAGTATTTGATAAAGCCACGAGCCACACAAAAGCAATGCTTCAGAAAACTGAGGAAGAAAAGAGGACTCTAGAGAAGGTAAGTGTGGGTGTTTCCCTCACACAGAGAAGCCCACGGCAATTAAAAAGGTGTTATCAGACTGTCTGTTTAAATCAGTGCATACCTGACATTAATTCCAGGGGTTTTGTAAAAGGAATTCCTGTTCCCTTTTAGTAGAAAGGGAAATATTAATTTATCTCTTTGGATCTAGGCCTTTTCATGCTATAATAATAACATTGGAAGACTCCCAGAGCTCCTGCTGTACTTTGAGCTGGTGTTGGATGAGGGTTTCAGTTGCCCAGAGTGAGCTGCACAGCTCCTCAGGGGCTCAGCTGAGGCTTCCAGGGACCCTGAGTGCCCAGTTTCAGGAAGGAAGGAGGAGGCAGGTGGTGTACAGCTCCCTTGTTAAACTGAGTTTTTGCTTTGTTCCTCCTGCTGCTGCTCTGTTCCACATCATGGGGGTGGGACAGCCTGGGTTTGTCTTTGTTGGAGGCCTCTGGAAGGAGTAGTTCTGGACAGAGACTGGAGTCCCTAGGCCAGTGGTGCAGAAACTTCGGTGTCTGGTACCAAATTTGTTATTTGTTACTTGATCTCAGATTGTCACTGAGATCTCTGCCAAATCCAAGCACCCCTGGCACCCTTCTGAGGGGAACCCTGTGATGAGCTACTGCAAGTTTGTTTTGTTTCCACAGGAAATAAGTATTTTGCAGTGGGAAATTGAATTTGATCAGGACAGATTTAAAAACATAGAAGACACCTGGACAGAAAAATATGACAGGTATTTGGCTTACACTGTGTATCACTGGGGTTTTTGTTTGATTTTTAAAATTGCACTGAGTGCTCTATGTCATCTGTTATGTGTTCCAAACTTGCTTCCTCAGGTTCTTTAGGGGCTTTGTGTTTTCCCAATTCTCTTCGAAATTCTGGAACATTTTGATTTTTCACACTAGTCACGTTTGTATTTTTCAATTAAAACTTATAGATGTATTGTCCTGATTTCTTTTAGATGTCTGTAGGCTGGCTTTGCTAGGCTGAGTTTTTCTTAATCATATGATGTTAGCGAGCTGGGGACTGATTATCCTTATTTACCTTAACCATAAATGAGGCAGAGAAAATAATGGTATATGCATGCATGTGGAAATACAATTTCCTGGTTAATAATTTCTTTATTGTCTGGCACTGTAGGTCTGGGCATGAGTACAGGTAAAATGCAGTGCCTCAGAGAGAGGCTGATCAAGAGGTTCTTTGTTAAACAGGAGTCACACTGGGTGGACAGCAGGTGTGGCTGGGCAAGAGGAATGTGCCAGAGGCACTAAACTAATTATGCAGAGCAGACCTTGAGAGATGGGACCAGCAGGCTCGCTCATTTGCATGTAGAAATTGTATCTCTGAAGTCTACCTCTCAGAGCTGTTACTGTCATTATTTGTTATTATTATTGCTGTTTTTACAATTCAGAATGTGTTAAATATGTTTCAGCTTTGAATTAAAGAATTAGCCGCAAGTTTACAAACTGTTCCAGAGGCACATTTGCCAAGGGATGCCTCTTGAAAGGCTCTCTGGCTTTCCTAACTGAGTAGGTTGGAAATGTGGCTGTGCAGTTTGGAGCCACAAAACTGCTGTTGGCTGGTGGAAGACACAGACATGGCTTCAGAAAGCTGACAGCCAGGGGCTCAGTCTGCTTTGCACAACAGCTCTTATTTTTCTGATAGTTTTCTGACACCTGAGGCAGCAGGACAAGAAGAATGTGCATTTTCCTTTGGTTTTTTCCAAGTGAAATAATTCAGACTAGACTGCATTTACTGAGAGCTGAGATGCACCAAATAAATTGTATTGCTTTGACATTTAGGACGTCGGATTGCCACTGTTCTGTTCAAGAGGGAAATGCTTCAAGGAAAAATGCATTATCAGTCTGTGTTGTGTGTTCTCACGTTGCAACACCTGAAGGCACAGCTGTTCCTGAAAACAGGATTCAGACTACAGGAAGTTTACAGACCAGAGCTGCCACTCCTCTAATAGTCACTTTTGTTCCTTCAAGGAAATAGGAAATTTCTAGCAAGTGTTTCAGAGGTTCATCATTACCAATTTCTTTGCATTTCTAATGGAAATGTGGCACTTACACTCATCTCTTGTTAAACCTATGGGCATTGCCTAATTACATGTGAATGGTTTGGGTTTTTTTTTAATTTATATCTAGTACTTGACTCCTTTTACTTTTGGGTTTTTTTATTTCATCTTTCAAGTAATCATAACTTTAATTTGCGGAACTATTAGATACCATGTTTTAACAGGTTATTTTTTAAATTATCGAGTGCCCACTTAAAAACCTTTTTAAGATTATAATAAAGCCATCTTCTGACTTCTACAGGATATACTGTGAAAATGCAGCTCTTAAGGAAGCATTGAAACTGAGGACAGAAGAAGTTAAAACACTTAAGGCTGAAAATGCAAGTAAGCCAGCAGCAGCTATTCATCTGAATACACTGTTTTTCAGGAATAAATCAGGTTTTAGCTGTGATGGAAGATTCCTGTGGGGATCAGTGTCTTGTTCCTGGCAGCTGATCTTAGTGGATATGCAGAAGCCTGGAAATTAAACTGGAAAGCAGCCAGGGCAGCCACTGAATCAGAAGACTCAAGTCCCTTTCCTTCATTTTTGCCTTCCAAAAAGCTTTGCAATAGCTGACTTGAATCATCACTTGCCCAATGTTGTGCTGTTCTAAATGGGAGGCTGCCTGACTTTGGAGTGTACACCCAGACGGGCACTCAGTCCTGAGGCAGAGCAATACAGGAAATGCTCTCTCTCTAAGTGGGCCATTACTTCTGGGAGAACACACAAGGAGAAACAACTGGGAGATGAGTTTCTCCTTCTACACTCTCATCTTGTTCCCAAACTGATGCTTGACTGTAAAACTGCTTCATTTAGGTGTCGTTGAACTCAGAAATGAAGCAATCGGAGCAGGAGATATTTGTAATCTCTTTCTTTGTTTTATTTTGTAGTCCTGAACCAGCAGTGCTTGGAATTCCTTGCAATGCTAGATATGAAACAACAGAAAGTTTTTCAGGAGAACATGTTGAACAAAAGTGACATCACTGATTTCACAGCTCTTGAAGTAAGTGTTGCCTATGTGTTTTTCCAAATGGCTGCTTCACAGATATGTTTGCGTACAAAATAGACAAAGAAAAATCATTGCTCATTACATATCCTTTTATTGGAACCCATTTTTAGCTAATTAGCACATGCCTTTGCATGCCTGTTAATGTTTTCTTCTTCCTGGTCCACCTTGCAAAGAAGGATCAGGCAGGAGAAGGCATCAGGCTGTTTTCACAATGTGTATTCTATGACTGGCTTTTTGCAAATATTAAAAGGATTATTATAAGTTATGTTAGAAACTGATGCTGTATTAATTTTCTTAAGTAGTGTGTTAAATATAGTTTTAGGTTATAACATAAGGTTAAAATAGAAACTATGCTTTGTAGGATGTTTTTTTCCTAAAGAAAGGACTCACAGTGAGATAGCAGCCACAGGACACCTAAATCCAAGAAAGAGAATTTATTGCTCCATTATCAGGAGAAAGGAACTTCTTCCTGCCTTGCTCAGCCATTCTTAATCAGGCTCATGAGGAAGAAGCTGACAGTGCCCAGACAGAATCCTGTGTTTGAATGGAATTGATGCATCATGTATGAGGTGTATGAATATGCAACAGGCTGTTGCTTTTAAGGGTTAATCCTCTGATAATGTGGGTCCTTTTTGGGCTTACTTTACCCAGAAAAGGTACCTGGACTGTCCCTAACTCTTTGTTTCTATTGTCTTGTATTGTCCTAATCCACATTGTCCAAATTATTATTGCTCTAATCATATTGCAATTTTCTAACCATGTTATTACTATTAAACTTTTAAAATTTTAACAACAAGTGATTGGTGTTTTTCACACCTCTGTGAGCAGATGCTGACCTCTGGCTTCTTTGTTTCCAGCTGGCAGTGCTGGGAGCCTGCACCTGCAGTCCTGCTGAGGGGCAGCCCTGCCCCTGTGCCAGAGTGGCAGCTCTCACTCGGAAGCAGCTCCTTCATCTCAAGCAAGAGGTGAGGAGGCCAGGCAGGGTGAGGATGAGGAGGGGGTGCTCCTGCACCAGTCCAAACAGAGCCAGAAACACCCAGGCAGTGCTTACACAAACTCTCACAACCGCAATGCTGCTCAAAATACTGTAAAGTTTGTTTGCAGTGCTTGTAATGCCATAACTTTTGCTGGTAGAAAAAAATTAATTCTATCTACTTAGCTTTACTAGTTTAAAAAAAAATATTTTTGCATTCTTTTTCTTTCTCCCCTTTTTTTTTAATCTGAAAAAAGAGAGCACACCTTAAGTGTGTGCTCTCCATGAATATAGACACTGTGCATGTGGACTGGCCCTGAACCTTTCCCTTCCTTCCTGGCAGTGCATTTCACCCCTCCCTTGTTGGCATCTGGTACTCAGCTAGTGCAGCAAGCTGATCTTGCTGGAAAATACCTGTTTACCTCACACTTAAATCAGTGACATGAATTCCAGGCCCTTAATTTTTTTCTATTTAGTGAAATTGTGTGGATTTAGAATTTTTCTTCTGTTTTGTATTTGACTCAGCGAATGTGATAGCCATCCTTGTGGTCCTGCTGCAGAACTTCCAGTTGGCTAACTGGCTTTGAAAATAGGTGCTGGCCTGTCCCTTAAGATCCCTGATATGGGCTCCAATCTCCTGCTCCTTTTTCTCTTGACCTGGATGTGATGGAACACTATTTTCCTCCTCGAGCTCTTGGACATGTGCAGAGATAAATAAATACACGGAGATGATTGTGTAGGTGGCTGGGGGTGTGATCAGTTGAAGCCAATGAAGAGTAAGGACTTTAATACACGTTTCAAAATACATTTCTTTACACGTCAGGAAAACCCTTCGGTTCCTGCTACTTCTTTGATTATATTGACTTGCAATCTGTCTGTATCTTAATTTTAAATCTGCTTTTGCTTCCAACGTAGCTAACACCCTTTAAATTTTCCCTAACTAAAACCAGATGGAGAATGTGAAGAGGAGTAAGGATGAGGCGTACGTGACGGCAGATGCCTTCAGGATTGCGTTTGAGCAGCAGCTGATGCAGAGGCAGGAGCAGGCCCTGAGGCTGGCAGGAGCGCTCCAGAAGAAGGAGAGCAGATTTGGGAGCTGGAGACGCCGGCGGGGCGCCGGTAGCTGGGCAGTGTGTGTGTGTGTGGGGCTGGCTGGACGAGTGCTGGGCAGGGCTGGCAATGCCCTGAGAACAGCTGGCATCTGGCTGGCTGGGTGCCACCAGAAACTGCTCTGCTCTTGGGGTTTTGTTTCTAATGAGCTCCATGGAAGAGTTGGGAAGGGGGAGAAATGCAAAAAAAAAATTATCTTTGGAGCTTTTTTTAGCTCCAAATGGGGTATTGAGCAACCTGGTCTAGTGAAGTATGTGAAACAATAGGAGCTTCAAGGTCTCTTCTTACCCAGGCCACTTCATAATTCGCTGGAGTATACTAAACAGTTTTTTTTTCCCCTTAAGCATTTTTAGCCTTTTATTATGCATGCGTATCAGTATTTGTGTTTATTAGTGTTCTTACACTAACAGAGTTACAAAGCCCTGTGTAAAAGAGGAAGCATTCCAATCTGTGAAGTAGGAATAATTCTAATAATCTTTTATTCTTTCAAAAAAAAAAAAAAAAAAAGAAAAGGGATAAAGAGAAGTATTTAAGTGCTTACATCATGGTCAGAACCACTGCACACTTTAGGAACAGCACAATATCTTTGTTTTGACCACTGGCCAGGAGATGCCAGGCTTAGAAGTGTGGTGTGTCTCCCAGATCCCTTGGGCTCTCCTGGGGTGTAGCACTACACCAGCATAACCTTGAGTAGCTGTTTCCCCTGCACTGACACCATTGCTTTCAGGCTCTGTTACCTGGCACATCTGTTCCTTAATTTTAATGTATTTTACTATTTCTGGAATTATCACAAACTTGTAAGTAGCCTGTGTCAGACACTCTTTGTATTTTTTAGGCCACTTACGGTTTAAAAACAAACTACCATGAATTATTCTTTAACTAGAGCATCAAAAGGGTATTTTCCATAGAGCAAAAAGAATTCTCAATGTGCCCACATGTAAGGTCTGTGTAGCCTTTGTGGGACAGCAGGAGCAGTGGGAACCTGCCATGTCCCACGTAGTGGGGAGGCTGCAGCTCGTATTGCCCTTTTTTATGGGATTGTTAAATTATTTTAAAAGATTAAATTATTTTTTATGGGATCCAGGTTTACAAGTGCTTTATCCCAGAGTTGTTTTTCCCTACCTGAGCAGTTCTGCAGCTGACACACCTGTGTTTTTCCACAGAGCACGTCAAGTTGGAGGGCAGCAAGAGCAGTCTGGGGCAGAAGCTGTCCAGCCTGCTGTCGTCAGAGGGGGACTGCAGGAAGGTGGGGGAGCTGGACAGCGCTCACGAGATCCTGAGGGTGCTGATCGACCTGGTCAGTACCTGTGTCTGCATTAGGAACACACAGTCACGGAATGATTGTATTCTGGGGCTTTTCTTGAGAGCTCTGGGTGTCAGGGGTGCACACCCAAATCTGACTCTGACATGGGTTCGGACCGAACATGTTTTATATTCTATAGTTATATAACTTACATATTAGTTATTCAACTTATATTGTTCTATTGTATACATTGATTTCATCAAAGCATGGATTTCTCGTAAGCCCCTCAAACCTCTAACATAGTTTCTCATGATTCTTTAAACAATAATTATATCTAATCACATCTAACAATTATATCATTTATCATGTACTGACTACACAGGTGCAGTTTCACATGATCTAGCAAAGACAAGGCCTAACATTTCCCAGGGCCTACCTTTAACATTTTCCCAGGGCCTACCAAGCCTGACTTTCTTTCTAGCTCCCCGAATTTTCTGTGTTTTTACAATCTTTTACTATCACCTCCCCGGAGCGCACTCACAGTACCTGAACTGACCGTGTCCTGCTCTCCTTCCTCTCTGCAGGTGAACGACAAGGAGGAGGCCCTGGCGCACCAGCGCAAGGTCAGCTACATGCTGGCCCGGGCAGCGGAGGCCGGGCCGGGCCAGGCCGGGGGGCACACGGCAGGACGGTGCCGGAGCCCAGGACGGTGCCGGAGCCCAGGACGGTGCCGGAGCCCAGGACGGCTCGGAGGGCTCGGAGCCCAGCGCCCCCCGGCCGCCCCTGCCCCGAGCCGTGCCCGCCCGCCCCTCACGGGAGCGGCCGCCGCGCTGCCTAGGCCGCGCTCCTGGCCCTCAGGCATGGCTGAGGGGCTGCGTGTGCTCTCGCTCTAGTGTGGCTTTGTGGAAAAGAAGATTGTCGTGGAGACACCAGGAGCTGTGCTGTGTGTGATGGCGTCTCTGTGGGGCTGATGACAGAGTGCGGGCTCTGGGGGGAGAGGGGCGGCGGCACCAGCTCCGGAGGGGCAGGGTCTGCTGGGCCCTGGGCCTTCCCTGAGCCCAGTGCACAGGGACAGAGGGACAGTGATGTCACTGGGGGTGTGATGTCATCGGGACGGGCACAGACAGGGGCCTGCACGGGCAGGGCTGGGGACAGTGACGTCACTGTGAGCGGTATGATGTCCCTGGGACGGGCACAGACAGGGATCTGCATGGGCGGGGCTGGGGGAGTGGCAGTGATGTCACTGTGAGGGATATGATGTCACTGGGACGGTACAGATAGGGCCTGAGGTAAGCTGATAGAGTAGCAGTGATGTCACTCTGAGGGGTGTGACGTCACCGGAACAGGCAGTGAGCAGGGCCTGAGGGGGCTGATGGAGCGGCAGTGACGTCACCGCAGGGTCAGAGAGTGTGACATCGCGAGACCTGGATGGGAGAGGCGCCCCCTGCCGGCGGGGTACGGTACAAAGGGGGGTGTGGCCTGCACTGCAGGCTCCGCCCCTCTTGCAGGCTCCGCCCCAGAGCAGGCTGGTCGGCGACTCCGCCCTCTTGCGTTGTCAATCACAAATACGATGACGCCCATTTCGTCATGCCACGCCTTCTCGCGCTGTCCGTCAGATGTGTGGCCCCGCCCCTGCCCCAGGCTGCGCCCCTCGCCGGCCGTGGCGGGAAGCGCACGCGCAGGGTGGGAATGGGCGCGGTGGCGGTGACGTCACCCGTGGGCGTGGCTGCGCAGGCGCGCTGCGCGCAGCGGAGGGTCGAGGCCGCCGCCCGGAGCCGCCGGCGGGGCCGGGGCGGGCCCTGAGGGGAGACGGCCCCGAACCGGCCGGGTGAGGTCGGGGCGACGCGGCTGTGGGAGTCTGACCTCTGACTGAGGCTACCTGGGTGGGTTATTTGTCCCCGGAGGTTTGTGGGTGTTAATGATATTATTGCTTTCTGCTGTTTTTATAGACGGTATATCGACTATAGTATATGTACAAAGAGTACTGTGTAGGGTATATGGAGAATATATAAGGTAGATAAAGTAAAATAGACGAGATTATTTTATAGGTTGTATAGAATACATATATGGTCTATAGAGTGGAAAGGACAGTCGTACACCGTACACTTAGAGAGTGTAAATCATTTTGAGTCTGTGTTTCAATACGAGCAGTACTGTCAGGGAATGGTCACTGACACCTTCTGGGGAACACGGCCGAGGGTCCGGCGTCTGCCCGAGTCCGTGCTGTCCGTGCCCTGTGGGCCTCGGCTGGTTAGTGATGCACACGAGAGCAGCGGGGCGCTGAGGGAGCCGTGCTTTCCGCTGGGCGCTGAGGGCTCTGCCGGCCCGCTTCTCCAGGGCCGTCCCTGTCCCGGCTGACAGATGCAGCCGGTGAGCGTGGGTTGGTCTGTCCGGCCCGTTCCTCCCCGGGGCTCCTGGTACTGCTGCTGTGCCGGACGCTGCTGGCAGTCAGAACCGGTCTGCTCTGCCTCCAGTTCACTGTGTCCGCGTCTGGGCTTCACAGCAGAATAAAGAAGAATCTACTGGACAGGGTCCAGGGCAGGCCCCAGAGAGGGTTTGGGCTCTGCAGCGTGTGCGTGCTGGGCAGAGCCTGCGGGAGCTGGGCCGGGCAGGCTGCAGAAGGGAACACTGACAGGGGATCCGTCCGTCCGTCCGTCCGTGCGAACATCCCCGGGGCTGCCGGAGCACGGGCCGGGCTCTGCTCGGTGCCGCCGGTGCCGGCAGCAGCAGCGGCGGCCGTCAGAGAAAGGGCAGCCAGGGGCAGGGCAGCGGGAGGAAGAACTCGTGTCCGTGGAGGGGCAGAGCCCTGGAACGGCTGCCCGGGGAGGGCCGGGAGTGTCCCTGTGTGGAGACATGGCAGCCCCAGCCGGGCACCTGCCTGTGCCCCTGACCACGGCTCCCTGCCTGCGCAGGGCTGGGCTGGGGCAGCTCCACAGGAACCTTCCAGCCCTGTAATTCAGAGATTCTGTGATTCTCTGGGTGGTGTAAGTAATGCTGTTCTCAGTCCAGAGGAGTAGGGGTTTTGTGTGGATGAATGAACAAAAATCCTTGTAAGCTGAAGGTGATGTGGGATGGAGCTGTGAGGATGGTAGTGTCCACGCTGCTGCTGGAGTTCTGTCCTTGTGAAGAGTGCATACTTAACTAAGAGGATGGCAATCTTCAAACAAGACGATTTGTTGTGGTGTGTCCTGTAGGCTTGTCCTTATATGTCTGAAAACTTCTGCAGCTTTTTGTTCACCCCATGATTCAGCTCTTAAACTTGCTGTGGCAGCAGCCACCTCAGCTTTTGGGTTGGACAATAGGTTGTTCTGCTCAGCAAGAATAATTTTTATTTTTATTTAAATTTTTCATGCAGTGTTTGTTCAGTTGTGCTGAACTTCTCCATCGGGTTGATTGCTGACCTGTGGGCAGCTGTTTCCTTTAACTTTTTGTCTTTAGGGCTTCAGGCCTATATGTGGGTATGTGGTGTTATGGAGGGGTAAAAAGCTGGAAATTAATTCTTCAGTACCCTTGATGCCTTTTCCTTGGTCTTAGAATTAAGAGTTAGATACAAGTAAGGGATAAAAAGGTTTTTATTTCTGTATTTAGTAAGAATTTTTATGGCGTTACAATTTGTCATAGTGGAATATACCAATATGCATTCATATGTTAGATGGTGTGTACAATTTTACAGATTTTGTAAATTAGTATATTTAACAAAGTTGTTTCATTGAGAGATTTAAATAAATAGTGTGATTTTTTTTTTTTTAATTTTAAAGTATTCTTTCTTAGATAGGTGTATGTTTACAGGATGTGTTTTAGAGGGGGTCTTGGTTTCTCAAAGTAGGTTTTCTGGCTTCTGATTATGAGGCTTTTAGGAGTTTGGTCCTTTGCTTTAGCAGAATACCAAGATTGTGTTAAGATATTAGGCTGAAAGAATTACAGGTATGTATGTTAAAGGTGCTGAGAACATATAAAAGGTTTATAAAAGAAGAGATAAAAATCATCATGGCCTCGCCCTTAGTGAGGGATAGGGGGCACACCTTACTCCATGAGTGTTTCACTGTGAATTTAGTGCTCGGTGCTCCTGTTTGTACTGGAGGTTTTGTTCTGCCTGTGATAACTGCTGGGGTGCTAAGGTGGAAAATGCCATTTCAGTCCTCCCACACACCTCAGTTCAGCATTCTGCTCCGGCTGAAGCTGATAATTAAACGCGGTGATGGAGCTGAAACCAGGGAGCAAAAAGACTGGGGTTGTGGTGATCAGAATTGAGGCGATGGTCATCCTGTGGTCATCTCTCTGGAGGGGACACCCCTGTGCCCCTGCTTGTTGTGTTCCTTTGCCTGTAAACCCCAGCTTGGGCTGTTCTGGTATGTTTTGTGTAGAAGCAGGCCTGGCCTCTGCAGTGGGGATTAGCTGTAACAAACTGCACCTCTGGTGGTGCCCATATGAACGCTGCAGAGAGTGGTTTTCAGGGGTTCTTAGACGTCAAAAGGTAGCTTGTCTTCAGACCTTGAATTGGCTAGTTGGTAATAATTAACCTATCCATTCTGTTTTGTTATCACCACTGAAAACTGCTCCCTGCTCCATTTACAGAGTGTATCTGGGGAAAAGGCCCTGACAATCCATCCTGTAAGCTGGCCGCCCAATATCCCAGCAGCCTTGTGTTATCTTCTCCTTTAAATAAGACTGTGTTGAGAAATCCCCAGTGGAATGCTGGTTTTGAACTCTGGATCATGTGCCTGTTAAGTTAGGAGGGATAAGTAATTCATGAAGGATTTAAAGGAAGTGTTGAAGGCTGTGAAGTGCTTTTAAACGCTGCGGTCAGCGCAGTCATCGAGATCTCAGGATTTGCATTCCACAGTTAATAGTTAACAGTTTTAATGGGGTGGGACTATTGCCTCTAGTTCTTAGGTCTGTGTGGTGCTGTGCTGAGAGGGTGTCAGACCATTTGTTGGAGATCTAAGATGAGCCTGCTTAGAGGTTTATCTGGAGAAGTGACGTGCCCAGGATGCACTTTTTGGTAGTACCTTTTGTGCTTAGATTATTATTTTCCCATTTTGAGACAGATTGCTCTTTTATCTTCCAGTCTCCTCCTGCATAAATATGTAATCTATCTTTATTTGAAACCACATTGTCTTTAACAGACAGTGATTTAAATATCATTTAAACGTTTTTAAAGAAATCTATACAATGGAGCTGGTGAGAGCCTAAAGTTGTATGTCTCCTTGAACTGTTAGGGACTTATTGCCTCAGGTTAAGTTGTAAGCTTAACGTTTATTTTTAAAAAATACTAATGTGTGAACCAGTTTAGAAAGTGTCTAGTGACGGTATTCAGAGTTCTGAAAAATGAATTCAGAAAACAAGAGTTTGTGTCTGCCTAAAAAACATATACAGTGGTGGTGCTCCTGGTTTCTGGTAGTTAGAAAACAGTGTAATTCTTTTGTTACAAATATAAGTCTTAAAAGAATATGCTCAGAACAAATGCTGTTTGCTGAAGTCCATGGTTCCTTCAGACCCTTCACTCAGGGGAGCAAGCAGCCATTTAATAAAAATGTGTCAGCAGAGCTTTTTCATAGCTTCTAATCCAATAATGTCAACACTGGGACGGGCTGCAGGCAAATCCATGCAGCAGAAAATAACATTTGTTCCTCTTGCTGAAAGAGGGTTTGGAACATGAGAAACTAGAAGGCTTTTACAATTCTTTGGTGGTGCAGGCACGTGGAGTTGGGACAGAGAGGTGCAAGATGGACAAGGGGGTACTGCTGGTCTGCCCTGTTTTGGGGTTTTGATTTTGTTGTGGGTTTCAGTTCTTTTGCTTGTAGGTCTATTGTAGAAAGATGAAAACATATGAAAAGTTTGAGGAAAGAGTAATGAAATTAGGAATAATGCATATGTTAGTTTTTCAAGGTTAGGTTAGTTATTCAAAATACTTTACCAAGTCAAATAATCATTTGATTTAAAAAATGGATTTAACTAAACAAAGCAATATTGCTGGGTTAGTAGACTGAGGTATAACAGTTTTGTGCGCTCTCTGTAGAAGTGGGTTAATCTGTATTAAATAGATGTAAATACTGGCGTATGGTTTTAGTTCTACAGTTCTTTTCATTGAGTTCTTCCTTTTTCTGGAGACTTTAGTGGGCCAATGCTGTACAGCATTAATGCACCCTTCTAATTGGCATTATAATCTAAACATAGATAGCGTTGTCATCTAATAATGCCCTTATGCTTAAATCACAATTAGTTTGTGTGTCTCTGAAGAGCGCAACACAGTCAATATTCCTTAGGCCTTTTTAAGTAAAAGATGAAGGTAGATGAAATAATTACTTGGCCTCTCATCTGTATTTTTTCTGAAATGGGGAAGGTTTTTGTTATTTATAAGCTTCTGTTGTTATTGATATCTGTGATAAGTGGTGAGGTTGTATAATAAATGCCTACAGAGGACACAAACCGGCATTACGCATCCTCTGATGCCCGGTTTTCTTGTAACCCTTCAATATTTCTTGTTTATGTGGTCTATCTGGGTATTGACTGCTCACAGATACGTGCTTTAGGGACGGGATCTGCACTTTGATGTCTCTCAGTGAATCACCAAAAGCTGTTAATCGTGTAAGGCTCTTAATTGAAATAACTTCCAGTTCATGTTGTTGCATCCCCCTTGCCGGGAGGTCGTGATTGTTACAGGAAGGAGCTGTGTTCAGATGGGTGAGGAGAAGGGGCACCGAGTCTGTGCTTGCTGCTCTTCCAGCCCTCCAGACAGCAGTCACAGTATTAGAGTGCAGCCTGAAGACCTTGGCCGTGACTAACTACTGGCCACAGATATCCAAACTGTGATATATTTGGGTTGTTCATTTTTTGTGAAATTTTTGTGATCACTTGTTCCAAAATTTTAAAAGTTGAATATAAACTAATATTAAGGTTAAAAGTTTAATATAAACTAAAATATAAAAATAGTGATACTAATTAGAGCAATAAGAATTTGGACAATCAGAGTTAGGACAATAAAGGACAATAAAAAACCAAAGAATTACAAATATTTGTATGCTTTCCTCTTGAAAGCATCGGTCACTAACAAAGGATTAACCCTAAAAAGCAATAGCCTGTTGCATATTCATATATCTCATACATGATTCAAAAATTCTTTTCAGACAAAGGGTGTTTCCTGCTTATTGTCAACTTCCCCCCCTCCTCTTGTAAATCAGCCATCTCGGTCCCCACCAAGTCTGGTTCTTCCCAATAAGGGGGCAGTAATTCTTCTCTTGGGGATTTTGGTGTCTTGTTGCTGTTGTCTCTCTGTGAAGAATTTCTTGAGCTAACTAGAAAAGTGTCTTACATCATATCCTTTCTATTTTAATATTATGTTATAGCCTAAAACTATATTTAACACACTATTGTAAAGGATTAATACAGTATAACTTTCTAACATAACACATATAATATTCATTGTAATATTTGCGAAAAGGCAATTGTATAGCACGCATTTTTCACATTTTTGGCTTACATACGGACAGAAAGTACTGCGTTACTGTGTATTTGTTTCACCTTTCTTAATGCTTTTGCAAGCCTCTATTTGAACTACACATTGCCTTAAAGTGTTCTTGTTCCATGCATATTAATTAAATAATTGCATCACATGTGGTGAACAGTTACACATTGGCACAGGTTAAAGCTCCTGATCTGAGCTATTCGGTGAGGGGAAACCTTAGAGCTTGGGGGGAAGTAAGGCATGGAAGCTAGATCTGTAGCTGCGGGGTGGCATGAGAGGATTGAAGTGTTTGTTTGGGTTCTGAGCTTTCAGAAGGACAGCTGGGCATTACTAGCTGGTCGGGGCACCAGTTGCATTGGGGTAGGCTGTGAGGTCAGCCCCTGCAGAGGCTGAATGCACTGATAAAAGCAGAAGGCAAACTGGGCAGCTCTCCACAGTGTGGTTTATTAGACTGAATGGATCTCAGTCCCTTCAGGTTGCTGAGAGGAACTGTAAATATTGATTTTTGATTGGTAGTTCCGCTGTATGGGTGTTCAGCCATTGAAGAAGATGTGCAGTTGGAAGGCAATTCTGAGTGACCAAAAAGGCATAAAACTGAGTGGCTGGAAAGGTTAATTAAACAAATAAACCAGGGTGTTTTGCAGTGGGGGATGTGATTGATAAATAAATAGCTTGCTGATGATCTGGTAAGTCTATAATAAGAATTTCATGTTTTGGGGTCTCAGAAGTATAGTTGTTTGTGTGTTCTGAGTAGAACAGAAATTATTAACTCAATTACCATGTTGGATATTTAATTTTTATTATTATTTACACAGTTCATTTGTGTTGAAAGGTAATAATAATGGCCTGTTTTTGTTTTTTGCCTGTGAGGGGTCAGACTAGAAGATCCTAATATTCCTTCTGGTTTTGAATGTGCTGACATTGTAATGCCATAGCAGATGCTTTCAGATGCTTTTCTTTTTATTTTTTTTTTTAATAAGTAGCCTCAATTCTGCAGTTTGAAGTGAATTTGGGGATGTATTGTTTGTAATGCTGAATAGACTGAGCACATCCAGAATACTGAAGAGGCTTCAGCACTGTTTGTGCTTAGGTTTTGTTTACATGGAGAGAGAACAAAGTATTAATAAAAATAAAAAACCACTTCATATGAGCTGCTGTCTAATATGAACACTTGTGCTTTGTAAACAAAAATTGTTTTGAATTAATTACTGTGTTTTTCTCTGTAGGTTTAAGAAGGCTAAAGCTTCACTAGAACTGCGACTAGAATGGACAGTTACTTTAAAGCTGCAGTCTGTGACTTGGACAAACTGCTTGATGAATTTGAGCAGAATACAGGTTGGTTCTGCACTGCCTTTTTAGTGGAAGTACATGGTCAAATGACTGTTACCATGGAGTTTGAAAGTAGCATCTGCTAAGTAAAAGCTTGTATTGATGAATAGATGGGGTTGAGAGGGAGTACATTGTGGAAAGAGGAGTCTTATAAACTTTGCTTTTGATCTCTTCTTGCTTAATATAGATGAATGTGAGTGCTTCAGAACACCTCAAAATCCATACGACTCAAAGCTCTCTTCAGTCCTGGATTGCTTAGAGCATGCACACCTCACAGCAGAGCTGCCAGAGGATGCTGCTGCATGTCCTGCCCCAGAGGAGAGCTCTCCCTGTGCCCCTGCAGGCACAGCTGGTGTGCTCAGCTTCTCACCACCCAAAGAGAAGGGTGTTGCTGGACCTGACCTCTTGTCCACTGTGGACAGTAGTTCCCTAAATGAAGTTCAGGCTTTGAGCCTGGGAAGGTGTAGCATGCCTGTGTGTGATCTTATCAGTGACACAGCGAATTTAATCCCCTCAGTGGCCGCTCCAGAAGAGGCTCAGGAGCTGCAGCCAGATGAGTTCCAGGGCAGCCAGGGGCCTGCTGGCTGTGGCGTGTCTTGTGTCCCCACTCCTGTTTGTGTGACTTCACCTGGCTGCAGCGGCACTGCCAGCACACAGCAGAGTGATGGGGACGTGGTGTTACAAGAATCAGGGCATCTTACAACAGAACAAAGTAATGATTTAGCTTTAAAACCAGAGAGTTTCGCTGCAGGAACAGTCCTGGGTCTGTGTGACAACCAGCACAGGACAGAACCTGTAAAGTGCAATGAAGTACTTGACCATCCTGGACAAACTGCTGCCCTGGATCCTGAACATGTCGCAGTAACATCACAGATTTGGAATGCGCGCAGTCCCAAAGATGAGGAAGCCTGTGAAAAACTGCCTTTTGAAACACAAGACGACAGTGCATGCTCTGCAGCAAGCAAAGAAGTGAATGGAGGAAATGTTATAGGAAAGGTAGACCCAAATAATGGGAGTAATGCTGATTCCATGCCTTCAGATCTGCCAAAGAGGTGTCCCCTGAGCAACAGCAATGCAACAGTACCTGGAAATTGTGTCTTACCAGGCTCCTCATGTCAAATAGGAGCTGAAGTAGAATTGGAAAAGAGAGGCACAGAAGAGGATGTAGATAGTGAAGAACCTAATAGGAGTGAGATACCAAGCAGTGTTTCCAGTTCGTGTATGTCAGCTGAGGATGTCCAGACATCTCTGTCTTGTCTTTCCCTTCCTGTGTCCATGTGTGGTTCGTTAGTTGTAACAGAAGAAAAGGTTAATCCTCTACCTCAAAATGCAGTGGCGGAGGTTATTAGTGATACTGTAACTGTTCATGCTGGAGAGTCTAAAACTCATCTCCCTGGCAGGGAATCCTGTGAAAGTACTAGCTGGCATGAGCAAGAAGATGTAGCTGAAATCAGTGAAAGTATTGCAGAAGAAAGTGGAGATGGAGAGAAGTACAATACTGAGAATGTAATTGATGATAGTGATTCTCAGCAAATCAAAGCTTCTGCTTTTCTAGACCTTGGAGCTGAGCCATATGGTGTTGGTGTAGATGCTTTTTATGATGAGAGCATGAGCTCTGTTATGGCTGACTTTACTGTTGAGGAGAATGTTATTAAAAGTGATATTCTAATAAGTGATGCTGAGCTTGATGATTTCTTGTATGGACAAAGTCTGCAGTCCAGTGTGTTGAAGTGTTCAGACAATGATGGTAACTTGGTGGAAGCTGATGCAGATGGAGGGAGTTCAACAGATCTGAACAACCTGGATTTCATAGAGGTCGATGAAGAGCTTACGCAAGCAAAACTGGAGGAGATAACGAGCCTTAATAGTAACCTTAAAGCATCTATTCCTGACAATGAAGGGGAAGCTGCAGCAGAGGTCAGCATGTCTCAAAGTCAAGGCATGACTGAGAGTGGCAGTGGAGCTCTGCCTTCTGATATTTGTTTTAAAGGTGCAAGACCAAAGCAGTTGCTTGACCTTTCCCAAGGAGTTGCTGGTCAGAAACAACTGAACAGAACAAATGTACTTGAAAGAGAAAACCAGGAATGCGGTTCTTTTAGCCCAGAAGCTCCCCTCTCAGACAGCAGTGTAAGTGTTGGTAATACTGACCCTGGGGAAAGCAGCTCTGAGGCTGGAGGAAGTCAAACATCTGAAAGTGCTGAGCCACGTAAAGCGCCTGCAGCTCTGTCGTGGAAGCAGCCCCTGTGGGTGCCAGACTCAGAGGCACCCAACTGTATGAACTGCCAGGCCAAGTTCACCTTCACAAAGAGACGACACCACTGCCGAGCCTGTGGGAAGGTGAGTCACTGGGGAGGGGTCCCGTGCTGCGACAGGAAAAGGACAGTCTCATTTAGGCACAACCAAGATAGAGAAGGGAAAGAATATTGACAGAAGTTTTCTAGGCTCAAAGTACTTTATTAACAAAGGCCAGGTTTTATTTTCCCTCCTTAGGAACCTAAAGACTGTTGGAAAAGACTGATGTTAATTAAGAAACATGTGACTTTTTTTGTGCAAAATGTTATAAAAGAGAAGAACAAAATATGTTCTTATCTGCCATTACTGGCTGGGTTGGTGTTTTGCTTAGAGTAGGGGAGATGAGATGGTGGACTATTTCATCATAGTTGTATTGAATCAGCCCAGTATTGAGCTTTTTACTTAAGTGTTTATGTTCTAAAAAATTGAGGTGATGTTGATGAGCATCCTGTGGTTTTACTAGTTGTTATAACTGTAGGGCACTGCCCATGAACCTGAAGGGATTGCGTTTTTTCAGGAGCTGTAGCAGCAGTACCAATGCAAAAGGATTTATGGTCTAAATCTGTCTTCCAGTGTGTTTAGATGTATCACTTTCTAAGGAACTCATCTCAGGGAAAAAGTATGTGATTCACCAACAAAGTGAGTAATTGCAGAACTTTTTTTTAGCCCGAAGGCTTCTACAGAGAGTAAGTGATGCCAAAACTGATACTCAGTTCAGAATTCCCTTGTGATCTACTGTGGCTTGTACTAGTGCATAAATGGAAATGCTAGGAGTACTAGGGACCTCACTGTTAAGTGTTGCTCTGTAAGCCCTAAGGATGAGGAGACAGAGCAAAGACTGGTGTTAGCACTAAATTTTCGCCTCCCCAGTGTTAAGCACTGTCTGGAAAGGCACGGAAGATTTTCTTTCCACCTCTCTTCTAGCGCTGTGTTTTCAAAGCATGATGCTCATTTACTCAGCTGTAGCCACTGCGAACTAAAATGTAGGTGTGAATTGAGGTGTCCAGGAAATTAAGAACTCCTTGTGCTGACCTGGCAGCCATTGAACTTACTGCCAGAATATCCTGGTGAGATTTTGTGATGGTTTAAGCAGTCCTTCAGAGTGGGTTCCATTTTAGTCATAAGACTGACTGACTTCAAGTTCCTGTTTTACATTTGCTGTGAAGTTCTCACACCTTGTCTAGAGATGGGGACAGGAGACCCTTCACTGCACAGTGCTGTTGACAGCTGTGAGTGTGTCAGATGGGGGGCTCGTGGCAGAACAGCAGTGTAATTAGGAAGTATCACAATGTCTCTTCATTAGGAGAGGGAGTGAAGGCAGCATGAGATGTCTAAACCTTACACATATGGCAGTGCTGTGCAATTACAGCTTTTCTGAATGTGCAGCTTAACCTTCTGCCACATAAGACTTCCTGTTTTTTTAATAGCAACTTTTTTTGTCTTAAAAAATCCCAAATCAGACATTCCTTTTGAAGCTGTTGTTTGTTGTGTTTTCAGCCATCTGGGAACTAAGGGAAAACTGGAATTCACAGTGGATTCCTTTGTGGACTGTTCTAGATGACAATTGTATGGATTCCCATACCTCTTTTTTTTATCAGTGAAAATAGCAACACCTGGGGACTCCAGTATCTGTGGGAGGGAAGTGTGAAGTTAGTGGTCCCTATTTTCTCTCCCCTCTGCAGCCCTCACAAGGCCAAAAAAGCTTTGCAGTTCCATTTTCCAGGTGGTTTTCTCTTGCTGTGGTACCTTTCTTCTTCCTAGTTCAAGCAGGACCCACTTGTTTGCTCAACAGCCTGCTACTCACCTCCTTTCTCCTGTCCCTTAGTTTGTCTTCACCTTTCAGGTGCATTAGGATTAATCCTCCTGCAATCCCCTTCAGGTCCCAGTGTCACCAAGGGTATGAGGAGAATACTCCTTGGTGGGGATTGTGCTGCTTGGTATTCGAAGCCCTGAAGTGGATTATAACTGATTAGCAATTAATCCTCATCAATTATGTTCTTAACGTATGTACTGAGCATGCGTGTTTCCTGTTGAGGTAGATTACCTGTGGCACTAATCCAGAAGCAGCTGGAATAGTTTCTTTTTTTAGCTCATATTACACTGATCAATCACTGCTTTTGCAGTGACTTTTCCTGCTTGGAGGAGTTCATTGTAATAACTTGCTTTTTTCCTATGCCACTCTTGTTTGGGATTTCCCTCCCCCCTTCTCCCCCCGCCTTGATTCACTTTGTTTTTTGGACTGGGAGCAGTTAGGAGTAGAGAACACCTTTGGGGAGTTTCAGAAGACCTTTTGTAAAGAGTCCAGAGTCTGCATATAGCTAAAAATGGTGTGACTTGTTAAGAACTTGCTGATCATCCTTTAAAGAACATAAGGGGAAAGTGACAAAACCTCCAGATATTGATGGCAACTCTTGCAAAACACCAGCTATTCTAAAGACATAATTCTTTGAATGGGATTGTGTAGATCCCATTGTAGATTGTCCAGGCTAATGAGGCACACTTTCCCCCCCTGTTTCTGCTTTAAAATAGACAGGCTATATACCCTCTTAGAATAGAAGAGCATATTCTGTTCTTCCAAAGCAGCATTCTTTGCAAATACTTGTCTGAAGGGAGCTTGTCCTGTGCAGGCAGCACTGCTTGTTCTTGCTGAGGGAGCAGGAGAGCCACTCAGCAGCCCCAGCATGTGAGCCAGCCTGCCCCAGCAGCCTGCAGCAGGGAGCTCTGGGCTGTGCCAGGCTGGAGAGGCAGCCTCGAGTGCCTGGCAGACTGGTAACAGCTTCCTGAGAGCCGTGGTGGGCACACAGGGCTGCAGAGACAGTCCTAAAGCACCAGAGCAAGTCCCAGCTCTGCGCCTCAGTCCTTGGCCCTGGAACCGCTGGCCGATGTAAAATACTTATGGCAGGATCACAAGTAGGATTGAGGAGAATTTGGGATGGGTGGTGCAAGAATTTGAGATAGGTGGTGCAACCTGAAATTCTTTTCATCGCTCCAGAGAAGAATTTTACTGTAATTTCAGTTGGGTCCTCCATGTTGCTGCTCTCTGCTGGGTGTGTATTGTGGGTTTTGTTTTTGTTGTTCTTTTTATTCCTGAGGATTTCTTTGTCAGGGATTAAGATATAGGTTTGAATACAAGACTGCGGATGGTTTAGAATGAAGCAAGTGTATTTTCCTATTTGCTGTGCAATATGTCTGTAATATTTAATGCAATGCTTTTCTGATTCAGGTCTTTTGTGGTACCTGTTGCAAACGAAAATGCAAACTGCAATACATGGAGAAGGAGGCCAGAGTCTGCACTGGCTGTTATGATGATATTAATAAAGGTAAAGAGGATTTTTTGGGTAACTGCAGTAATCATTGAACTGTCTCTTTAACCGTTACTCTTTTTGGGGAGCTTGATTACTTTAATTGGTGTAGGTTTTCCTATTTCTGAGATGTAGGATAAAGAGAATAACTGTTCCTCAGTTGGATTCCAGTTCTTATTTTGAACCTTGAGGCTCGAGTTGGTTGGTTTTTTATTAAAAAACAAAAAAAGTAGCTTTTAACTCCATAGGACTAAATAGAAAGTTACAGAGAAATACAATTTGAGTCATCTGTGACAGGAATCTAGCAGAAGTTATCCTCCCTCCGCAGTAGCCCTGTGCGCGTTTAAAGGCCGCATCCCTCCTTGTTTTCACGTTTGCCCACTTTATGCTGCTTCCTGTCCTGGTGTTTTTAAAGTCACTTACCAGGGCTGCGGTAAATGACTCATCAGATAACCTTTTCTTAACTGGAAAGCTAACCATGGATTCTTATGAAAACATCAGGAGAAACAATTGAGGTCTTGTTGATGAGTATGTAAATAATAAGTTGAAAACATGTCAGATTTTTAATAGGCACCTCAGTGGAGTTCAGCCTGACAGATGTGTTTGCCCCAGGGGCCAGGGGTCACAGTGATGTAGCCACTGCACGGGGAACAAGGGGAGGTCTCTAGCTCCTAAGAAATGAGGCAATTATGCAAGTAGAAAATCAGTCTAAATTTTCTTCCATACAACAGTTTGAGTGTTTATTTTTTGTAGCTAGATCACAAACTGTGTGTTACCTCCACCAAAAATCCCCCACCCACCTATAGTACTGCTCTGCAAATGAAATTTAATCAATTGTGAGATCTTAAAAACTAACCACATTATTTTAGCACAGGCATTTGAAAGGATGATGAGTCCAACTGGTCCTGTCCCCAATTCCAGTGTCTCCTCTGAGCATTCTTCTGCTGTTCCGCCTGTAGAGGAGGCCCAGGTGCCCGGGGGTGCCAGCTGTCCTTCACCATCTGCACTGTTGCCTATCTCAGCACTTAAACAACCTGGTCCTGAAGGTACAGATCCTCAGTGTAACACACATCTAACACTTTGAGAGTCTCTTTGGAAAGAGCTGCTTATCACGTCTGGGATTTATAGTTGGTATTTTTTGTGTGAAACAGGAACACTCTGAATGGGAACACTTTCACTTCTCAGTTTTGGTGCCAGGCCCAAGCTGGTCCTAAATCTCCATATATGAAAAGTGGATGTTACTTTTTTCATTGTCTTCTCTGTTTACATTGTAAATCTTTTTGTGTAGCTGTTCATTCTATAATTTTTACGTCTCTTGGGAGGTCTCTGGCTTGTGTTGGACTGCCTGTCTTAAAGTGAAAACAGAAAGTAGCTGTTCAGGGAGAAGTTACAAGGGAAGAGCAAAGCTTATTCTCTGTGTAAATACAAATGATTAGTGGCTAACTAGTGTCTTTGTTCCACTTTTATTAAACATTTTACCTTCTTCAAAGAAAACGCATTGTTAAATAAAATGATAAATCAACTTTTTTTAGAGAGTATTCCTCCATCTTTTAGTTGTGATATGCATTTCATTCTTATGTCACTACTGAGGGATGATTGAGGAAGTAACCTTCTGTAATATGAATTGATAGATTTAACTGTCGCAGGGCAGCTTCCTCTGCAAGTGAAGAGGTTATGTTGCCTGACTGGAGACTGGCTAATGTCACCCTGTGCTTTGTTCCAGTGAGCAGGCATGCTCTGTCCATGTGCTGGGGAGAAGGGGCTTCATTTCCATCCTCTCCCCTGTTGGAGCGGCTCTAACTCGCCATAATACAGTCGTTGTTCTCACCTGTCGCAGGGCTGTGCACCAGAGAGCAGAAGAGGGTTTGGTTTGCAGATGGCATTCTGCCAAACGGGGAGGTGGCAGACACAGCAAAGCTGTCCTCAGGAGCAAAGAGGTCGCAGGACTCCAGCCCAGAGAACGCAGACCTGCCCGAGACGCCCGCGGTAGGAGTTGGGAGGTTCACCTGCACAAATTACCTGTTGGGAGAGCTTTGCTGGCCAGGGATGGGCCCTTACACACCATGGCTTCTGAGTCACAGCCTTTGGAACCTGAGACAATCCTTTTGGCAGTGCCTCTGAAGTCCTTGGATTGGAAAATATTGTAGTAATTTTCAATTGGAGTAAAACCGAGCAAAGTTTTCAAAGGAAAACCTTTGGTTTGAGATGTCTGTGAACTTCAGAACTGGTGTGGCTGAAAATTTGCCAAAGCAGTTTTTTCAGTACACAGTATTTGATGAACCACTTTAGTGAAGGCGACCTCAGCCACAGTTCTTAAGGTTGTCATTAGCAACATGCTTATAGTTCAAGTTTGTGGTTGTTTGTTTTTATTTCCAGTGGCCTGCTATATTATGTTTTATATATGATATATAATCCATCTGTGTATATAAATATATATAAAAAATATAATCCATCCGTTTCCCTGCTGGATTAGACTAACCAACTTCATTAGTGCCCTGCAATTATAGGGCATTATAGGGTGCAGTAAAATCCTTGTATTGCTTTTAGTGCAAGCTAATACTGAACTGAGAGGGGGATTGGTTTTGAATCATGAGTCACATGCATACTAGTGAATGAACTGCACTTTAAAAAAAAGTCCACAGAAGAGGTGTAAGTGTGCTGTGGAAAGACTTAGTAAGGTTCCTCAGGTGAAGACTTTTTAAGATAAAACATAGCACTGAAGCGCTGTCTCAAGTAGTAACTTAAATTCCATGATTATCACAGCACTCAAGAGTTTTTAAAATATATTGATAAAGCGAAAAAAACCAGATCATTATTATTTGTATATAGAGGATCTAAGCACTTACCAGGCATATAGCATTTAAACCAGCTTATACTCATGAAGAACTGTAGTAATCAAATAATAAAAGAGTTAAAGTAAACAAAAGATACAGCCTGTCTCTCATTTTGGGGAAAGAGTAGGATATTTGCACTTGCAGAAGATGGGCAATGTCTAAAACTAAAAGCAGCATGGACAAAGTGAGTGGAAGAGAATTAGTTGATGGTGCTCCTGTGCAGCCTCAGGAGCTCAGACAAAAGCAGCACAGTGCAGCTCCTAAGAAAAGGCAACACAAAATTCTGGAAGTCCTGCCACAGAGTGTGTGAAGGGCAGAAATGCCAAGTGGTATGAAGCACCCACAAGCAGATAGAGGGAAGAAGTCTGTTATTAGCCAATTTAGCCTTGTTTTTGTCTGTGTTTTTGTGGAGTCTTCCCTTTGGAGTTGGAGGCCTTTTTTTTAAATTTTGTGGCAGCATATTTGTTAAATGGAGGATTTGCTGGAAGCTGATGGGACTCCAGGAGAACTGCTACAGGGCAAGCATAAAGTTGCTGTTTTTTTGTTGTTGTATGGACAAAGTCTTCCCTCTGGATACAGGATGCAAGGCTAAAGAAAGATAACATGCATCTCTGTTGTTTTGGAGGGGTCTTAGGGAATTGGTTTTTTCCCCTTTACTTTTTTATGACAGTTGACATCCCAGTGTGCCTGTGTTCATGGCTTGTCATACCTGTCTTGCTGGGGGAGCAGTGTGGGTGAAACTCCAAACTAGAAATTAATCAGAATGAGCAAAGCTACATTCAGCTATTAGTAGAACAGTAGAAATAGTGTGGAAATGTTTGCAGTACACAACTGCTGAGCCAGTTTGTGTTACCAAACAAATAGATTGAATATGCATCTTCACCCATGTAACTCCTAAACAAAAAAAAAGGAGGATCCAGGAGAGATTTGATGGCTTTCTTCTTATTAGGAGGAAATGTATTCCCAACTTTTGTGATAGATTTCTTTCTCTTTTTGCTTCTAGAATATTTAGTAATGAAAGTTTAGCTGGTTATGAGACAATGTAGATTTTTTTTTTTTTTAATTTCTTCTTCACAGGCAAACCCAGAGGAAGATGACCTGGTAACTGATGTAAATCAAAAACTGAAGGAAGAAACAGATAAGATGACAAGAATGGAGGAATTACATCCTTCTGTTCCTTTAGATGGTGCGCAGCAGGCCACGCCTGGCCAGGGTGGTGAGGTGACACCTAGTTACAGATCTGTCACTCTAGGAACTGTAGAGTGTTCCCCTGCAGCAGCAGAGAAGAGCAGTCCCAGTCCAGGGGGACAGAGCGCATGGGCTGTGCCTGTCTCTGCTTCAAGCTACAGAGCACTCTGTGGGGTAGAGAACTGCGTGCGACGAGACATCAGCCTTCTTCCTGACAGTGATCAGCTGCCTCCACTTCTGCTTGCTCTGGGTGAAAAGGGGAAAGGTAAAATCTGCTAACTTCTTGAGAAAATTGTTGATATTTACTCAGAGAATCCTAGAATTGCTTGGGTTGGAAGGGACATTAAAGCTCATCCAGTGCCACCCCCTATCACCCACACCTTCCACTGTCCCAGATTTGTAAATACAGACTCAAAAAATTGTATTTTAATGTAACTCTCGTGTAATTGATTTGTTGCATACTGGATTGTTGGGTAATGACTGTGCACTTTTAACAAGATCAGTACGTTATGACAAGAATGGGTCGCCACTATATTGCATGATGGTGGTGACTGTGCAGAATTGGGGTATGGATGAGGAGTCAGCACACATTCAGTCAAGGCTTTCCAAAGGAAGGGCAGCCCTGTTTGCACCTTTCTTGCAAGCTGCTGTTTCAGTTCTCTGTGTTCCCTGAATCTTAGGGTAAGCTGTTCCCTGGTTGATCTGTAGCTATTCCTATCTTGGGAATAACCACTGGGGTAGGAGGATGGGATGACTGTGTCATACAGTGAACTGATTCTTGGTTTAGGTCATTGGCTGGTATTTTGAACTAAATCATGCGTTAATTTATTTAGATCTTCTGGTGGAGGAACATCCATTTCACCAAAAGGTCACCTTGCTGCTTGGGGAAGGAGGTCCTAATCCATTGACTTTTATTCTTAATGCAAACTTGCTTGTCAATGTGAAGCTAATAACATGTAAGTATTATACATTTTCTTTTCCATTAAATCAAGACTTTTTTTTTTCTGTCTGTAAAACAGCATTACTGTGGTATCTTATCTTTTTAAAGATTCCTCAGAAAAGTGCTGGTGCTTCTCAACAAATGGACTGCATGGTTTGGGTCAGGCAGAAATTGTCATTCTGTTGCAGCGTTTGCCAGATGAAGATGTTTTCCCTAGTGAACTATTCAAATTATTTCTTGACATCTATAAAGATGCAATGAAAGGTGTGTCATTTTTATGTCTAACTTTTTCTTGTGTAGAATATTCTTGCTGATCTTTAAAACCTAAAGTGGATAGGTAATTTTTCTTGAATTATTTGTCTGATCATTCTGTTGAAAGAGCTTGCAGTGTTAGACTAGAGTTCTAAATAACAGAAATGAATTTATGTTTGTTTCATTTACTTCTGTAAACATCCTGTTTGCAGGTTTTTTTTGTTGTTTAGTGATATTATGGTGGAGATTCTGCGTATGAGCACTGAGTCTATGGTTTTTAGGACACCTGCACTTCATTTGTAGAAGTACAGTGCTCATAAATGTATATATTTTAGGTCTGTTGATCAAAACCCCTTCAGTGGTGTTTAGGACCTAAAGCACTTGTTTGGAGGAACTTAGCTCCGTAGTCAGGTTCATTTGGTGATCAAGTACAGGGCTGATACTCTGTGAGTTTAGATACCTGGGCTTCAGGAAGATGTGAGGGGAAGGGCGGGCTGGCAGGTCTGACAGAGCTCACTGCTTGGAGCAGTTCTCTTGGCACGGAGGTGTGAGTGACCCAGCTCTGTAAACACTCTCCATATTCCTCTTTCTACAGGAAGGTTCATAAAACCTATGGAAAACATCACTTTTACAGAAAACTTTCTCGGTAACAAAGACCATGGCGGATTCCTGTTTGTTTCACCAACTTTTCAGGAACTTGATGATCAGATTCTACCAGATAACCCTTTTCTTTGTGGCATTCTTATCCATAAGCTGGAAATACCCTGGGCAAAAGTGTTTCCAATCCGTTTGATGTTGAGATTGGGAGCAGAATATGGGGGTAAGTTTTAACAGTAAGTGCATAAATGTAAATTTCCCTTTGGAAAATAAAAGCTATTTAAAAAGAATCTTTGCAATATTTTTTATTATATTTGTATAAGCCCAACATGTGGAGCCACCTGGGAGTGTTCGTTGTCCTGACAGACTTTGATTTTTTTTTTTTCTTAGCAGATGAAAAAGCTAAGAAACCAAAAACTGACAGTAAAATATAAAGATCTTTTTTTTGTTGGAGGAGAAAGGTTTGAAGGGATGCCCACAAGCCCAGTTTACAACTCTGATAAAATGGTTATTTTAATTAAGTTATTTGAATTAAATATATTGGCAAAATACTACTGCTTCATTAACCAAATAAAGGTATTGATTACTTAAAAGGATAACTTATTAATACAGTAGAAACATCTAGGCATGTAAAAAGGCTGTAGCCCACCATTGTAGAAGCTGCAAGTCCATACATGTGAGAAATGGATTTGTAAGGAATTCTCAAAGCCTGACTGAAAGCTCACAGGGTCTTGTACATCTGTATGCAAACTCTGAGATAAGGTGTGCAGGCTTAGGAAGGCCTTGGGATAGAGATGACATTGTTGAGGGAGAGACTGAACTAGAAACAAGTTTCAGAGAATGGCCTGGCAATATCTGGCAAACAGACCAGATATTTTTGAGAACTGGAACTGTGAAAGATGCATTGAAGCAGGACCACATGGGGTAGAATAATAGGTGGCTGGTGTTGGAAGTATGAGCAGCATTGTGTGGCTACAGCTAATAGGCTGAAAAACATGTATAAGGTATTGTAACCAGGAAATAAGTGGGTTTCTGATAGAATGGCGTTGAGTTTTACATCTGTCTCACCCTTCAATGAGACTGATATGGAAGAAAATCTTTTAGAACGCCTCTCCATTGCCCCGTCTCTGTAGAGCTGGTAATTGTTCAACACATAAACAAGTACCTGTCACCTGTTGATGGACTTCTGGAGCCCACAGTGGACTCTACCTCCCAGATCCTGTCTGTGTGGTGACAGGGGTGGCACTGCTTTGTTGTTGTTGTTTCTCTTACTGTGCTTGGCTTTTTTAACCAATTTTCTCAGATACAACTATGAGGGGGAAGAACCACACAGTGGCTGACAATTAGAGAGGGGCTCTGCTTCCTTTGGCTGGTCAGATACTGAGATTTAGAGACAGCTTATAGCTGAAAAAACCTATAGAACTACTTGGAATAGCAAGTTGTAGAGCTGTTGGTAGGTAAATGTGGCCTTTTTCTTCCTAGCCTATCCAACTCCTGTGGTGAGTGTCAGGCACCGGCCGCCGCTCTTCGGAGACATTGGACGCACAATTATGAATCTGCTGGTTGTGAGTAGATGCTTCATTACCTGCCCTTCCTGTTGTACTCAAAGTTACCTCCAAGGAAAACCAAAATGTCCTCCAAACAAATGCTGAATCTTGAAAGCAGAGCTAACGCTTTTGTTCTTTATACTTGACTTAAAACTGGTGAGAAAGTTAAAAAAGCAGTTTGTTTCACCTTTTATTGTTGTGCATCAGTTCTGGTAGTGAAAAAAGGCTTTTAATGAGTGAGGGAGATGTTGGCATTTGCACTGATGCTGGTTGTCATCATTCAGGTCCATTTCTTTCTTCTGAGCATCATTTTGGTGCAGGGATTCTAGTCTTAAATCTGACAGTTATAAATATGAAGAAACACTTGACAGGCAGATGCTGTGGACTAACTGCAGTACTAGTTGCTTTGTCAGACAGACTTAACCTTGCCACAGTTATTTAGCTGAACTGTCTTTTGTGAAGGACTTTTTGGCAAAATCATAAATCTGGAATTCATGCCATTTCCTGTGGAAGCTCCCCCTCTGTTACCCAAATGATTTGATTTCAGATTGCAGTAAATCTATGTTCCTGACCAGTAACCTTCCTCTTCTGATACTTACACAGAACTTGCAGCCCTTCCATCCCAGCATTCAGGGCAGGGCCATGGAAAGCAGAAGAGGTCTCATTTGGGCAATTACTGCATCCTCTCCTGGGTCTGGAGACCATCATAGCTGAGATGAAACTGCCGTCTTTTCCCCTTTTTCCTTTTTGCCAGCACAGGTGTGCAGATCACAGCTGAAGGAGGTCCCCCATTAAAGAACAGCATCTTTCCTCCTCCTGTAGGAGCCTCCCACTGAAATCCACGAGCCACCACCAGCCTCACTGGTGCTGTGCCACTGTGTAGCTGTACCCTGAGGCTTTGGGCAGCCTTCCTGCTGTGTTGCTGCTGGATGGGGTTTCTGTGGAGCTCCTTTCCAGATGGAACAGAGTTACCTGGGTTCCCCTTGGTGGCTGTGTCAGCCTGAAGCAGGCAGAGGCAGTATGTGCTCCTTGCAGGAGTTTCAGTCACTGCATGGCTGCAGAATGTTCTCTGGGTGGTGCCTTGGCACCTGTGATGCAAATGCTCAGAGATCATGCAGAGCCTGTCCCCACACAAGTGGCTGAGGCAAAGGGCACCTGTGATTTACATCCTTCGTGCTGGATGCCTGTCCCATGGAAACCTTAGTGCCCTGAGATGTTTTGTAAATAGCCTTCTTGCTGCAGCTGTGCTGACGGAGGAAGGCAGTGATTGCCTGGCTCAGGTGGTGAAAAGAGCCTCTTTATACTTTTTTTTCCAGCTGAAGTAGTAAAAGCAAATGAGACCATTTTATACTTAATGTTGCTGTTCTGGAAATAAACAGAATTTTGCAGAAGTGGGTGAGGTGATGGAAGATTACTTCTATCACAGAAAGGGATAACAAACGTTGCACTATTCAATCTGCAAATCAACAAGTTAGAGCTGTAGGGGACAGGCTGTGAGCCTGCAAACAATCTCATCTAGGTGGTGGCTTCCACACTTCACTTTTCTATCAGAGAGGGAGGGTGTTGAAGTTTTTATCTCCCTAAATCACTGGGATTCTAATGTGAATGAAGTAGCCATAGAGTAAATAACCCATTGGTTAATAGAGCTAATTTGTCAGTGCTCTGAATTTATGAATACATTCACTGAGATGCTTGTCACATACACCTGGTGGGCAAAAAAGGATCCCTAAATCTTCAGCCTAAAGGGATCCCTAAGTCTTCACTCTAAATACTGCTGGTTTTTGGTAGTCCTACAGATGTATTTAGAGTATCTTCATCTAAGTGATGAAGGTAAGGAAAAGAAAAGACTTAATTGTCTGCTAATGTAAATACTTTGTGTGTTATAGGACCTTAGAAATTACCAGTATACTTTGCATACCATAGACAACCTATTTGTCCACGTGGAAATGGGTAGAAGCTGTATTAAAATACCTCTGAGGAAGCACAATGAGGTGAGTACCCCCATCTTAGTTTTCTAATCCAAGCTGCTTTAGTCTTCCGTTTTTTGTGTGACACCAGTCACACCTCTGCCATCAGCTCTTTGAGAAAACCCTCTCTGAACTTTATACTGACCTACATGTGTAATGGGAAGGGCATGCAATTACCTGAGCACACTTCCTTCTGCGATACACTGGAAGGTGGATAATGAGGAGTAGAGATTTAGGATAGCTGTTAAATACTGAAAGATCTGCAGTTTCTTCAAAAACTTGCAACATGTATTTTCAAACATTCTCTCTCACAGATTTCCTGATGATGATGTTTTGCTTTAGTAATTTAAAAAAACCCCAAAAAACCAAACAAGCAACAACCAAAAAACCCCTCTTGATGAGATTTGTCAGTGTAATGACAAACTTTGTGTTGACAGGTGATGAAGGTGATCAATTCCTCTAATGAACATGTAATTAGCATTGGAGCCAGTTTCAATACCGAGGCAGACTCTCACCTGGTGTGTGTGCAGAACAAGCAGGGCCACTATCACACACAGGCCATCAGTGCCACGGGACAGCCCAGGAAAGGTAAGAGGTCTGGGGGAGAAAAGTCACATTTCTAGAGCAGAAATGGAAGTCAGTGTTAGGCTGCATGGAAAATGCATCTCTGGTGTCATATTAAATTGTTTAAGTTTAATGTCAGTCATGACTGACTGGAGTGACACAAAGTGGTGCTGACTTCCTTCCTACTTTGTCCAGTTACAGGTGCAAGTTTTGTGGTCTTTAATGGAGCCTTAAAACCATCTTCAGGATTTTTAGCTAAATCCAGTATAGTTGAAGGTAAGAATTTTGTTATGTTCTCCTCTTAAAAGACTTAATAAAAAAGAAGGAATAGCATCAGTCTTGTGCAAGGTCTTTCTGCCTCAGTAAGCTAAAAATTTCTGGTTTTTAAATTTTGTATGAAACCTATTGCAAAGAAATAGGCTGCATAAAAATACATGATAGTTCACCTACTTGTTTTAAAACATTTAAATTTAAACTCTGTTAAATAAGTGCAGGTCTTTCCTGCCCTATTTTCATTGCCATATTGCTGAAATACATACATTGGCACATATGTGCAAAAGAAATTTCAAAAATAACTTTAAAATTATCTTTTCGTTTGAGTTCTGTTGACAAATTAGGTTTTCTTCCTCTTTCATGTAGCATTTAGTGCTGTAGGTGGGGCATGGAGTACTTTTGTGCATTTATTAAGTAGCTGTAGGAGATGGTTGGTCTCAGTAGAACGTAAGCCGAGATTCTGTAAGAAGCTGTGCTGCTTTTCCTGTGGATAATGTGGAATTTTAACTGTTTTTCTTCCAGATGGGCTAATGGTACAAATAACACAAGAAACCATGGAAGGCCTACGTCAGGCATTAAGAGACAAGCAGGACTTCAGGATAACCTGTGGAGAAGTGGATGCAGGGGACGTGAAGGAATACGTAGATATTTGCTGGGTAGAAAATGAAGAGAAAACAAACAAAGGGTAAATGTACTACCAAAGCCAGACATCTGAGAGAATTCTTGCTCCCAATGTTCAAATATCTCGCTTTAGTTTCTTGAAATTAATCTGAAGTATTCTTGTGACAGAAAGTGCTTGATACCAAAGATGGTTTATAGTGTCTTACCCCTGCAAGATTAGGTTTCTATTAATGCTATTAGTTCCCTGTTTAGGATATTTCCTTTTGTACTATCTGTATTTTCATAATGCAAGTCCTGTATTGTACTTTGTTGTTAAGGTGTTTAAATAGCCTTAAAGGATGGGTAAATATTATTTCATGGAAGTTACTATATCTAAACTATGTGTTGTTTAAATTGCTAATCACACTATTGTTTTCCATAGAATTTTGAGCCCAGTTGATGGAAAATCCATGGAAGGAACTCAGAGTGAAAAGGCACCACAATACAGAGATTTCGCAAGAGAGGGAAAAGTTATGAAGTGCACTGAAGTTAGTGAATTACATAGTTCTTGAGCCTTTTTTAATTACTTTTTGAATATTTAAGTGGAAATGTGGTGGTACTAAGTGATGCTATTAAAATGAGCTGATTTTATGTGTAGCCATGCTGCCAGGCAGAATGTTCTCTGCAGCTGCTTGGTGAGTTTACACACCTGTAATTTTTCTCCTCTGAAAAGACTCAAGTCCGTTTGCAGTGACAGCTCTATAAATGCCTCATGCAGGCATTCCCATGGTTCCTGAAGTATTTTGATTGTGTGGATGAAATACTCGGGTGCTTTCCCAGCAGAGAAGCATCAAAGCTTGCCCTGTGTGGTGTTAGGTGATCCTGAACTACTCTTTTTCCTAACTTTGGGATGTACCAGGCTGCTGACTGCCCCTCCCTTTCTCTGATCTCAGGTGTACCATTTTGCAGAGGGTCGTGAACCCTCCAGTTCTGTTCCCCACCAGTTTGCAAAAGAGATTGCCATTGCCTGCAGCACTGCTCTTCGCCCTCACCGTAAAACCTTGAAAAGCAATGGGATGAATAAGATAGGACTCAGAGTTTCCATTGACTCAGACATGGTAAGCTTTCACCTTTCACTGCACACACTCCATTTCCTCTGAAGTACCTTCCCTTGTAAAGACCTTGGATCTCTCCATGAATGTTTAGAGTTTTGCCCTACCCAAGATCCAGGCTGAGGATGACATTTGGGGAAGAAGCTGTCTTAGTCATTAATTTCTCACTTCATGGTAGCTGAAATATTCTTTTACTGTGATACAGCATGTTTTGCATAGTCTTGTAATACAAGAAGTGTTAATTAATATCAGTATGTTTCCCTCCTAGGTTGAATACTTAGCAGGATCTGGAGGACACCTTCTTCCACAGAACTACCTGAACGACTTGGACAGTGCTCTGATTCCTGTGATTCATGGTGGAATGTCAGATCCTACAGCTCTACCACTGAAAATGGAATTAGTATTTTTCATTATAGAACACCTGTCTTGATGAGGCTGATTACATGCATATACTGATTTGCTAGATCTGAACACCAAAGTTGTAATGCTACAAACACTAAAAATGTTAAAGTTTCTAAGCCTTTTATGTTTTAATAGCTTTTCAAACTGTTTTTTTTAAAGCCCCTCAGCTTCCTCTACCACAAAAGAGTCGGTTTGTGTCACGAAGTTCTGAAAGTTGACACTTAATACAGGTGCAGAAGAGTGTAGGTTTTGTTACTGTCACACAGCTTGGTAGTGTAGTGTGACTCCAAGTCATAGGATCTTGCCTCTCACCCTCACACCAGTGTTTGACTAAAGCTGCTGGAGCTCCGTGTGATCTCTGCAAGAGCTGAACAGTGGAGCAGGGCTGGCCCAGAACTGTTTCCTTTCCACAGGGGTTCAGGCCCCATGGCTGCTGTGGCTGCCTGCAGCCCCCTGTGTGCCAGGGCCCCTCTGGGAACGCTGTGGCTGTGTGGATAAACACCTCACTGAGGTCCTTAACCTGGGGATGTGATGCTGGTGCTTCAGGAAAATATGCTCTCAATTAATGTTTTATAGAGTACCTCTTTTCTTTCTTATATTTATAAGGATTTCTCTAACTTAAATGGATGCTATTTTTATAAAAAGTGCTTTTTTCTTTACTCTGTTCAGAATTCCATACAAAATTTGACCGTTTAAGGATTAGGAAAACACAGATTACTCTTGATGTAATCTACATGTAGCAATAAGTCAGACAAGAATTATGCAGTATTTTTTCTGCTCCTGTCTACTGCTTTTGCCACATTTTAGTAGCCACCTTTGCTTTCAGGGAGAACAGATGTATTAAGACTGAATTTTCACAAACAGGTTGATTCCAGTGGAAGGTGTGCCTGCCTGTGGCAGGTGGGGTTGGACTCCTTAAGGTCCCTTCCAACCCAAACCATTCTGGGATTTTTAGTGTATACCTGAGGTTCTTGCATAGGATGTATTTTTTATACTGGGTCATTTAGATCTATTTATGTATTTGTGACGCATGTGGTTTGTACTGAGGTTCATCAAACTGCAGTTGGGGTTTGGTAGCAGCCACACAACTGCTTGTCGAGAACAGAACCAAAACTAAATATATACAAGATCTGTATTGTTTTCAGTAAAAATGCTGGTACAATTTTATAATGAGAGTATTAAAACTTTGATGCCTTCTTGATGGTAATAGGGGATATTTTATGTTTTTGTATCAAAAACAATTTGTAATTTAACCTAATCTGCTCTGCTGTTATCTGTGCTTTAACACTCCAGTCCTAGAGAGGTTCAGGCCTTGAGATCTTACCCTGGATGGAGCTGAGCTGCATTTCGGCCTCTGTGCTGACTTCTCCTGAGAAGCTGCTGTCAGGGAGAAGGGCTGAACCCACGCACAGTGCAAACAAAACTGTCCTTGTTGAAAGCAAACTGCACCCAGGCCCTCAAGGGAGCTCCACCACGGGGCTGAACAGTGTTTGGGTCTGTGACAGGGCCAGGGCACCTGAAGGAACAGCTGCCTCTTGGCACCTAACCTCTACTAACTGCTTTTCAGTAATGATCAATAAAGTTAACTACAGTGCTTGCAACCTTCCGCCTCTTATTTGTAATGAAACAAACAAAGATTTGCAATGTGTGTGTCCTGTCTCTGCAGCTTTCTGGGACTCCTGCTGTTGCCCCAAAAACGGGATTCGTTCCTCAGCGTGGCACAGGCCAGCAGTGAGACCCAGGAGAGAGCCCCTGGCCGCTGCAGGGGTGCTGGGCAGGCCGGGTGCCCGGGCTGTTCCCGCACAGCGCTGCCCTCTCCCTGCCATCACCGCGTTCCTCGCACAGGGACAGAGCGCGGCTCCCCCAGCCCTGCCCGCAGTGCCCGCAGTGCCCGGGGCCGGGGAGCGCAGCCGGGCTCTGTCTGACCTGCAGGGCTGAGCAGGGGACTGCCCTGAGCAGGGGGCAGCACCTGGGGGCCTGAGCATTTCCACAAGGCTGCCAGGCACCAGGGGATGTACAACAACATCCTGTTTTCACGCAGAGCCACAGAATTAATCAACTGGACAATCCCCCCCAGCCCATGGAGTCCCAGCTGTGTCCATCCCCACCCTGTCCCCAGCCCAGAGCTCCGAGTGCCACCTCCAGGTGACACCTGCAGGGCTGGGCACTGCAAACCCCCCTGGGCAGTGCCAGGGCAGTTGCTGAGCCCCCTTTCCATGGGGAAATTCCTGCTGTGCCCACCCTGAGCCTGCCCTGGCCCGGCTGAGCACTGCGTCCTCTCGATCTGAGCCCCGCGTGTCCGCGTCCCCCGGCTCAGGCCTGTCCTGCCCATGAGGCTCCCAAGGCCGCAGAGGCACACCCTCCCAGCTCGGGATCATTCCGACACACTCCCCACCGAGCCCCGGCCCGGCTCCGCCCGGAGCGAAGGCGGCGGGACCCAGCCCCCGGCGGGGCGGGTCCGGGCCGGGCCGGGCCGGGCCATGGCGAGCGGGGAGCGGGGTGAGCGCGGGGGCCGGGCCGGGGCTGGCAGGGCTGGGCCGGGGCCGGGCCGGGGCTGTCTGGGGGCTGTCAGGGCTGGGCCGGGGCTGTCAGAGCTGTCTCGGGGCTGTCTGGGGCCGTGCTGAGGGCTGCCCGCCGTGTCCCCGCCGTGTCCCCGCAGGCGCCTGGAGCGAGTGGCCCGTGGATCACTTCCTGCGCACCGGGCGCATCGCGGCCAGGGACGGGGCCGCCGTGCGCTGGTTCCACGCCGCCAACAGCCGGGCCCGGGCCGCGGAGGCCGCGCGAAGTGAGTGTGGCACAGGCCCCTGCCTCCTCCCCTTCCTCCTCCTCCTCCTCCTCTTCCCCTCCCTCCTCCAGGATCCCCACGGCTGTTTAATCCCTCCGGGGCTGGGCGCTGCAAACCCCCCTGGGCAGTGCCAGGGCAGTTGCTGAGCCCCCTTTCCATGGGGAAATTCCTGCTGTGCCCACCCTGAGCCTGCCCTGGCCCGGCCTGGGGCCGTTCCCTCTCTCCTGTCCCTGTTCCCTGGAGCACAGCCCAAATCCCCCCTTTCTCCTCTCAGGAAAAGGTTGTGCAGAGCCAGGAGGGCCTTGGTGCGCCAGCCTGGGCAGCAGTGAGCTGTGTGTAAATTGATGTGAATATCTGACAAACACGTATTTGTGTAAATGTATATATCATATCCTTTATCCTGAACACCATGGCGAGCTCTTTTCTTTGTATTTCAGCCTTCACTGTGTGTGTTGGGTTCTCTGCAGAGCTGGTAGCATTGTGAGGTTCATTACATGAAGCTGTTTTGAAGAGCCTGAGCGCTCCTGAGACCCCTCTTTGCCTGTCGTGTGTGTGAGCTAGCATTTTCCTTGTTGGTTTGGGCAGTGAGTCAAGGGGAATGCTCATTCTCTGCCAGTATTAAATCCTGCACTCATCTTTCCTCTGGCAGGAACCCTGTTTCCAGAGGAAAAGATCTGAAATTTAACAGCACTGGATTCACATGTTGGATGCCCGTGTATCTGTTCCTGTGAAGAAAAAAACCCCACGTGGTTGCTTGGCCAAATGCACCCTCAGACATCAATTTTCACTTGGTTGTAGGCTTGCAAGGAGTTTAGTGACTGGGGACTCCCAGAATGGCAATATTCTGTGCCACAGAGAGCAGTTCCCGCTGGAGTGGGGGTGCCGGGCTGCTGTGGACAGACTTGCTGGTAATTGTTGCCCCGAAGCGCTGCAAGCTGAGGTTTAATTTCCCAACCCCCAGGCGATGTGCACATGGTGGAGGTGGATGTTGTCCTCCGGGGAGGGGACAGGGACCCCATCCTGGCCCACCCCCCGGACACCGACAGCGACATCACCCTGCAGGAGTGGCTGGCACAGATGGGCAGCACCAACAAAGGCATCAAACTCGACTTTAAGAGGTACCTCAACAAAAAGATTGTTCTGTTGCTTGCATTCTTAGTGTTACAATTCTACGGCTGTCTGTCAACCAAACTCCTCCTTATTGTGCAGTTTAGCATTCAGAAGCATAATCCATGTGGAAACATAGTCCATCACTCTCAAAGCACGGCAAGAACAAAACCTTTAAAAGTGTTTTGAACTACAAGTAATGATTTTTTTTTTTTTACTCAGTGAATTAGGTGCTGTGAGCAGAACTTTCCCATCGGGCAGGTGAAATGCTGGTGCCTCTCTGGAAGGCTCCTTTCTCTGCCCTGGCTAACTAGACATTCAGAGGTTTGATCACAGTTTGAACCATTAGCTGGTTCATTCTGGAGTGGCAAACACACCTAAAAGCCCCAGGAGAAGGCCTTGGAGGAGTTTGAAATGAGCTGTGATTTCCAGACATGCACCCCTCCAGCTCCTGACATGCTTTGTCTGAGTTTCCATGTGCTCAGTCTGTTTTGGCAGCAAATTACAAAGAGCTTCATCAGTGCTTAGGTACTCTATAGAAATGCAGAAACACCCCACGAGATAGTTGTTAAATGTGATTTATGCCTTTGGTTCTGTGTTGCACAGTTTTCATGTGAAAGTCCATGAAAGTAAAAAACATGGGCAGGCTAAATCCTTTAATTGTCACAGGATCTGTGTGTGTCCTTCTGGGCAGAGAAGGGAAAAGAGAGCAGTAAGCATTTGTTTGGGCTAATTTCTTGTCAGTTTGGATGAAGTTTTTTCTCCTATTTTATTTATTTTTTAAATTAAACTACCTACCTACCTTTCATTTTTCCACAAGGAGTTTACAGCCAAGTGGCGTGGTTCAAGAAAACTTTTAAAAGTTAGGCATTATAAAAGACTTATTATATAAAAACATTTAAAAGTACATCACACAGTGAGGATAGAGTCAAATAAGTGATAACAGATTTTGATGTTCCTTTGAATAATAGCTTATTGGATGCCATTCCTGAAGTGTTGGAGGAATGGCATTTCAATGGTGCTTTAAAAATACTTTTTAAGGTACTTTTTGTATCTCTGCTCTATCAGTCTGATTGACCACATAATTTCATTTCCTGCCGGCTTTGGCTCCTGAAATTAATGTATTCTGCAAAAGGTCTTCAGTGTCCCACCTCAGAAATGCCAGAATAATTTCACATGAAGTCAGCTGTAAGTCTGAATTTCCTAAATGCTGTGCAACAAAACCAGTGCTCTGGGGTTTGCAGTTTTTTGGGAGTGGATATTTTTGTTGTTATTGTTTTGCTTTGGTTTTTTTATTCTCTCTTTCCTCTCCCCACTGCATTGCCATTTTGCTTTGTGCTTTTTCCTCACTGCATTTCCTTACCCTCTGCAGCACAAGGGCAGGCATGCCCCTGGCCTGACAGTCCCTGGCAGGTGTGAGGACAGCAGGTGTTGTGGTCCCAGACTGTGTCAGAAGTGCTGCAGCCACGCCTTAACACCAGCCATCGCTGGCTTTTCTCCTGGAGAGCCTGGGCTCATCTCAGGGAGGGGAATTCCTGCCTCTGTGCAGCCTTCCCAACAGCACAAAAGGCAAAACACACAAAGGGACTTTGCAGAGGAAACAAGACAAGCAGCTCAGGGGACTGAACTAACCTAAATCCAAAACTCTGCCCGTAGTGATTTTACATTCCTCGATCTTACACCGTGCATGAGTCCATGGGCTGTGACAGAAATCACATTTTTCTTGGCGTTCATTTCTGTTCCTCATCTCCTTTCCTTCCACAGGGCTTTGAAAGTTGTGGTAGGCTAGAAGTAGGGGAAAGCTAGTTATGCTTTTTCTTGTGGCTGGACAGGACAGTAGGAATATGTGAGCAGAGGTTTTGTTAAATGCTCACAGGGTGTCTGCACTTGGTTCCCAAGTGATGCCAGCTCATATTTAACAATTTAATAATTATCTGTCAGATGATCACTGGACAGGCTGGCCTCTGTGTGCTGCCATGTTTTGGAGCTGTAGGACAAACCACAACCCGACATTAAATGTTCTATTGGGTGCCTTTTCTCTCTTTTAATTGCCTTAAATTGGTCTGTGTTGGTCTTTTTATTCTCCTAGCACGGGTGCATCACCTTGCATGGATCTGAAGGTAGCTGTGAGTCTGGATCTGCCTAGTCAGACAATCTTTGCCTCTTTGAGTGTGGTTGAGGTGGGGAGAGATGGCTTTCACTCTGGATTTACAGCATTTGTGGCTTTCGGGTCTGATGCAGCACAGGTGTTAGAGGCTGCAGTGCTTCCTTTGTTAAAAACCTTCTCAGGCCTGAGATGAAGAGGTGAGAAGGTTGGGGGTCGTGAGGTGAGGCCAGGAGGTGCTGGAGCAGGGGTGGGAGTCGGGGGTTTCACTCCCGCAGGGGCAGTCAGCGGATGGCAGCGAGCGCCGGTGTGCGGTGACACTGCGGTGACACTGCGGTGACACTGCCATCCCTGCCCTGCCCCGGTGTCCTGCACAGCCTGGCCGCCGTGGGACCCTCTCTGGAGCTGCTGGGGCAGGCGGGGCCGTGCCTGGACCGACCCGTGTGGCTGAACGGGGACATCCTGCCAGGGCCCCGCGGGAGCTGCGCGCCGCTGGACGCCCGCGCCTTCCTGGGCGCTGTCACCTCCTCCTGCCCCGATGCCACCCTGTCCCTGGGCTGGACCACAGGCTGCCACCGAGGGCAAGGTAAGGGCAGGCCTCCTTTGCTGCAGCTGGCAGCAGCCGTGGGCCGTGTCCTGGCTGGGAAATGCAGTGATTGTGGCACCCTGTCCTGGACACAGCGCTGTGCAGCCGTCAGCCCAGTGCTGCAGTGGCAGCACAGCTGGGTGAAAACCACGTCTTTTTGTTCCTAAAATAAGCTGGTTTGTGCTTCAGCTCCTTCTCACCCGCTGAGCACTTCTGAGGGACAAACTCCTTAGCCTCTGTGTCAGGGAGGGCTGTCCCTGAATCCTGGGAGCATTGATCTGGTGGTCAGAGCCCTATCATGCATCCTGAGAAAAAACAAATCAGCTGAAAATGTGGAACTTTATCTCTGCTTGTTTTGATCACTGAAGTCAAATTGTGGGTCAGCCTTATCCCTAACATTTCATTTCTCTTGGAAACTTGAATTTTTGCAGTAGACTTTACAATTTTCATTAATATAGGGTCTTCTTCACAGTCTTCCTCTTGCAATTCTCGTTGCGAGAAGCAGAGTCCCCTCCAATATTGTCTGGGGCCACCGTGTCAGGATTGTACATTAGTGCCATTGCTACTGACTCATTAGCAAGATTTAGTATTTTGTTGTATGATATACTGCAGTGTTATTAAAGTGTTCAGTGCTTTCTCCGAGGTATTTTCAGTGCAGGAAAAAATTGCTGGAAAATGCATTAGAAATACTGGGTAACCTGTGAAAACAAATTTCATTTTATCTCCATTCCAAATTTCAGTTTATGGAAATACTAAGTGAGGTTCTACTATAAAACTTAAGAAAACCAGCTCATTTGAGTGATTTCACCTGGAAGTTGCTGCTTGCCCCAGAAAACTTGTTTTAATTCTTAGTGTGTTTTTACTCTTTCTAGTCACTACACTCCATCTGAGTAATTGAGGAAAAAGTTATTAACTATTGTTACAGGATTTTCATAGCCTGTAGAAACAAAAGAACAGGTAAATATAATTTGAAATTGCTCCAGTCCTTATAAAAACCCCAGTAAAGGCATTTTCAGTATTTAGACTGCTTGATTGTAGCATTTTTAGGCACAGAATATTTTTGTCCGTGTGTGTTGATTTGTGTACATCTTCATTCCCAGTGGATTAACTTAAGTTTTTGTCCCATTTTTTTTGGTAAAGCTTTTATTTTTAAAGGGTCCCTGGCAATGTTAAACCAGGCCATATTGAAGTCAGTGGCAACAGAGGTTTTAGAGAAAGGGCAAAGATACGTTAAAGATGTCATGTTCTGTAGCTGCTTGTAAAGTAATTAAGTAAGTGTATGTAAAGTATGGAAATAAAGGTTTTCATAGCAAGTTCATTTTCCATGTGGATATTGCATGTATTGCATTTTTCCTCTGGGACACTTGCTGCTCAGAGCCATGAGGCAGTTTCAGGGTGGAATTGTGTGGTTTTCAGGAATGCTGGATCTGCAGGTTTTGTGTCTCCAAGGGACATCAGGGACCCAGGGCTGTGTCTGTCCCCAGGGGCTGTGTGAGCTCTCAGTGCCACCCTCCCTGTCTGTCCCCAGGGGCTGTGTGAGCTCTCAGTGCCCTCCTTGCTGTGTGTCCCCAGGGGCTGTGAGCTCTGAGTGCCACCCTCGCTGTCTGGCTGTGTGTCCCCAGGGGCTGTGTGAGCTCTCAGTGCCACCCTCCCTGTCTGTCCCCAGGGGCTGTGTGAGCTCTCAGTGCCCTCCTCGCTGTCTGTCCCCAGGGGCTGTGAGCTCTCAGTGCCACCCTCGCTGTGTGTCCCAAGGGGCTGTGAGCTCTCAGTGCCACCCTCGCTGTCTGTCCCCAGGGGCTGTGAGCTCTCAGTGCCCTCCTCGCTGTCTGTCCCCAGGGGCTGTGTGAGCTCTCAGTGCCACCCTTGCTGTCTGTCCCCAGGGGTTCTGAGAGCTCTCAGTGCCACCCTCCCTGTCTGTCCCCAGGGGCTGTGTGAGCTCTCAGTGCCCTCCTCGCTGTGTGTCCCCAGGGGCTGTGAGCTCTCAGTGCCCTCCTTGCTGTGTGTCCCCAGGGGCTGTGAGCTCTCAGTGCCCTCCTTGCTGTGTGTCCCCAGGACCTGTGAGCTCTCAGTGCCACCCTCCCTGTCTGTCCCCAGGGGCTGTGAGCTCTGAGTGCCCTGCTGTCTGTCCCCAGGGGCTGTGTGAGCTCTCAGTGCCCTCCTCTCTGTGTGTCCCCAGGACCTGTGAGCTCTCAGTGCCACCCTCCCTGTCTGTCCCCAGGGGCTGTGAGCTCTCAGTGCCCTCCTTGCTGTGTGTCCCCAGGCTACGAGTGGCCCGTGGTGCAGGAGATGTGGCGGCAGTGCCGCGCGCTGTCCCAGCCGGTGACGTTCGCGGTCAGGGCTGCGCTGGTGCCCGGCTCCATCCCGCAGCTGCAGTGGCTGCTGCAGCAGTGCCACAGGTCAGTGCTGCTCCTCAGTGTCCCTCAGCTCCAGGGCCAGCAGAGCCAGGCAGTGCCAGCCCTTGGGCCCTGGCCTGTCCTGACCAGCCCGGTGTCACACACCGCCCGGTGGCTTTGGAAATGTGGAAATTCTTCTTCTCCCAGTGCCTCATTTCCCACAGGCCTCAAAGCGTTGGAGTCCTCAGACAGAAGTGGTCACTATGAATTTCTCTGAAGTAATTAAATTCCAGAAGCTTGTTTTTCATTACCTACCATGAGGACTTTTAAATGGGGTGTAGGTGCGGAATCCAGTTCTGCTGCAAACATTTCCTGAGATGAATGTAGTTAAATAGGCTAAATAGTTTGATGTTGCAATTGGGTATTTATCCAATCTAAAGACTTCATATTGGATTCACTATTTATATTTTTGTAGTATTTTTGAGAAATGTCAAAGACGATTTCTAGATTGGAAGTCAGGTGTTTCCCTCCAAGCTAATTAATTTCCCCGAGGCACTTGAAATGTATTCAGTGGTTTTCATATAGAAACTTACATTTTCCTTTCAAAATCGTTCTTACCAACCCTCATTTCATTATAAAAATTATTCTTATGTCATAGAATGAGAATAAAACCAGCTTCCCACATATTGCCATTTACTCATCTTTTTCAGCTGTTCACCCTACCCAGAGTTTAATAAAACTGTTCCAACCAAGGTCAGAGACCAAGACAGAAAACTTAAAGGAATCTCTGAAAAATTTCTAATTATTCAGAAAAAACAGGGTGGACAAATTAAGCTTGATCTTCTTTTTTATGATGAAGACTCCAGACAGAAATTAGAATTAAGCTGTTAAAACTGGGAAATTGATTTAAAAATGTTATTGCTCTAAGAATGTATCCTATGAATTGTGAATCCTATGAATCAAGTATCATTGGATACAGACATTATTCCAACTGAAATACTGGAATTTTCTCTTTTACCTCCTCATAAAACTCACTGGGGGTTCTTCAGTGGCATGATTAGAAGACAGAAATTCCTGAGCCAGTTTTGCTCACGTACAACTGAATGTTCATTTATCCACTTTTAAAATTAATACAGTTTTATTAAACAAAAGGGAAAAATGATATATATGTCATGTGGAGGATGTGGAAATGCTTTAACTGAATAATGCTTTGGGGGACTTCAGTGGTTTTTTGAGAAGTTCTGTGCAAATAGTGAGAATTGGGTTAGGTGGCATCTCTACACATTGCTGATGTGACAAAGCACAGAGCACAACAATCACCTGCGTCTGGGATTGCATCATATTTCCTGTTTTGAGGCTCAGCTTGTGACTATTGATTAATTTATCAAACCTTAAATGCTCAGTCTGGTAAATTTTTTTGCTGGATATTTACCTGAGGTTTTTTATTTAAATCCCTCTGAGTTTTGGCAGAACAATCACAGAAAATTGGTCTGGAGGTGCAGTTGTTCGTATTTAATTACATTTGTAAAGTTTGGATGCTGTAATCCTGAGTATTTTTAGGAGTCTATTAGTGCAATATCTTTCTGGTTTACATGCTTTATCTTAACATACTCTTTTTCTCTTTGTTCTGTTTGTTTTCTCCCTTTCTCTGGAGATAGGTACAGCCTCACTGTTTGGACAGGAAAGGAGGATGTGTATTCTGTAGAAGACTTGCTTCTCATCCGAGAAAATTTTGATAAAAGTAGGGTTTATTATGACATTTTTGAGCCACAAAATTCTGAATTTAAAAAAGCCATTGGAATAGAATAGTAGATGCAAAGCAGGCAATGCCTGACCCTATAGCGCTTCACATTGTAAACCCTTTAAATGGGAGGATTTTTTAATTCAAAGAAATGCAATTTCCTTGCCAGAAGGGCCACGTTGAGCACGCCTGTGGTTATTGGAGGAGTTTTTGGCTGGCACTGTGTAGAAAGGCCTCTCAGACAGAAGTGCAGTGCCCTCCCCTTTGTCCCTGCTCGTGGCGGGGTGCGCTGGTGCCACACTCCAGGAGGGGAGGATGGCACTGCCAGCCCCTGCCCGTGGTCACCCTGCCCGTGGTCACCCTGCCTGTGGTCACCACCCTGCCCATGGTCACCCTGCCCGTGGTCACCCTGCCTGTGGTCACCCTGCCCGTGGTCACCCTGCCCGTGGTCACCCTGCCCATGGTCACCCTGCCTGTGGTCACTGGGCAGGGCCAGAGCAGTGCCAAGGCCAGCGAGCAGCCCTGGCTGGTGCTGTCAGCTGGGCTGGCTGTGGCAGCAGGACAGCGCTGTCCCCTCACCTGGGCTGTCCCCTCACCTGGGCTGTCCCCTCACCTGGGCTGTCCCCAGCAGGGCTGTCCCCAGCAGGGCTGCAGGGACATTCCCCATGGCTCTCAGACCCTCTGGGTGATGGCAGCTCGGCCCTCACTGGGACACTGCAGCCCTGCAGCTCTCAGAATTCTCCACAGTGGAAATGTCCCAGATAAAAGCTAAACCCCTGCTAACCCCTGCAGGAAGAGCCTGACCTGGTTCGTTAAAACCATTTATTCCTCTTTTGCTGCTGAGGTTCCCCAAAATTCACGCAGAGACACCAGCCCTGTGGGATTGGTTCTGCCAACACCACAAATGATACCAGGAAAACCAAAGGTTTCTTCCACAATCACAGAGGACATTTTAGCTTCTGAATAACAGCTAATGCCCTGAGAAGCATTACTTTGTCAACTTCTTGTCCTCCTTTTCCCGTTCCTCTCACGTGGTTCCTGTGGGAATTTCATTAACTCTTCTGTTAACATAACAGGTACTGTACACGACATTTTACAGTACTGAAGTAAATTACAGTAATTTTTGGCTCTTACATGGCATTAGTACAGCTGTGATAGAAAAGGTTTTCTTAATCCTAAATCTTAAATTATCGTGGTCTCACATTAAAATTCAAGACTCCCTTTTGTAACCTACTACTCCTGTGAGAGATTTATCTAATAGTTGTTTTCTCTTATTGAGGGGTAGAGCTTTCTTTATTTTGGTCATCTACTAAGGTGTGCGTGGCTAAAATTAGGAACAAAGTTTTCCACATAAGGAAGGAAAGTACCTGATTATACTTGGGATAGCTAAACAGAGTACTTGATTTAATGTACTCACTCATAAAGTGAGTGGCAGTAACCACCAAAGGGTCAGGCTTGGCTGTGTGATTTCTGCAGTGAGTTTGGAGAAGCGATTAAATCTTCAGGTGTGGCTTGTGGCAGGCAGTTGCATTCATTGATTTGCAGGATTTCATCTCTCAGTGGTAGGCCTCTCTGGGAACACAGGCACACGTTTTTCTGCTGTTTAGAAATCTTCCCACTGACCAGTTCTCACCTGAAGTACTGGGATTTCTTAAAACTCATTAAACTATTAAGTAAATTGATCAGCAACTGCCAGAAGTATTTTTAAGGAAGAAGTATATCTGAGCAATATCTGTGGATGTTAGGAAACAAGATAATCAGATAAAAATAAAGAAGACATCATCTGGATTACCAGGAAATGGCTATGTGCTGAATACGATCATTCTGTACGGATTATTCTATATATATGAATTTCTGTAAGTAATTTTACCTATCTTTGCTAGTCCCCTGTGAAATTGTTTATGTCAGTCTAGTCTGACTTGCACATAAATAAATTAATTTGATTGTGTTTCTCTGTATTTATTCAAATGCTCTCCTAAAATAAAATGTGTTGCTGTGGGGCTGGCAGGGAGACATTAATGTGGTTTTAAAATGTATGTACAGGTTTATTTTTAAAAGCCAACAGGTTTTTGAGAGAAGGCAGGCTGTAACTCACTCCATCTGCGAAATTCGCATGAAAGTGTTCAAAATTGCTAATGCTTTCGGGGAAAAAATACAGGAATTGACTGCAGTTCCTCAGCGTGCCTCTGTGTCTGGGCTTCAGGAACTTGAGAATAAATAGCCCCGTGTACATTTCTAGAAAATATCTCTGGTGTTCAGCGAAAGATCCCAGCATCATTTTTAACCAGCTGGACATAATCTGTGGGACAAAACCTCTGGATTAACAGGAGCTCTGCAGCTGCCTGCGTCATCAGTCCTTGAAATGCCTGGCTCAGGTAACAGGTGCTGCTGAGAAACAGGAATTTTGCATATTTACACATATACATATGTATGTGTATATTTATATCTGTATGTCGGGGAGCTTTTTCACAAAAAAGGTCACCTTGTGTACAGGAATAAAAGACCCGTTGTCTTTCCAAGAGGGTTGACAGCTGGGTGTTTTATGGGAATATTTAGTGATGACAACTGGAATTTTATCCCTTTGACTCTGAAACGCCCCCCTGAGCTTTCTTAAGGTGTTTCTTTATGAAACCTGATTTCCTTGAAGTGAGTGCAGTGGCAGTAGTATTTTACAGTGAAAATGTAAGAATATTTATAAATCCCTTGCTTTCGTTGGGAAAGTAGTTAGTTCTGCTGTATATGGCATGCAGAGAGATAATGTCTTACATGGCACTGATAAGGAGAAAAAAGACATTTAGTGCCTACTTAGTTTACTGGTTTTCTTGTATAGCTGCATCAAATTACGGCAATATTCTTTTGGAAGTGCTGTGTAGTTGTAAAAGACAAAGATCACAACAAAGCAATTACTTCTTAAAAGCAAAACCAAATTAAATGTGCGGGGAAAGATATTTTGAAGCCTATGTTTTGAACATTGCACCTTAAACACAACCTTGAAAACTGCTAGTTTACAACATTTTTGTGTAGTGACTTGCTGCTCTTAAACTCTTAAACCAAAATAATGGGAGTTCTTATACAATCACTGCTTTTTGTGAAGCCTCCACTATTTGTTTCGAAGTTACTTTCATTGTATGGTTTCCACAGCATTCTGTGGAGAAAATGAAGAGGAGAAGGAAAAAGCTGGGATAGTTTCCCACCTTTCCCAAGCAGGCAGGTGGGTTTGAAATCCTGTGTGCCTTGGGGGTGTGTGGCTGTCGCTCAGCCGGTGTCACCGGCGTGTCACCGTGTCACCGCAGCGCCTGGGGGCCACTGAAGCTGCGGAGCCACAGCCCTGCTCCCCAGCAGCCCCGGGTGCTTCCTGTGCCGGGAGCCACCAAGGACACCGAAAAGGCTTGTTTTTAACCCAGGATTTAACATCAGGCACTCGGGTCGGGCTGACCGTGCTTCGCTGAAAAGAACATCGGGGTGGCTGGGAAATGTCATGGATTCAGGCTTCAAAGATAACACAAGTGCGTCTCTGCTCCACAAGTGGAGCCACAGGAAGCTTCCGGCAGGTGGAGAGAGCCTCTCTCGCACCATACTCTGGACAAATTTAGCTGTATTGGATTAAATTGAAGTAACTGTTCCCATTTTCTTGTACAGAGGCAGCCTGAGAAACACTTCTGAGTGAGTACCTTTTGCAATGACTCATCATTTCCTGAGTAGTGAATAAAAGCATGTGCTTATTTCCATGTTCCCTCTGAGGGGGAAAAATAACTTTTATTTATTCAGCATAACAACAGCAAGAGAACAAAGCTTTTTCCTTTGAAGGTCACTTGTAACAGTAACACAAACAATAATATTAACACTTCACGCTACTTTGCATCACAATTAATCACAAAATACTGGTAACACTACCAAAAAACTTCCCTTTTCAAGACACTTGCCACTTCCCTCCATTGTCTGAGCATTTAATAGAAAAATTTAAGGGAGCCATAGTCCCAGATACGTAATTAATTTTAAAATCAAAACAGCATAAATTGGGCTTCATACCCTCAGTAAAGATACCAGTTAGAACACCTGGTGATAGTCAATTTCTTCTAAGAAAGAATTTTTATTTTTTAAAGATCTATTTTCCCCTTCAAATATTTAATTTTTTTCCCCTTCACAAAGTTAAGTGAGAGATGAACAGGTGAGAACTTGCCATTTCCTTTTGTATTATCATAAAAACATTTGGAAAGTGTATTCTATGTAGGGATTAATTTGTACTCAGTTAATACTGACATAGGTTGTTCCACATAATTTCTGTATCATAAAAATATGTCCACATAATCCTTTTTTGTACCTGGTGTACACAGGGCTTGATCCAGGAAAATCTTCTGAAGAAAAAGGCAGAACCTGAATGGAAACAAATACTCCCAAGAAGTTATTTACAGAGAGTATATGTTTATAATCCCCTTTACATGGTTTAATGTTTAGAATCCCCATTAATTTGTTTTATGGTGATGATCCCCATTAAATATTTGTATGTTTGTGATCCCCTTCAAATTGTTTTATGCCTCCGATCCTCTTTAAATTGGTTTATGTTTACGATCCCCGTTGCACTCTTTTATGCTTAAGATCCCCGTTAAATTGTCTCCTACTAAGTGCAAAGCTACATAACATTACAGGCTTTTTTTAGGCAATGTTAGATTTGGTGAACTTTGACTGAAGCTGCAACATACCCACTGAGTATTTCCAGGAAATAAATACCTAATTTCAGTATACTGAAATTCACATTACACAGACACAATTTCAATACAACTAATTTCTGTAAATTACAACAACAGGACACATTCACTTTTTCTCAAAATTTAGAAGATGAGATCTCAATGCTAAATGCAATACCAGAAATCCAGCATCTATAGGATGCACACAAAGACAAGGGAGACACTCGGAAACACAAGACACTAAAGGAAAGAAAGATTTTTAGATAGAGATACTTAAAAATATGCAGTAGCTCAGAGGCTGCAGAGGACTGCTTTCCACTTGTGGGAAATTCAGCCCTCTGTTTCAAATTAGGCAAAATGTGGGTTTCCATCTCCCAGGTGAGTTTCATAATTAGACTCACAGGATCACGGAGTGTTTTGGGTTGGAAACCATCTGAAATAAAAGCCCATCTCATTCCAAGGCCCCTGCCGCAGCAGGGACACCATCCACTAGACCAGGTGGCTCCAAGCCACTGGAACATGCCCAGGGATGGGGCAGCCACAGCTTCTCCGGAGAAACTGTGCCAGGGCCTCACCTTCCCTGAAGTGTTGGGTTATCTTTTTTGGGTCTGTCTGAGCGGGAGGACAGAGCTCCTCCCTCCTCCCAGGTGTGTGTGTGTGTGTGTGTGTGCAGTGCCCCTGCTCGTGCAGACACCCTGGGTGTGTCCCGGTGTCCGTACCCGCTGAGGAGCGCTATCACTGGGGCAGATAGCCCCAGCCTGCCGGGCAGGTCTCCTTTGGGGAGCTCCAGAACTGCAGGAGGCTACAGAGCCTGTTCCAGGCGCACGCTCTGCCCCCCGCACCCTCGCTTTTCCCAAATAAAAGCGCTTTTTCTCACTTTCCTGAATTAAAACAATCCCTCTGGAGCGGATTCCAGAGGCTGCAGCTGCAGCAGCCCGCGGTGCGCGGTGCCGGGGACAGCCTGAGCGGGGCTGGCTTGCGGCACACCCCGGGCAGGTCGGTCAGTCGCCCTGCTGGCTCCCGGCAGCGCTGCAGAGCTCCAGAGCTGCCACCGCCCGCTCCCGGGGCCAGCCGGGCTCCGGGCCACGCTGCCAGCCCGCAGCCGGGGCTCCGCAGGTAGCACAGCCATGCGACACCAGTGTCACCATCTCTGACGTGTCTGCGAGGCTGCAGCGGCCAGGAGACACTGCCGGTGCGCGCCTGCTGCCGCCCGCCCCGCCGCACGCCGCTGTCTCGGGGGTTTCTGCGTATATACAACCTGGACACGCGCAGTCCGGTGTCCAGCATCGCAGGCAAACGCTTCAGGGTCCCAAACTCCACGTGCACCGCCCTCTCTGGGTGCTGCAAGGGTGTGCGTTTGGGGAAAGCTAGGAGGGCTAGTATTTACAATCTACAATGAGAACTGCAATGCTTAAGAACTGTTGTGGGTTTTCTGTCACAGGCCAGTTGAAAACTTTACAAAGCCAGCAAAACAAACATTCCTTAGTTTGCAGAAAACAGCTCATTAAACGTCTTTTCATTTCGTTTCTGAGCTGTACCACTCATCCCGAGGCAGACATTACTTTACATCACAGACCTGCTCTATTTTGTGATACATACCATTACAGTCAAGAACTGCAGTGAATATTTACATAAAGATCCCCTTTGCTCTCCTGTTAAAGAATCAGCGACTGCTGAATCTGCTCAGACTGTGATCTGCTCATACGGCCTCCTCCGCAGCAGATTCGTCTCTTTGGTCCCCTTAGGGAAAGCAGATCCTGGGGGCACTAAGTGAGTTTGGCCATAAGAAATCATTCCAGAAACTGTGTTTATGACAGTGAGCTCTGGAACTGGGGGGCGGGGGCTCACATTCAGTGGAGGCAGAAAACCTGGCCTCGTCTGATCCAACACTAAGGCTCCTGAGCCCTCTTCCTCCAGAGGAGCCTGATTTCTGCCTCTTGGAGGAACAGGAGACATCTCCAGACCTCTTCTTGGACTTGGTAACAATGTCTGGTATGTAGGAAGAATCTCTTTATTTCCTTTTGATGACTTACTACCTTTGGTATCAGCAGCAGGAATTAGACTGTTAGTTAACTGAGAACCGGAGATGTTGTAATTTGCTTGTCCACTTCCTTTCTTGATAATATTGCCAAGGTCTGAAAGTAAGCTGATTTGTCCCAAACTGGCATCCATGCCCATGGGAATCTCACTGGGGTTATGTTTCTCTTCAACAACAGGAGTCTGATAGTTTATCGCATCACGCAGTGCTTTCCTTGACATGGTTTGATCAGAGGTTCTCAGTACCTGAGCAGTGTCTTTCCTGTCTCCACTTTCATGACTGGTGGTGACACTCTTGCACAAGTCAAGGCCACCGACTCTACAGGAGAGCTCTTCCATGGGACTGATACTCCGAAGTTCTTGTGGAGAAGCAATTTTCCTCTGCTGGAACACTGCTGGACAGCACTTTAGCCACGGATCACACTGCAGCACCTGCGTCAGCTTGAAGCGTGCTGGTGCGGAGCTGGATTTGGTCATCAGTGGCGTTCTTTCAGAGGAGTTGTCCCCCTGCTGCCCACCATACAGCTCTTTATAGCTGAATGGGTCTTCTGGACCCTCGTGCGGTTCTATCTCTGATGGGGAGGTGCAGTCAGCTGGGGAAGCGCATTCCTCAAGGTCTGGAGGAGGCACGTTCAGGTACTGCTTTGTCTTCTGCCTCCCCGAGGCGGACTTGTCAGTGGTGATGATGATGACCTCTTTCCCTCGCGCCTTGCAGGCCTTCAGCAGCAGCTCCAGCGTGTCTCTGTCGGCAGCGTTGATGGCGTACACCAGCGCAGAGCAGTTGGAGTGGTCTGGCAGGCTGGGGTCAGCCCCGCTCATCAGCAGCAGCGACACCACCTCGGGGCCTGCCTTCTCCAGGCAGGCGTGCATCAGGGCCGTCTTGCCCGACTTGTCCTGGATGTTGGGGTCAGCCTTGTTGTCCAGCAGGTACTTGACCATCCTGGCCTTGCTGGCGCTCTGCAGGTCGGCGTGCTGGGTCATGCAGGCCACCATGAGCGGGGTCTCGCCGCGGCTGTTGCTCTCGTTGACGTAGGCGCCGCCGTCGATCAGCAGCCGCGTCAGCCGCAGCCGCCGCTGGTACACGGCCTTGATCAGCGAGTAGCCCTCGGGCGGCACGTCCACCGCCTCCATCGCCCTGCTCTGCCCTCGGCACCTGCCTGGCCTCACTGCCACACGGGGCTGCCTTAGAAAGCACACGGGCCCCCGGGGAAGGAGAAGGAAAGGGGGAAAAAATAACAGAGGGTTTAACTGCGCTAATTGCTCCTGGAAACGCCCTCATATTTTGTGAAAAAACTATGAAGGGAAGAAAAGAAGAAAGGTTTTCCCACCCTTTGGACTTATAACAAATGTGTTGAAAACTTAAAAAAACCCCCTTTAATATAATGACAGTGTTTATATAAGATTAAAGCATGACTGTCACCTTACTTTCTGACTATCCTTTACACAGTCCTCCCTGAGCAGACAGTATCAGCTCTACAACAAAAGAAACATTTGACAACATCAAAGAGAATCAGGAAGTTTCACACAAAAAATTAAGAGCTTAATTAACATTAAGCATAAGTAACATACATAACAATATACATTCGTAAATAACAATATACACTCATATAAGAATGTATACCTGCAGACATGCAACTAAAACTTCTTTGTCTTGTATATGCTTGTTTACCTGTGTGTAGGGAAAACTTCTAGAGAAAAAAAAATTCTTTAATCATTGGCAGACCAATATTATTCCAATACAAGATTAGATATGCATTAAATGATTACATTCATTTATTTAAAATGTTTTTCTAGAGAAATAAAAATGTTTAACTGGTTTAACTGTAAAGGCAATTATTTATTCATTTTTATTAATCACTGAAAACACTAGTAATGTTCTGATGTAATTTCTGGCAGTAATTTCATTCAGTTTTACTGTGAATACCAAAATCGAAGGATGACCTCAATATACTTTGTTTCAAAAGTCTAACAAGCAAAAAAAAAAGAGAGTTAGATTTACTCCCTGGAAATCTGGGGAGGAAATCTGACTTTGATGGGTGGCTTGTTTTTTCACCCCTCTGTCTTGATAAAACATTTTTAAAAGGTAATTGCATCGAAATTACTTTAGGAATTCACTCCATTATAATAAAAGTACAGGACTCAGTACTGTCTACCTCAGCTTTCATTGAAGTGCAAATCATTATTATGGTTTTTATGTGTTTTTACAAGTAATGTATTCACAATTATTGTAAAGTCTTTTATAAATGTATCCAATCAATTTGTGCATTTAGGTTTCCAGAAGGAAACTGCAGAGAAATACTGGTAGACAACACACATGTTGGAATTCTGGTTGTGCTCTCCCCTGGTTTTGACCTACCTGGAAGTTGTTGGTGATTTTACATTCCTTTTCTATTCATCTAAAGGTCCTCTGATACTTAACTGCTCCCTTTGCTTAAGTGATGGCATATAGCTTTTATTACATAAGCCTTTCCATCTGTAGAAATACCTTTTATGGCCAAAAGAACATTAAATATTACACAGGCATGGAGAGAGAATATTGCTACCTGAAGTGGTGCAGCAGGTCAGGGCTGAAGGTGAGGCTGCTTCTGTGGCATCTCCTCTAACCCCTCCTGTTGCTGAAATTTGATGTTTCTGCCGACTTCAGCAGGACTGCTGGTCTGAGGGGGGAAGGCTGACCTAAGACAATAGCTGAAGTGGGAAAGTTAGGAGTAAATGGGGTTGGCAGGTATGAGCTTGCCTGGAGAAAGCCTGAGACGTTTCTGTGCAGAGAAAAGTGAAGAGAAGATTCATGAAATGAGGAGGAGAAACACACAAATTCTTCAGAATCAGATACTCTACCATCAAAAGAGAGTGTTGCAGGTTCACAACTGGAACAACATAATGCAGAACACACTCCTGAGTGCTGGATGACAGCCACAGCTTCATCTGTTAATCATATCACACCTGGACTGGCTACAACCTGCTCCAAAAACCCCACAGCTGGCTTTTTTGAAGGGAAAGACCACCGGCCAAGCAGATTCCCTAAAACAGTAATTTATTGGATAATTCATTGCAGATCGGTGCTGAACAGATTGGGATTATACAGCATTCCTAAATTTAATTAACTGCCATGTCAGAGGCACTCCATGAATTAGTTCCTAAGATATCAGGACTGACACAGGTGTCTCTCACCTGTGGAGGTAAACTTTGAAAGCAGCTTCAGGCTTTAAAGCAGTTTGAGGAATGAGGAACTTACAGAACTCAATGTGTGACACTGATGCATGAGCTGGTCTGTCAAATCACCCACAAATTCCTCTTATTCTTGTGCAAATAATATTCCTGCACAGTGCTGTTTAGAAAGGGCTTAGCTTTGTTTTCAAACAGCAATATTGTCCTGGAAAGTACTCTGAGACAAAATATCACCAGGCACCTCATAGTATGAAAACCTGGTTCTGAATCTAATAGTCTAATCACAGCACTGAGGGGGAAAGAGCCCATCAATGTTATAACAAATAAACAAATGAAGGCAAAAGTGTCATGAATGCGTGATATGAATGAAGGAGTCCTTGCAAAGTATTCCTCACCTGTTTAATGTGAGAGCCAGATTTCCTGCCCTCCGAGCCTCAGCACCCTCACTGTTAAACAAGCTCTCACCGTTGTGTTTAGAGAGTCTAGAATCATTCCAGTGAAATTGTCATTGATTCTCATCTCGGAAAAAAGCTTTCACACTCAAAGAGCATGAGCACTTCGGTATTTTTATGATTCTTCATATACACATTAAACCCGGCAAATTCAGTCAGGGTAGTAAAAACTTGTTTTGCTACTTTAAATTTACCACGTACGAGTTACTTTTGACTTACAAAAATTCCCATTCCAACGCTGCCAAAACTGCTTCGCCAGCACCACCCCAAAGTTTCCACCGCAACTCGCAACGCGACGGCTCTAAGGGGCTCCTGAGCGGAGCCGGGAAAGAGCAGGGACCGCAAACTTCTCGGCAGGGAGAAGCACACACAGCAGCAACACGCAGACACCACGAGCACGAGATGAAGGCTGCGAGAATTAGTTTAAATACTTTACCGCGCCGTCGGCGGCGAGGCGGCAGCGCCGTTCCCTGCGCGCTCGGCTCCGCTGCGGGCGGACGGGACGGAGCCGCCGCTCCTGGCGCTCCCGGCGGCGCCAGCGACACCGGGACACTCGGCAGCGCCGGGACACCGAGCGCCGCCCCCGGCACCGCCCTCGGCCTCGGCGGGGCTGCGCTGCCCCTCCACAGCCGCTGCCCCGCGCAGCCCCCACCCCCGGGCCCACCCCCGCGCCCGCGGGCCCGCCCTGTGCCCCACGGCTGCTCCCCGGCCCCACAGCCGGCCCCACAGCCCCTCACAGCCGGCTGTGTCCCCTCACACCCTCAGCACCCCACGGCTGCTCCCCGGCCCCAGAGCCGGACCCACAGCCCCTCACAGCCGGCTGTGTCCCCTCACACCGTCAGCACCCCACGGCTGCTCCTCGGCCCCAGAGCCGGACCCACAGCCCCTCACAGCCGGCTGTGTCCCCTCACACCCTCAGCACCCCACGGCTGCTCCCCACAGCCGGACCCACAGCCCCTCACAGCCGGCTGTGTCCCCGCACACGCTCAGCCCCCCACGGCTGCTCCCCGGCCCCACAGCCGGCCCCACAGCCCCTCACAGCCGGCTGTGTCCCCTCACACCCTCAGCACCCCACGGCTGCTCCCCACAGCCGGACCCACAGCCCCTCACAGCCGGCTGTCTCCCCTCACACTCTCAGGACCCCCACATCCATACCCGACACCCCTCACACCCCAGATACCCCACACACCTCTTACACCCCAGATACCCCTCACACCCCACACCCCCCCACACCCCTCACCCTCCTCGCACCCCACCCAACCCACACACCCCTCAGACCCCTTGAAACCTCTCCCACCCCAAATACCCTTTACACCCCCCCACCCCTCACACCCTTCACTTCCCTCGTCCCCCACACACCCCTCAGACCTGTCAGACCCCACACATCCCACACCACCCTGCTCTTGCCCACCCCTCCTGTCACCCCACACACCCTCAGACCTGCACCCTCCTTCTCTCACACCGTCCCACAGCTCAAAGCCCCACACACCCCGTCACCCCACGCCTCCTGACCCCCGGCCCCGTCCCCTGTCACGCCCCCAGCCCGCAGCACCTCCGGGGATTGCCCTGGTGCAGGTGGCTGCTCCGGACAGAGGCAGCACCGAGGGCTCCCTGCCTGTGCTTTGTGATCTCCTGTCGGTGCAGCCAACGGAGGAACACACCGAACACCCTCCTCAGCACCACGCTGCTTCCAGCCACCCAGGCAGGATTTAAGAGGGCTGAGAGGAAGCTGAGCCCAAGGAGATGCTTCCCTCAGGTGTGACCAAGTCTGACTTTGCAGTAATTCCTGGTTAGTTTCACAGGCTAGCATCCTATGAAATTTCAAAGCACAAAGACACTTCTTGGTTTCCATGCAAGCTTAGGACGCCTCCACAACAACACAGTCTGGCTGAGGCTGGAGGGGATCTCTGGAGGTCATCCAGTCCAAGCCTCCCGATCACCCAGGAACACCCTGCCACCATTTGCTTAATGCCTCCAAGGACAGAGACTCCACAGCCTTTCTGGGCAGCCTGTGCCGGTGCTCGACAGCCCTCAGAGGTTTCCCGGGGTTCAGAGCCTTAGCTCTGTGCCCGTTGGGTCTTTCCCTGTCACGCAGCGCTGCTGGAAGGATGCAGCTCTGTGTGTGTGCATTCTCCTCTGGTGTACAGCAGTGAGACCCCTTCTGGGCACTGTTTCTTCCAGGCTATCCAGGAGCAGCTGCCTGAGCCTCTTTGCTTCTGACAAAGAGCCTGTGGGCATCTTCTGGGACACAGAACAAGGATGTTCTCTGCAGAAATCCAGGCGGGCCCTGCCCACGCCTTCCTCGGCTCATGGCAGGAGGTCTGCAGGTCAGCCAAGCCCGGCTGCCCTGGAGCAGCCAGCCTGACCCTTGCCATCCCTGCGCTGTGCTGTGCTCTCTGCAGTTGCTGTGTGCCTCTGGTGGTGCTTACGGCGTGCTCTCTCACGTATCCGTGAGCCACAGGCCCTCCTGATGGTCCCCAGAGGCTGCAGGGGGGTTTCCTTCGAGGGCACCTGGCAGGGAATCCTCGCTGCTCACACGGGGCTGTGTGAGACCCTGCCGGCAGCCCTCACGGTCGCCTCGCCGAGCCTGTGTGAGCACACAGCTACCAGGCGAGCGCAGCAGGGCAGGCGAGGGTCAGCTGGCAGCCAAACAAGCCACCACGGCTGGACAATGAGCAGCTAGCCACAGCACAGCACCCAGCTGCACAGCACTGAGCTCAGCACTGCAGACAGAGAAGGTTCCAGGAGCAGTGTGAAGGGGATTTGTGCCTTGCTATTTTTTAAAAGTGCACGTCAGGATCAATGAGAAGCCACCATGACTAAGAGCTGGATAAATGGTATGAATAAGCCACTAAGACAAACAACATTCCAAGGGCAGGTTCCTCAGTTACTCTTTAACCTTCTCTTTCAAAAACTAAGTTGGGAGAATGTCCACAGATGTTTTGGGGCTTTTTCTGCCCATGGTAAGATTCTACTTGTTGTTTTCTTTTCTCCCCTACCTCATCCACATTCTTCATACTCAGTGTTTGCCATGCAGCCTCAGAAAAGCTTGTGTACTGAGCACCACTCTTGAGGAGTTTACTGCTCTTCACAGTCCTGTTGCTGGGTTAATTCTGTGAGATGGAGAGGCACTGTACACTTGCGTATATACCAGCACTGCCGCTGCTGAAACAGTACCACTTCTGTAGTTCTTGCAGCTCTAAATGTCCCCTTTCTTATTCCTCCTTCCATCCTTGCTCGCACTGTGTTGTTGAGCTTGATAGCCAACATGAATCATTGACCAAAAAAAAACCCAAAAAACCCGCGTATCAAACCAGCTCTTGGAAGAACACTTTTATGAAGATAATTAGATTTTTTTCTTATAAACATCACCATGGATACTCTTGGTTGGACAGAAAAACAACTACTGGTATCAAGAAGTTCCTGCTAAAAGTGAAGGAAAGTGGAAAGCCAGAGCAGGCAACACATCTCTGAAGCACAAATTTTATTATAAGACACAGAAGATGTTTGCATATGCACATAGCATTTTTGTTTATCACACTTCTCGGTAGCCCTCTCCTGTATTTCACTGACAGCTGGGCTACCTGGATATGTACCAGGAGAAAGTTCCATGGCTGCAGACTTCTAATAATAATTTTAATTAATTAGAAATGTTTGTCACAAATGGATGTTTTAGGTTTCTCAAAGAATCACTGGAAAAGGTACTGCCAAACCAGGTTTAAGAGAAAAGTGAAAGTGCAACAATGCGACATGCTTCACTCTACTACTCACATTTCAAGCACAGAGATCAAAATCTAGAATCAATCAATCTAAAATTAAAACCAAACTAAAGCAATATATGTGGAGGCTGAGGACAGGAGAAAGAGTAAGAATGGGAAAGGGCGAGGATGCAAAGGAATAAGGGAGACCCTGCCACTGAGTTACAGGGTTCACAGTGGACCTCCCTGCAAAACATAGCCTCAGACTTGACCAAAGCTTTACGCCTAAAGATTTTAACAGCACTTAAACATAGTGGCACTGAATTAATAGCCTAATTCAAACAATTTAACAAAGGACTCTGTAGAATTTACTTGAAGCATGACAGTAACTCACAGGCCTGACTTACAGATCTAGCGCATTTAGGAATCAGAGAGCAACATTCCTACTCCATTTACTGCAGCACATTCACAGTCACACACTCACGGAGCCAGAGCCTGGTCAGGTGTGCACAATCCCCTGTACAGCTTCATCCCGATGGGAAATGCCCCCCAGATCAGGGAAGGACTCACTTAGCACCCATGTTTGTAGGGTCACAGTGTTAGTCATAGCAACATTCCGTCCAGATTGCAATTCGGCATGGCAGCTTTCTCTGAATGTTCATCAAGGAAAATGTTCATCCACTTGGACTTGCCATCAGCCAGCACCAGATCCCGGGGGCAGACAGTGTCTCTGGTAGCTCAGGAGGAGCTCAGCCCTCGAGGTGCTGCTCATCAAGGCCACGACCTAATGAGCATTTCTGAGATCACAGCATGGCTCCTGGTGGGTGATTCTCGATAAACTGTGCTCAAATATGGGCAGGCCGGCAGGCAAATGACATATTTAGTTTTCTGGACGCCAGTTGTCAGCAAGTTGCAGGAAGCCCAGCACTGGACTGCAGCCTGGAGCCCAGAAGCCCTGCTTTGGGAAGGCAGTCTCAGAGCTGAAAGCCCTGGCTTGGCACCTGTGGGGCCTAAGCGTCATCAGACACAGTCAGGCCTTTCCTGTGTCCTTGGGGATCCTGGCAATCAGCTAGGTCAACTGCTCCACGTTGTTCATAGGAAGATAAAAGAAAGGAATGGAAATAGTTAAATTCGATCTGACATCCTCACCCCCTGCCCCAGTTTTGGATTTTGCTTCCCATGAGAAATTGTAAACACTTTGTCATGTCTGTTTGGTACTGGCCAGCCTCAGCCTACACAAGCAAAAACTCATTCAAGGGAAGGAGCCATGACTGCTTACATATGCAATTACTTACATATTATTTCATTGCCCTCGAAATTGTTGAACATGACATAATGTAACATAAGTAATTCTAGTAATTCAGTTACTTTATTATGTATTAGTGCATAGAATTATTTTCAATATGGTGAATGAATGGAAAAATATAGAAGCCTAATTAACTTGGTTTAGTTGGGACGACTGAAAAAAAACCCAAACCCCGAAATCATTTTTATGATATAATAATTTGGTATATAATAAAAATAAATACATGAAATACTTAAATACATTCTAAACCATTGGGTACAGAGGCATATGTTTACTGTAGCAGAACAGTTTGCTGAGAGGAACACACACGCTCATGTTGTAAACAACAGTGTTCTTAAAAATATATCTAAAATGTTACAGGCACAGCTGCTTGCTTGTTCAAATTCTTCAAAGGGGATTATGGTAGTGATGTAGAGACATCAGTTGAGAGGTCTAAGAGAGAAGTGGAGTGCTATGTTTTGTGCTTCAAAAATAATGATCAAAACCAAACAGAAGGAATTAGGAGTCTGTGAAGTGTCTCACAAAAACCCCATGCGTGCAGTGTAAAATCTAGAGAAGAGCCTTGTTATGTTATTGGTTTGTTTCCCAGGCAATTTGGAGGCACACATGGCACTGTCCCTGCTCCGTGGGCCTGCCAGGCTCTGGTGTGACCCTCTGCCTCCAGGCAGATCATGCCAGCGCCCAGGTATCTCCTGGTTTCCATCAAGCATGCTTTGATTAGCTATTTAGGATGTGGAGTTTTCTGCCTGGATAAATAATCTCTCTGAAGTGTTTGGTAGTTTATTGCCAAGTACTTCGATTAAAAAACTGAGAGTGTGTGGGAACTGCACTTGTGACACTTGCAGGAATAATTGTGGCTGGTGACGGAAGCAGGGCTCCCTCTAACAGCTTTAGAGAATATATTGCAATAAATGTCTTGTTCCACGGGCACCAGCCTTTGCAATGTTGCACAATTCAATGCTACCTTCCTGGCTGCTATAAATCAGCAGGCTCAGGGGATAACTATCTTTTGCCAGCTCCCACAGTCTGTGAACATCCTTAGAGTAGAATCTTTCTCATACACATGTTTATAAATTGTTGTTTAGATTGCAGCAGAACGTTGGCTGTACTTTTATGTCTGGAGCAGTTTCTAAAAGAATCTGAATTACATACTACGAAAAAAATATAGTGAACTGTGCAGAAAGGAGGTGAAACTGGTCTGCAACAAAAGGAGAAGAATTTACATGATTCCATTGGAAAGATAACCATAATTTCATGAGAGCCACTGAGAGTCAACACTAAAGAAATCAATTTTGACCGGCTGAAATAGCAATATGCACAAAAATACTCAGTGAGTAAAGAACTCCAGTCAATTGGGTTGCCTTCTACCATGATAAACATCTGAACAGGCATGAGAAAAAAAGGATTTAAAATTAATTAGAAAACAATGAATCTTTCTAAACTTAGATATGTTACATTAATGAGGTTTTCCACCTCCCACGATGATGGGACCAGATCTAAATTTTAATCCTTTTGAGTAAAACCTAACAAAGGAGGTATAGTGATTAAAAGTGCTCTTGTGAAAATGAAGCTCTTTTTCCAGCTGTTTTCACAAGAAATCATTTCCAGGAGCTTTTTTTGGACGTGTTCAATGAGCTACTGATAACAGAACTAAAAAGACTAACACTTCAAAAGTGCTCCTTAGTACAACTGAACAAGCTTTAGTGCAATTCAGAGGCCCAATCCATTTTAAGTTATTGAGGTGAAGCAGGCATCTCCAGTGAAGGGCTGGTAATCCATCCACTGGGACAGCTGTCCGAAACCAATGTGAGTGTTCCCAGCAGGGTTTTGTGCGGAAAACTGCATTTGGAGGAAGCATGAACATCAAAATGTTCTGTTTTCATGCAAGTGTCCATCTCAATTCAATCAATTACATAATTTATAAATGATTTTATGGCTTTGGATAATGGTTTGCTTACTGAAGAAGACTCTGCTTGGCCTTAGGAACTTGTTAAACTGAACTGCTCAAGATAGGAAAAGAGATTGATTTAGGCCTCCATAGGTAATGGTGTATCATTCATTTATTGCCCTCTCAGGTTCTGTTTATTCTCAGTTTGCATTTACTTTTCCTTTTTTTTTTTTTCCCACATCAGGCATCACTTAACAAAATATTTATTTTCATGCCTACACCTTTGTTTACTTAGGCAAATATATGGCCCAATTTCAAGAAAAACACTTCACCACCACTTAATCAGAAATAAGCACATACTTAAAAGACATCTATATGAAATACCTAATTTCTCTTGACCATCCCAATTCTCTGAATTTCTGTAAATTTTCAATCCAATGGCACAACTGAAGAGATAAGGAACAGAATGGCGAGGACTACAGCTCAAGGACTGAAGATGACATACAAATTCTGTAGCTAAACCATCAAATAATAAAAAGAGCAAAACAAGATGAGAAAAGATAATCTACTTTAAGCCACGCAATTTAATTGGAGATGAACAGACAACTTTTGCAATGTAAGCCATTGTCCAAGTCACTCGAAAAAAAAGTCCTGAAAATGTAAAGAGACCTCTGCTTAAGAGCTCATCTATTCTTTTTCCAACCATGTCAATTAATCTAACAAAAGGCTTCTTGTATGAATTTTGCTTTGATGTTACATCTCCGAAAGGAGACACAGCGATCTGCAGAGAGCAGAGGGTAGAATAACCCAGGATCACCCCAGAGCCAACTGAAAACAAGTGCAGGCAGGGAAAAGAGCAGGTTTCCCACATGCAGTCCCAGACCCGAGGAAGCAGAAGAGCACTGGGCTCGGCACAGCGACAGGCCCTGGGCACGGGAGGCTCTGGGATGGGACTCTCGCTCCCGGGTGTAGATAGCAGCTCCAGCGGAGGATTTCTGTGGAGCTGACAAAGGCAGTCACACAAATGCCCAAATCCTGAAAATTCCTCTCTAATGACATTCTTTGTCACAGCATCTTCAAGGTGCTAAACCCCGCAGCACTTTTAAAATGTTTTCTTAGTAATTATAGATACAGGGCAAACTAACACGATAAACCACGTATCCTTCTGAGAAACATCAATTTCCTCTTCTCAGCTCTCTTTCTTCTCTTCCACTCTTCTGTTTCAGGACCTGGCTCTTCAGATTTTTCAGCCAGCCTTACCCTGACTTGGTTGGCTTTATTCCTACAGCCCTTCAGGGCAAGCAGAGACAGCTAATGCACACCTGAATTACAAGAGAGGCATCTCCCAGTTTTGTACTTCACCAGGCTTTGTTGCCTCATCTGTCACCTCTGCTCACCTAATTTTCTATCCTGATTAAAGAACAATGCTTCCCTCCAAGTCAGCTGCTGCCTCTGCCTGCTACCACCTTCTGCTAGCATAACTTTTTAACCACTCAGGCTAAGTCTGGGTTTAGGTTTAAGTCCTCAGCAAATTAGCAGTTGTCTGATGAAGTCAACACAATTGGCTGTTCCCCATTAAGATGTCATGTCAAGTGCTACCAGTGCTCTCCTCAGATAACCTGAATAAGATAATCATTGCCATTCTCCCCTTCCTGTTTTTCCCCTGCTCTTCTGTATAAATACTAATAGTATTTTATTTGCTAAATTAGCTAACTTATTTTTCAGAGTGTACCTTTCTTTTCCACGGATTGCTGTCCACGATAGAGATTTGTTGTTGGAATGTTCCCAGCTCTGACCTTGAATACACTGTGGCTCTAACACTACCGAAAACATCAGCTTTCTACAGCCAAATGGAAATCGCTGTCCACTGTCAGATAAGAGATAATAAGTAATAGAAAAGCAATAAAAACATTTATGTTTGTTTTTCACTTTTTATGCAAACCCTCTGGTTTTAGCTATCTTGTTAAATCTAGTATTAGCTTTGAAAATTAAGATTTTAATATGTTTGGAACAGTTTGTTCCTGGTAAAGCATAAATGAGGAGGATTAAATTATACCTATATAGACTTTTCTTGGTGATTGGTAATTACACTGTCACTCATGATGCTGCTCATTGCACTTAGCTGCATGGAACTGGGTAAAAACATGACATTTCCCCCTGTACTGGACATAATGAGAATCTATGGCTTTTCAAGGAATTATTCATCAATGAGGTACAGGAGTAAACAAAACACGGGGAAGATGCATTTGGAACACAGGTTTTTTTCACTTCAAGCCACAGTAGGACTTATTTTTATCGTGGGTAAGTAAAGGGGCCAGGTAACCACCCTCACAATACACTGAGAGCAAACAGTCTGCATGTGCTTGCTGAGCACACAGGCTCACACCCTTCTGCCCACCCATCCTGAGACAGTCTTTAACCTGGGTGTGGGTAAAGAGTGGTGCCAGGGCTGTCTGTCCATGGGGTGAACATGATTTTGGGTTCAGCTTCACTGCAGTCAAATGCATTCTCCTAATTCTTGACAGGGCTCTGTATACTGAAAAGCTGTGGTACAAAAGGTGCTGTCCCAATGCACTGCTTCTACTGAAAACCACACCAAACAAAAATGGATCTTTGTGGCAGAGAGCCACATTGAAGCAACAGCATTATGTTCTGAAAAGTTTCAAGTAGGAGACAGAAGTTCGCATTTCCACGAAACGTCAATTACCTTAATTTGTTGTTGTATCTGACAAAGGACATAGTTAAATCTGGAGAGGACTGAGTGAGTCCACAAAGAATCAAGAGTAACCACTTATGTTCTCAGCAGGCTTGTTTTTGCACCCAAGTTAAAAGTTCTTTGAAACTGAAATGATGCTGCAAAACATCCTGGCCTCAGTGAACCCTATCTCTGCACTTAGGCACAAGGTTTCTAATATATGTTGGCCTCAGCCAACATTGCATGAAGTCTTTTCTCTCACTTTTAATAAATGTCAGCTGTCCTAAACACAGTACTTTGCAAACTGTCAGAGCTTTCAACACTGACCTATAACAGGTATGTTTTAAACACTTTCGGGAGGTTATTCTTTTGCCAGGGTCACTGTGACTCGTATTTGAAAAAAAAAAAACAAATGACATCTCCCTGGTAGCAGTCTCTTTCCTCCCCTTCAACAATGTGCTGTCAATTTAAAACTCTGGAGACTTCTTGCAGCATTATGTAAGCATAAACTTGTTTTTATCGATTGAGGTAACATCAGCACACATGGAACAAGAAGATCAATACAGGGAAGTGCTTATAGTTTTAAAGGAAACAGAAAACTGAGACAACTCAGAGCAGGTGCTGCAACAAATATGTGTTTTATCAGCTAGGTGTTGTAGTGAAGTGCCATGGGAAATTCAAGCAGTGCTCATAGCTGATATTCTAAGGGAACATCAGTGAAAATTATACCAGTTTATTTAATATTTTTAGTCTTTTTGTATTTAACTATATCTAATATTTAAACAGAACTGCTCCACTATTGCTTATAATCCATATTTGTCACATAGACTATTCAAAATCATACTGATAAACAAACTGCATCTTTACTGATAATGCTTGACAGGAACATAGAAACACAGACTTTTAAGAAATCAATGTATATTTTCTTCCACTTTGAAGGGGATGCAGTCAAACTGACAGTGACTTTTTATGAGAGCAGCAAAGCTTTCACACAGCTGTGTGAAACCTAGGGAAATATTAAAAACCCTGAACCTAGAGAAATATTAAAGCTTCTTTACCAGATTTTGCTGGGTTTGTGTGGCCAGGTGCGGGGAGCAGGGGGACTGCAGGGGTGGCTTCTGTGAGAAGCTGCTGGAAGCTTCTTCCCCCGTGTCCCATGGGGCCAATGCCACTGGCTCCAGGGTAGAGCCACTGCTGGCCAAGGCTGAGCCCACCAGTGCCACTGGCGCCTTTGGGACAACAGAGTTGAGAAGGTGGGGAAAAACCCGTGGGAAACAACAGCTGGGGCAAGAGGTGCTGGGAGCGAGGAGGAGAAGAGCCCTTGCAGGGCAGGTCAGGCAGGAGCCGCTCAGGCTGCCCTCAGCCCATGGGGAGCCCTGAGGAGCCCACACTGCAGCAGCTGATGCAGGAAGGAGGGTGTGATCCCGTGGGCAGCCCCTGCTGCAGAGGCTCCTGGCATCACCGGGGGCCCCACAAGGAGAGGAGCCTACCCGGAGCAGGTTCTGCAGCAGGACTGGTGATCCTGTGGGACACACCCTTAAGTGCGAGTATAAGGATAAAATGTTTCTAAAATCATGGAATATTCAGGGGAGTTAGAAAGGAAGGACAGGCCTGGTAGGCCCTGGGAAAATGTTAGGCTGCACCTGTATAATCATTTAATGACTATGATGATATGATTGTTAGAGACAATGACTGTTTGTTAATTGGATATAATTATTGTTTAACAGTAACAAAAATCATGAGAAACGATGTTGGGGTTGGATGGAAATTACAAAATTCATGCTTGGATGAAATCAATGTATACAATAGAACAATATAAGTTTAATAATTAATATGTAGTTATATAACGATAAGGGTATAAAAACGTGTTCATCCTGAACCCATGTCGGAGTCAGGTTTGGGTGTGTAACTCTGACACCCAGAGCTCTTAATAAAAGCACCTGCATATAATCATTCCATGATTATGTGTTCCTGAACACTAACAACAGGTCCTGGATCAGTGCACCCCTCAAATGCTGCATGAGACTTCCTGATCCCCCTTCCCCTGCTGGGCTTGCTTACCTTTACTCTACACCAATACATTTTAAAGGCTGTTGTAAATGTATGCAACACCCCAGTCAAACTTGGGAGGATTGGTGCTTTCTCAATGCTGCGCATTTTGAACAAGGAAAGAAATACTAAACCCCTTTGTTTCAGTAGAAAAGCCCTGAGACAGTCTAGTGCCTTTCCTTATCTGTGGAATTGTCAGGGATGCTGCCATGGACTGTAAGATCAGTGCAAGGTCTCCTGAAACCGTTGCTGTGGAATTGCTCAGACCCCCTTCGGCAGGGTGTACCTTCAAAGAGTGGGGTGTGGTTTTTGGAACCATTCACTACTGAGGTATTTTACCATCAGGCATGATTTTCTTCAAAATTTTAATATACTTTTACACTCAGTAAAACTTCATGGTTTAAAATACCTGCCCTTACACAGAAGTACAAAATACCTCCCTTATTGTGCCATGACAGTTTTTTCATATACTTCAAATTTATACTGGATCCCATTCTCTTCTTGGATATCAGCAGGGACACCTGGGTACCTAGGGAGAGAGGAGAAGAAAAAGGAAAAGCCAACAAGCAGGTATGAATATCGTTATGATTCACCTGTAATTCATCCAATCAACTAGAAAAGCAAGTTGTTTGGAAAAAAAAAAAAAGAAAACATTGTCTTTTAGAACAGGTACACCATTTTTAGGACTCATATTAACTACTATCCATCATTTATATGCTCATCTTTTAGACCAAGAAAGCATACTCTGACACAAAACAACACCCCTATTTTTGGCTTACAGAAATATCCAACATTTTTTATTAAAACCTCCAATATGTTATTCAAAATGTCAGCCAAGGAAGAAGAGATTATGGAACACTTTGGTTTTTTCTTCGCCTTGCTTTTCCTAAGTTGGTTTAGAGGAAATGCTAAGGACAAGGCTTTTTATAAGTCTGCAAGAGATTACTAAACAGGTGACTGCTACCATAGAAAGAGTTCCTCAATATTCCAGGCTTTCTAAACCACTTCTTATTAATAGACGCTTTCAAAAATCTTTTCATCTCCCCGCAAAAGAAGAAGAATTTTGTATGAGTAATACTGACTTTGAGGGAGAGATACATTTTAAATTTATTTGGTAAGGTTTGGCATCATCAGGTTTCCACTTCAGTGAGGAAATTACCTGTTATTTTACAAAATCATGTTCTAACACCAATGTTCATTTCAGTACATCGGCCAAAAACAACATAGAGCTAGGAACAGCCAAGAGGGAGCATTGGGTCAGATCTCAGGACACTCAAACGAGCACAGAGTAGTTCACAATATATTGGAGTTGGAGAAGATGACTCATCCTCCCCACCCACCTTGTCTGTCCTGCATCCCTCTTCCCTGCCTATCCTCCCCCAGAGCTGTGCTAATCCATTCCTGTGCCCCCCGAGGAGAGTCTCACTCCTCATACTTTCTATTTCTTCCATTGCTGCTCTGTAACCAGCTGAGAGCCAAAACAGGAGCAGCAGGAGGAAAACAGGTCTGGTCCTCCCTGGTTTTGAGGTAGGTGTCTGAATTTTTGCTGCTCCTCAGTGTCTGTAATCTTGTTGGAGAGGGCATAAAAGCACAACTGGAATATGACAAGGATAATATAGAAGAAACCACAGTGAATGGCAGAAACTGTAAGTTTTTGTACACCTTTTCCTACTGCATTTATTAGGAAGAAGTAATTTTCTCAAGAGGGAAAGAATAACCTTAGAAATACATAAAACTCAAGCCTCTACACCCAAGTCCATTTAATTTGTCTTTGGCAATTTATAAAAGACATTCAGAGGCCAAATACTATTTACTAACAACATAGTGAGAGTTACAAAGCTTACTAAATATATCAGTAATTCTAAACCAGGAAACAATACGAAAAATCTTTTTTGCAGCAAATAGACACAGACAATTCTTTACTGTGAACATCATAGGAAAGGTGAAGAACAGAGCAAGTTCCATGAAAATCTGCGTAGAGTGTGGTGCCATTCCAGGTTGTAAGTGAAGTATGATTCTGGGGAAAAATTCACCTCAAACTCAAACCAACATGGCCTTAATATGACCCTTAAAACATTCAAATTAGATTACACTGAAGACAAGCCTGATACTCATTTTGGTACTTACTCTGTTAGAAGCTTGTAGTCTTTATGGTCAATTTCTGGAAAAAATGTGTCACTTTCAAATTCTTTCAAGATTCTTGTCACAAACAATCGATGATGAATTGGCTTCTCCATTGCTGCCTTTGGAAACAACACAAACTCAGTCACAATTTTATGTATCACAGGCTTTTAGCAAAGCCGTGAAAATTACACTCTGAATCTCCTCTTTTAGACTCTGCTGAAGAGCACTTTCTAAAGGGATAATTTCACCCTGTGTCAGTTCCACCTGGTAAGTGGCAGCAATACCTATTCTCAGAGCCTGGGGTATCTGACAGAAGTTAAGAACAAAATTTGAATAGCCCTGTGAGAAGAAAGGAACAGTAGGCCCAGTAGCAACAAGCAATTTCTGAATCACACCTCTTTGGGAGACAGGAAGGTTTAAGTGGTGAGAGATGCCCACACCTCAAGGTAATTTGTTCTGATGCTTAATATCACTGCTAGGGACTTGTGCTGTATTTTTTTGAATTCCAGATCAATCTATCCTTTGGTTTAACTTCAAAGTTGGATCTCTGGATTTTGGCAAAGTGATAACAAGTGCTGAAAGCTTTTACATTTCCGAGGTCCTTGGATGAAAATGTTCTAAGATAATGTTTGTTTAGGTGAGGTTCTCACCTACAAATTCAGGACTTAGGAATATACATTTTGTTTCAAGATCAAAAAATGGCAATTCTTCCAGACCTTGTGGGCATTAAAATAACCCATGAAAAGCTACACTAAGGGCTGGTGTTTTTTTGAAACATTTTTGAAAAGCTTGTAGCTGTTCCTCTCTTTCACTTAAACTGGCAATGAGCAGTGCTTTTTGTGGAAGGTGACTCACCATGCAGCAGGCCATTAGGAACTACTTCAACAAGCACAGGAACCAAGTAATAACAAATGGAATCCAATAAAATTAATTAACCACTGCTGAGAGGCTAATTTGTAGAAAAGCTGCTCTACTAGAGAACAGTTAGAAATGAAAGACGTAAGTCACAGCACACAAGCATTGAACAGCATTGAACTGGTGTCCATCCAGTTTGTACACAAATACTAGTATTTTTCTTTATTTAGGGACAGGGAGGTAAGAAGAGTCACACTTGCAAAATGACAGAATAATAATCTGCTTCACAAATAAAAACATGTTCTGTAAACAGAGACACTTTGGCTTTGTAGTAGAAGAACAAATCAACTTCGTATCCAACCCTGTGGGGAATTCAGCTTTATCAAGAACTCTCTACCACCACCAGGGAGGGACCAACCAAAGGCAGCGCAAAGAAAGTTAAATTTAATCCCAGGGAGACCAGGTGGTGACCTCTGTTCTAGGGAGATGGTTTCATTAGCTGAATGAACCAGCCAGCTGTGTCACTGTCCCACATTCACAAAAGAAGTGCAGACACTTCCTCAGTTTGCCAGACTGGCTCTGGAGGCTGTGTGAGTAGGTGGCCCGTGAGCAGTAAACAGCAACAGAAAAGAGCTTGGGGAAGAGCAACAGGCTCAGGCTGATTTCAGGCCACATATTGCTCCTCAGCAGCTGTCAGTGGCCAGTGCCTGGCAGGGAGCATGCCCCGGGGCAAGGACAAACACACTTTTCCACTTGCTCTGCTCTGTTCAGGGCAACTTTCCCCAGCTTTGGGATTCCAGGATGCACTTAAATCAGCCACTGGCTGCCATCCTGACCCGGCCACAGCCTGTGCCCATAGCCCTGCCTGGTCACCCCCAGGCTATGCCTGACCTGGTTATGATCATGGGGCCAGACCCTGCCCCATGGACCTGTCCCACCACCCTGAGCCCTGCCACTCCAATTACTGCCCATAGGGACAGCTCCTGTTCCTGTGGGAACACTTGGTCCCCCCCGTTCTCCAGAGGAAACTTCAGAAAACTTCAAAGAAGTAAATTCTGTATCAAACACAAGACCTTCCACAGGGGGAGCCTCCAAAGGAGCCTGTTCAGGGAGGCCTGGACTCTGACACTGCCTCAATGAAATACTGCTGAGGACATGGCAGGGTAGCAAAGGAGTTTGGTTATAGTGCTGTCCTTTCCACAAGGAATAAAGTAGGTCCTCACTGATATTCAATCAGTCTTGCCCTGTCCATCCCACTCCATTGCCTTCACCACTTTTTTGGGACCTAAGAGAAATTAGAGGAGGCACAGAGCTGAGCTGGTGGAACGCTGATATACTCACTCAACATCATAAAACCATACCATACACATAAGGAAGTTGACACCTGGGCCTGCTGGTTTCTGTGGATTGGTATGTGATGTGTGTGCGTTTGTTGTTGTTGGTTTTGTTTGGTTTTTTTAACATTGTATTTAGTATTTAAGGATGTGATGGATTTACAGGTCCTATTCCTAGTAAAACCTCAATGTTGTTTTGACCGGTCTAAATCACACAGTTTAAATGTAGTTAAAAGACACTGATACAATTTGTATTGAGTGGACTCAGAGTAAGCTGGTCTAATGAAAGGCGTCCCAGTCCATGACAAGAGGTTTGGAATGACATGAGCCTTTAAGCCCTTTCCAACCTAAACCCTTCTGTGGGCCTCTGATCCCCCCAGGATGTCCAGAGAGAACTATTTTTCAGAGTCAAGGCCAAGACTTGAACCTCTCAAGAGACAATACCTCCACTCAGGTGCAGCAGTATCTTAACTCAGAACAGAAATCTGACTTTGAAATCACAGGATTGTACAATCTCCAGGATTGGAAGAGACTTCCAAGACCACTGAGCCCAACTGTTAATGATTCTTCCAACTCTCCCCACTCACCATGCTTGAGGTGTACGTGGGAGCAGCTTTGATATCCATGAATGAAATTTCTTGGGGATGAAACAGAGCCAGAAGCTGTGCTCTAGTACAGCTGATGAGCTCTAACAGCTGTGAGGGACTCCAGGGCCAGCACTAAAGAGTGAGCCAGCACCACAAGCCCCCAGCACACAAGAAGCACTGACAAGCCAGCAGACAGCCCGCCAAACACGAAGTGCTCACACAAAATCACAGAGTGCCTGCAATGATGTGTAACAGCTTCACAACTGCTGGGCTCCTCCTTCCTCATCCAGGCAAACAACAGCACTTCCAGCTCCTCCCGGAGCTCAGGAGATCCAGAACAGTGCACAGGGGATGCAGATGGCATTGCACTTATATCCAAGCAAATTAACCTGGTAAGCCTGTGCTATCAGAAGATGAAAACTTCCCTGGGGGCATTGCTACTGCCCTGTGGCTACATTAGGAGATAATAAACCTGATGAGGGACCAGTGGCCAGTCAAATTCAAGAAGATGACACCCACATGAGTTTTTCTGAACCCTCACTGAACTGATGGAGCTGTTATCAATCTTTCCTGCTCTCAATTGCCAATACCAACACTCCACCCAGCCTTTCCCTGTCCCCACTGATCCCCATTTCCCTGTTGCAGAGGTCAGGTAGGTTTTCCTACAGTGTGTGAGCACAGCATCAGTGTGGCCTACAAGAGGACTTGGATGGCCACCACAGCTCACAGAGGGCCTGAGGCAGCTGATGCCAATCCTCCCACGCCCTAGAGAGAACTGTGTCCTTGAGAACCAAGGGGCAGTGGGACAGATGGCCGGAACCAACAGAGGGATGCTCTGTGTCCTTTCAAATGTTTACAGCTTTGGCTCTCCCTCCTCTGCAGTCTGAGGAGGAAAAGGATGGGAACAGCAGCAAACCCCTGCCTCCATCCCACTTCTGGCAGGCAGCATCCTGTCCCCAAATGCCATCCTGGAGCACCTGCTGTAGTACCTTGGCTTGCCTCACTTACTAAAGGCTGGACAGGGCACTGCAGCCACCTGTACCTGAGACTGATTGGACACCCGTGTCCCAAAGGTGCACTCAGACAGCAGGGCAGCTGCTGCCCCTTGGCCCAGCTCCCTGGATGAGGACAGGTTGGGCTGGTGCTCCAGCTCGCTGCCTGGGCCAAGCAGAGGGCACAGCACGGCAGGTGTCCAGACATCCTGGATGGCCCAGGGCACCCACCAGGGGTGTGGGAAACAAAACCAGCAAAGGCCTGGAAGGTCATGGCACACTCCCTGCTCATAGAAACAGGCTTGGAGGTTTGTTCCCAGAGCTTTGTGACAACAGCCCTGATGAGGTGGAGCCCCCCAAGGCAAACTGTTTAACTGATGATACGTGCTAAGGCTAGGAGCTGTTAAAGGGCTCCACAGGACAATATGCCCCTGTCTGAAATGGGCCCTGGAGACGTTGTCTGGCAATGGCAAAGCTGCTGCTGCAGCTTCTGACCCTCACCGCCTGTGCATTCTGCATCTGCTTTCTATTCCTTGGAATCCCACTCCAATGGAATGTCACCGGACTGAGCTCACTGTGCCCAGGACCACAGATCAACCTGGGCACAGCAGCTGCAGTGCTGTCCCAAGAATCCTCACATCTTCCCACTCCTCCTCTAACAGCCACAGCAGCCCCGACAGGCTGTCAGAGCACATGGCTGCCTGTGGTTCCACTCTGTAGTGATCCTGATGGAAAATCACTGTGCCCCAAGGAGTTAGCAACCCACAGAACAATTACCCTGCACACACCATGCTCCTTGCACACAGCATGGCAGGGTCACACAGAAAACCGTAACAGAGAGCCTGGAGGCACATCCCACTGGGAACCCACAAATCTGCCACCTGCAAGTGCTTCCCCTGGTCTAAAAGGGCAGCAAAGAACTCTCCTGTGAACATTCTTTCTGTTTGATGGTAGAAAGCATAAACAGACTTGGTTTTCTGTAAGAGAGTCCTGTAACAGCCTGAATAATCAAAATGGGGTATGTCTTTCTACAGACAAGCACAGACCTGTATTAATGAACAAAATCAGATCTCAACCTTTGAGCCACACAAACTAGTGAAATCAAAATAGTGCTTTAAAACCAAATACCTACAACTACCGAATAAAATTATTTACTTCAATTACCAATTGCTATTTTATTTCCCACACATTTCTACATAGTATAATGGAAATACTCCTGTAAAATGCTTTGTGCATCTTTTAATACAGGCACTAAAAATATTACTTGTAGTTTTGGCAAATATGTATGGTCCCCATAAAACCAATTCAGTTAACATCACAAAGGTAGTTTGAGTGCAGAAATCTGCATGAAATGGTCAGATTTTTCCCGAATGTATTTACACTTTTCTTTGCAATGTCTTGAGCAGATGATTGAAAGGAAACAGCTGAAATTTTAGAACCACAAAAGGGTTTGGGTTGGACAGAACCTTAAAGCTCATCTTGTTCCAAGGGCAGGGACACCTTCCACTGTCCCAGGGTGCTCCAAGCCCCAATATCCAGCCTGGCCTTGGGCACTGCCAGGGATGCAGGGGCAGCCCCAGCTGCTCTGGGCACCCTGTGCCAGGGCCTGCCCACCCTGCCAGGGAACAATTCCTAATTCCCAATATCCCATCCATCCCTGCCCTCAGCAGTGGGAGCCATTCCCTGTGTCCTGTCACTCCATGCCTTGTCCCCAGCTCTCATGGAGCCCCTTTAGGCAGTGGAAGGGGTTCTGATATGTCCCTAGAGCCTTCTCTTCTCCACATTGGACATTCCCATCTCTCACAATGCTTGTCCATGTCCGGGGTAGCCAGGTCTCCTTTACTTTACACACTCCCTTGTACTGATCAGTACAAATAGTACTTTCCAATTTATTCTTGATCAAACCTGCTGAGTATTGGTGAGTAATGGTCTAAAAAAACGCATTACTTTCTTCCAAGTATCAGAAGCCTCCAAGACAGATGCTCTTGAAGAAGCAGCAGAAGCAACAGCTCTTTACAGCTGAGCCTGTGTCAGGGAAGGGGCAAATGCTGCTGCTCACAGCTGGCTCTGGCTCTGCCCTCTGTGAGGAGAAGCCCTCTCCAGAAACCCTCTGCATGGCACAGGCACTGTCACGGCAGAGAGCCTTGCACTAGCATTGCGCCAGAGTCAAACCATGACAGAGCCAAGGACACTTCTTCTGTAGGATAACATCTGATTTTAGGCTGAATGCATTTCCACATGGAAAACATGGTGGACTTCACCATGAGGAACAACAGTGCTATTTCACCTCACCTTCTTACAATCTTAGCAATCTCTAACTACCTCATTGCTTTTACTATGAAAGATGCATTTCCTCACACAGAGAGGTTCATGAAAAGCACAAAGTGTAAAGGCAAGAAGTACCAGCAAAATGCATTTTCCTACCCCGTACACAGGGCACAGTATCAGCCCAGACTCCGCACCAGGTGCATTATGGCACTGTCATCACACATCTCACATCCGAGTGCCCAACAACAACTGCAGTGTATCTCCCAGCATGCCTGTAATGACTACAGGACGGCAGCACTGTTCCTTTCACTGTTAAATAGAATTAGCTTTACAACTCTTGACCCAGGGAGCGGGAGCAGTAGGAACACTGCTGGATGGGAAAGCAGAGTGAGTGCGACCTTTTGTTGTGTGGTTATCTCCTGTTATTGCCGACACCATGACCTGTCAGCTCTCTCTAAATCCTATTTTCTTTTCCATTTACATGTACAAAGTGTCATACTCTGACTAAACATACTGGAGCACTTTTCCTTTTTTTTCTTTTCACACCCTTTGCAGGGTCAGTCAGCAATCTCAGTAAAATAAACACAAAAACATGGGCTCAGTAAAATAAACATAATAATATGGGCTTTTTCTGAAGAATCCAGCAATTTAGGTTTTATGAAAAGCTCTCAAAAGCACAACAACAGTGTGACACTGGCCCACTGGCAAGAGCAATGTTCAGCTTCTAGACAGGTATTCTGAGCTTGAGAGTTGAGATCCTACTCTCTGAGACCTGTTCTGTTATAATCACTGCAGTTTGCTGGTAATGTGAAGGGAAAGCACCTCCTAAAGCAGCAGTAATAAGAACTTCATCCTCATCCCATCACAGAAAATGAGTAATTTAGGAGGAGGCTAAATGTACCTTGTACACTGAAGTGCCTCCCACGATCCAAACCATGTCTACTTTACTTTTTAACTCTGGTGAATCCAGAAGAACTAGAGCATCATCCAGACTTTTGGAAAGATAATGTGCTCCTTTCGGGGTTTCCCTAGAAAAAGCAAAGCTCTATTACTAATAAATCAAGGACAATTCATCATGATCATCAATACACTCTAAACACAAAATATGCTCTGCTGAATTAACAAATAACTACATGCTGCACGTCAGTTAATTATTTTGAAGTGCCTGTTATTGCTAAATTATGTTAGAAGTCTCATCTGACTGTAGGATTGTTCAACAGATCATAGCTTAACTGTAATTTAGAAGGCATTCTAAATAAAGAATATGGAATTTCACAACATGTTTCTGAAAAAGTGTAACTGAGAAATTTACGTATCTGTAAGATAAAGACACAATCTGTAAATTAAACATAGATCATTCAATACAGATAATGAAGAAATTAAATGTAGATTTTGAGTTGATTTTCAGAACGTTCATATTTCATTCAACAAAACCAGGTGAAAAGGCCAATATTGTCACATAATCACCTGCAAATCCACCAACACCCTCCAAAGCAATGAAGCACTACAAGTGGACATTTGTGTTTAAAAATATTTGCGTGAATGTGGGTGATGCATTCGAGAAGTGAGTTCTGAAAAAGGACAGTTCATCCACAAATGCTAATAAAAATGAACTTTGGGCCACCAGTGTATGCAGGAACTAGAGAAATACAGTTAAATACATGAGTCAGAAACACTATTGAAAATTGTCAAATGGTTTGTGAGTAGAGCGAAAAGCAGTACTCATGATGCCAAGTAATGACAATTACCTTGTGAACAAATTTTTAAATATTAAAAATTAAGAGTAAGGTAGTCATAACACTCAGAACAGCAGAAATGCTTTCTAAACAGATATCAAAAATGCTACATTTTGAACTGCTATGTGCTGTAACACTACAGACATTTTTTGGTGCAGGTTTTTAGTTGTTTTACAGGGCCCTTATTTATCATACTTACTTGAGCTCCCTGCTGAGCACAATATTAATCCTGTCTTTTAAAGGACGGTTCTTCTCAGGGATGGAGAACCACGTTTTTTTACCCATTATCACTGCATTCTGTTTACCTGAGCAGGAGAGAATTGGTTTGAATTCTTTAGAGACACTGATGATCTTCCCCTGCCTTTCCAAGCCCCTCTGCAGCAGTTAGCAAAAGCACAAGCTCAGGCCCCAGTTCTCAAATGAGAACTGATTTATAAACCCACAACAATTTCTAGGAGAAGAACCACTCAAATTAAATCTAAAGCCAAAGTGCTACAGGTGATCAATCACACCCTAACATTCACACATAAATATAGTTTCTGACCAAACCCAAGCATTCACAACCTGATTACCTCTCATATGTAAACCTGCTAAGGAAAGGAATGTTTCTCTTTATGAGGAAAAGGAGTCATCAGAGAAAAAAACACAATGCCAACATGGTCACTCTTTCCCTGTTGTTTCCAGGCTGAGACACAACAGAGGCAAAGCTGACATCTCTGGTGTGAAGATTTATTGCAGCATAATCCATTAAGAAGTCTGGTTATGAAGCACTTTACCTGCCTAGCATCTGAGATCACAGCTTATCAAAAGATCTGCAGGCAGGACAGAGCAAAATGTTTCTTTGTAATTGTATTTCAAACATCTTTTTTCTTGATCACAGCTTATTTCTGGCAGGTAAGATGCAACTTGCAGACATCTAAAAAGACTTACAACTGTCAGTTGTGTTCTGGCCTTTTTTAGTACATACAGGGTTACAAAGGGCTGAATCAGGTCTTCTAAACACATGTAAAGTCTTTCACTCAGAACTATTTCAAAATGAGATCAGGCATTCCTTGTGGATTATGGAACAGACATTCAATTCAGAAAATTTGAGAAAGTCTCCTAATCAAAACAGAGCTTCAAGGCAGGAAATGGAGTAGGGCACCTAATCAAAACAAGGGAATGGATCAAGCTGACCAGAAGGGAATTTTGACCAAACGATTAGTTTTAACAGCATAAAAAACGCCCTGAACAAGCCATGGAAAATTGACCGTGTTGACAAACAACTGCAGTACTTCTGCTCTATGCTTTGGACTTTCTGGTGCATGGATTTGGCTCAGCACGAAGAAAACTCGGCAAAATTACTGTCACAAGGGTCAGAGGGGTGGGTGGAATGGCCAAGGCTGAGCCACAGCAAACAAGTGAGATAAGCGCATGCAGCCTGCAAAAAAACTAACCACCTCTGCTAATTGAGCAGCTTGTGAAAACCTTCCCATTTTAACTTGGGAGTTTCGGTAAAGACTTGTTAGGTAAACTTTAGATGAAGTTTTCTATTCTTCTGATGAAAGAAGGCCTTGAAAATTGCTCCCTAAGAGGAGCAATCTGCATCTCCTCTGAAATACCTGCTTCATCTTCTCTCCTCATCTAGCCCGAGCGATTGCGAAGGGCTGAAATGCTGGTGGGATTTGTGAGGGCAGCAGGGAAGCGGGCCAGGGCAGGGCCAGGCCGAACCGAGCTCTGGTGCCACACACCCCACACGTTACCTTCCACACGGGCCGTGCTCGTCATCCGCTGGAAGTACTTGTACTCATTCCTGCCGGGGAAGCACGGACTGCGTTACAACGTGTCCTAAGAATAAGTTCTCTAATGCATATATATTTTTTTCCTTTTTTTGTTTTTTCCCCGCAAGTTCTTTAATTTCAACGAAAAATCCCCCCGTGATGGGTGCGTTGCCGGAGGCCGGGGAGAGGCGGCTGGACAGAGCTGAGCCGGTGTGTGGCCGAGACGGGACCTTTGTCCCCCAGCTGTGCTCGCATGAGCGATAACCTGCGGCCACAGCATGAGAGAGAGCCCACGCGAAAAACAACCCCACAGCCGCGCTCCCGCCAAGCCGCCGCTTTCCCGCCTCACAGAGCATCCCCTCAGACACCACAGCTCCCAGCGCGCCCCGCGCGGCCCCGCCGCGCCCGCCCGCTGCCGCGCGGCGCGGGGCACGCTGGGGGCTGTGGTGCGGGCGGAGGGCGCAGCGGCGGCGGCCCGCGGTACCTGAGCGGCGGCCAGGGCAGCTGCCCGTCCTTGCCGATGCCCATGTTCTGGCTGACGGCCACGATGGAGTTGAGCGAGCGCGCCATGGCCGGGCCGCTCCGCGCCGGGGCCGTGCCGGGGCGGGTCGGGGCGGGCCGAGCGGGCGCATCCGGCGGGAGGCGGTGCCGCGGCGCGGGGCCCGGCCATGCCGCGGGGCCGGCGGGGCGGCGGGGGCGCGGGGCAGCCGGTGCTGAGCAGGTTCTTCGGGGCGGCGGCGAGCGGCGGCGAGCACGGGCCCCGCTACACGGTGCGCGGGGCGGGGCGGGGCGGGCACGGCCCGCCATCCCGGTGTCCATCCCGGTGTCCATCCCGGTGTCCATCCCGGTGTCCCTGACCGGGGCACGGACACTGCGGGACTGGTTGCCAGCTCCCGGCTGTACGATCTGTGTGGGCACTGGTACTCGGGGAGCAGCCTGGCAGGGTCCAGGGCAGGCCCCAGAGAGGGTTTGGGCTCTGCAGCGTGTGCGTGCTGGGCAGAGCCTGCGGGAGCTGGGCCGGGCAGGCTGCAGAAGGGAACACTGACAGGGGATCCGTCCGTCCGTCCGTCCGTGCGAACATCCCCGGGGCTGCCGGAGCACGGGCCGGGCTCTGCTCGGTGCCGCCGGTGCCGGCAGCAGCAGCGGCGGCCGTCAGAGAAAGGGCGGCCAGGGGCAGGGCAGCGGGAGGAAGAACTCGTGTCCGTGGAGGGGCAGAGCCCTGGAACGGCTGCCCGGGGAGGGCCGGGAGTGTCCCTGTGTGGAGACATGGCAGCCCCAGCCGGGCACCTGCCTGTACCCCTGACCACGGCTCCCTGCCTGCGCAGGGCTGGGCAGCTCCACAGGAACCTCCCAGGCCCAAATCCCCTGGGATCCTGTGATGCAGGATGTGCCTGTTTCAGAGGAGCTGCAGCTTGGCACAGGTTTGGTGATCTGGGCAAGGCCAGCATGTTGGTTCATGTCACTGGGTCTTTACTCCAGTGTTGATTCCCTGTGCCTTCTAGTTTTGCAAAATGTGGAACTTACTAAGATTATCATGAGTCAGGATGTTCTCTGAGGTTTGATCTTTGTGTTCTTTGAAGCCTGATCAGCCAGAAGTGAGACCTGATCAGTGGGACAGGCAGCAGCTGCATCCCTTAGTCAAGGGCTCCTACAATTAGCAAGTTTTAGGGATGTAAATCAGGATGTTGTTGTACATCCCCTGGTGCCTGGCAGCCTTGTGGAAATGCTCAGGGCAGTCCCCAGCTCAGCCCTGCAGGTCAGACAGAGCCCGGCTGCGCTCCCCGGCCCGGGGCACTGCGGGCACTGCGGGCACTGCGGGCAGGGCTGGGGCAGCCGCGCTCTGTCCCTGTGCGAGGAACGCGGTGATGGCAGGGAGAGGGCAGCGCTGTGCGGGAGCAGCCCGGGCACCCGGCCTGCCCAGCACCCCTGCAGCGGCCAGGGCTCTCTCCTGGGTCTCACTGCTGGCCTGTGCCACGCTGAGGAACGAATCCCATTTTTGGGCAGCTCTGGCATGCAGTGAGTGAGCTGTGCTCCTGTCCCCTGGAGCTCAGGTGACTCGGGGTCTGAGTGCAGTTGGGTGCAAGGCCAAAGAGCCTGCGGTGATACAGATCCTCCCTGTGTCACCACTGGGAAAAAGCCCCTGTGTCTCTGCAGGTGGATTTAATTCTGAGTTTGTATTTTCCACTCTCTCTGTAGTTACTGTTTCCAGCCTCTTCTTGCCCTGGAAGGGTGTTTGCTTTTTTTACCTGTGACTCAAGTCAGCTATTTTGGTCCAAATATATTTTGAAAGGTGTGGTTGCATCTTTCTGCCCTTGTAGAATAAACTTCCTAATTAGTGTTAATTTGGTGGTATTTAACAGTGGGCTTGAAAACTGCTACTCATGTGGGCTGTGGTTTAGTGGAGGTTTTGAGTTTACTTGGTGAGGCTAGAGTTCCTTCTTAGTTCTAAGGAAATTTAAATTCCATGGTTAAACCATCTGAGGTCACGATATGAAATGTGGATGCAAGCTGCTGAAAGCTCCTGTTGTATGCTTCTCTGCAAAGTGCTTACGTTCTGTTGGATTTACAAGTTCCTTCTTCAGATTTAGTCAAGGTTATTGCAGAAGATCAATGATGAAACAGCAAAATTGGTGCATTTTCTGTTTACATAGTGTTCTAAATGCTTATTTCAAAAGACATCTAAGGAGAAGGATGGTCCAAACTCCTCCAGTCTGGCCTAGAGCAATATCAGGGATGGGAGGTTGGACTATTTTGCCTTAACTTATTGTGAAGTTGCTTGTTCTCTTTCAGAGGACAGCAAACAGAAAAGTAACTGAACTTATACGTTTAATTTACATTTCAGGCTTCTAAATGTGGCACAAAAAGGAGCACATCTACTGAAAGCAATGAACCCTGTGAAAAGAAGACCAAGGCACGGCAAATTACTCTGGAAGAGATCTGTAACCCACTGAAGACTCAGGATAAAAGTGAGTTGACTGTTAAGAGACACTCAGGCATTGGCAGCCAGGAAATAAGTTTGTCATTGTCAGCTGCTCTGTTGCTTCAGAAATGCCTGAGTTTCATCTGGCTTTGAGCAGAGGATTTAATAAGTTAATGCTGGTATGAAAACCAGTGAATGTAAAATTCATTATGTTTCAATAGAAAGAATTAGCCTCTTGAGTTTCAGAGTGGGAACAGTATTAAATTTGTTGGTGTGATGCTTTGAAGTATCACTAGTACACCCTCAAGAGGCAATACTGTCTGCTTAAAGAAGTGTATTGAAAGAAAATCTGCTTGATTCCCAGTCTTCTTAGCTAACTGTATGGCTGTGCAGTTGTCAGTCCAAAAAATCATGATGCATCTCTTCCCACATAGAGAGAAGCACACAAGTGAGGAATACTGGTTTTCCAGGGAAGTTAACCAAGCTGTTTAAGTGCATGATTCTGTCAGGCTGGCAGCAATACTGCAGTGGGAGAGGAGAGGGAACGCAGGGAAGAGAGACATGGAGCAAAATGGTTGTGTCTGTGCTTACTGATGTTCTTCTAATAGACATTCTCTTTTATAAAATAAGTTGCTAATGTGTTTTTGTTGTGAATTTTCACCAAAGAAGAACCTCAGAAGTGTGAGAAGTCCCGTATCTGTTTGGAAACTCTGGGCAGGCTGAGAGAGTTCTGCAGTGATTCAAACCAGCAGTGTGCCAGCCTCCGGGAGGATGGCTTTCAGGAGAAAGAAAAATGTCCCAGTGTTACTGGGAGGAGCTCAGAACTGAAAAATTCTCTTCCATCTTGGGACAGCGGCCCAAAGGTGGCCCAGAAGGTATGCAGAGCTTTGGCCCTGTGGGGTATGTGGATTGCTTGGTATGAGTTACACAAGCAAACTCTGGCACAAGCTTCCCTTTGTGCTCCTGTGCTCTGATGTGGAGTGGTGCAGCAGAACCCCACAGACCTGTGTTTGTGTACAGATGTTTTCCTGAAGCTCCTTGCATGGTGAGCAGGTTGGCTGCTCTGGCTGCTCAGTGATACCATTGAACAGCAGCATCCTGAGGGAGCAGAAGCCCTGTTGGTGTCACCTGTGCCTGTGAGGGAAGCTGTAACACACTAATAACACATGTTCAGAGAGGCACTTGGCTCAGCTTGCATTCACTCCCAGATATGGGCTCTCAAACTTCCAACAGGCTTTCTTTGTCAAAATGTTCTGTAGGGTTATCACGAAGACGTTGCTTAACCTAGTTGCTGGTAAATCTAACTAGTAAAGGTATCACTGCTTTCTCATCTGCAGAAGGTGGGGGTAGCTTACACAAAAAATTGTCATGATGATATGTATGGTGCAAGTCAAGAGACTTCAATGGAATAATAAATAATATTTTGCTTCTCCTTTACTTATGGGTGTAGTTAACATTAGTTAATTGGGGGGATTTGGGGGTCAGCTGCTCAGGTCCTAGAATGCATCCCATGGCTGCTGTGGTGGCTGCTCTTTAGTGGAGCTCTCCGTCTGGCTTTTTGAGGGAAGGAACTTATATGAAAAGCTGATGTTAACCTTCCCTGTCTGAGGGCTGTGGCCTTTAACTGGGGGGGGTCTGCTTTGTGTGGGTGTGGGGTCCAAATGCTGAAGTGAGCAGCTTGTGGCAAGATAATTCTGTGGTGGTAAGGGATTGAGGTTATGAGGATGTGGTCAGTTGGAGAACCCAGAAATTTGATTTTTCTTGCCTTCCTTGGAAGGGGTCCTTTTAGCTGTTTGTGTCTTGCTTTTTACTTGGTAACCTTCCTCCAACTGGTAACTTAGACCATCTCAACAAGTCAGCTTTTGTGTTTGTTTCTACTCCTTTTGCCTGGTTTCATGCTCTTTTTAACATGGTCTGTCATGACACTTTCCTGTAAAATGAGACAAGGTCACCCTGTTTGGCTGGCACAAACCTTGGACCAAAGAGTGCTGAGTCTGTGAGCTGAGGATTTTGCAGCAGAGACATCTGAGCTCCTGAGGCCACCCAAGTTCTGGGTGCAGGGCAGCTTTGTCTGAGCTGTGCTGGGTTTTCTTGCTTAGTGTTTGTGTGCAGTTGTGGGGATTTGGCAGTTACAGCTGCAAAGTGCTGTTTTTCCCCACTTGCTCTCTGACTGCACACTTTGTACATTCCCATGACACAAAGTATATATGATTTAAGCCATCTCTGGTTTTTTGTTTTGTTTTGTTTTTTCCTGAATTACCATTGCTGCTAAACAGTCTGTTCACTTTATTTCTTGTGATCTGAATGGGACCCTTGGTAGAAATGTTATTTTATTTGTTTGCAGATGCAGAATTTATAGTACAACCTGACTGTGTTTTGAATAGTCATATGCTTAAAAAAATTCTGGAGGGTGTTGTATTTGTATTTTTTTTAACCAGTATTATCTGTACTTGATCTTGTGGTGTGAGGAGGAATTTTGCTGTAAGTGAAAGACTTTTCAGCATTTTTCTCTGCACTTCTGAAGCTGTCACTCTGCTGACAATACAGAGCAGCACAGCGTGGTAGAGCTGAAGTTGCTTGGCAAGAATAGGCTACATAATGTCATTGCAACTGATAAACTGCAGACAGAGTGAGCTCAAAGCATTTCACATTTAAGGTTTTCGAAACTGTAGTGCTGATTTTCTGTGTTTAAGTTGTTCTGAGAGGTTTGCTGCTCTTATGGAGGAAGACTGGGGAAGGAGTTTTGGTGGCTGAGACAGGGAACTGAGACTCAAGTTGGTTTATTTCTTGGTTTTCTGTGGATTTTTGGAACATCATTATTCTCTTCATGCTGGATTTTCTCACCTGTAAACTGGAGCAGTAATTCATCCTTATTTCAGTGTATGGCCTGTTTAGACTGCCCAGTCTCTGCAGCCTGCATTGTCTTGGTCTGTGCTTTGAGAGCCTATGATACAATAAGGTTCTGATTTCCCCTCAGGTGTCTGAGGACTAACTAACTTTGACTTTCATGACTTTTTAATTTCTTTTCATTCCAAATATACTGTGTTCTGTATATCCTGCTGCAGTAATAGTGCTGCAGCTTGGGGACTCTTCATTGCAAGAGCAATATTTAGCTCTGTGGTCAGTGCAAACCAAGGAGGGGGCAATTGATTTGTTTGATTCCTAATTTCCACTTTTCCATCTTTTATTTACAGGAGCAGTTACAATGTAATCTTAGTCAGTTTTCTGCGTCTCTTAAGTCCTATGAAAATTCTCAAAATTCTTCAGAGACAAATCTTAATAAGAGAACCAAAAGCATTTACACTCCCCTAGAACTCCAGTTCATAGAAATGAAGAAAAAGTATAAAGACACTGTTTTGTGTGTGGAATGTGGATACAAATACCGGTTCTTTGGAGACGATGCAGAGGTAATATTTTCCAGGATTATGGAAAGATACTTGGATTATGCTGGTGTCATCCTAGGTCTGGAAGGGAGACTTCTTTGGGGGCATAAGGGGGTATTTTGTTTTGTTTTGTTTTGAAATCAGGATGAAAAATCTCTGTGTGCTGAAATTCAAGACTATCCATTATGCACACTTTTTTTTTTTTGCTAAAATGGCATTTATTATTTTGTAATCACGTGGTAGTGCTTGCTGTCTTGTATATTGAGAATTTAAGGTGAGTTCCCAGTCAGAGTTTTGTTAGAGTTAAAGTTGAAAATCTTTCTGAGGTGAATTGTATATCATGGCTCAGAACTCTACTATAATATAAATATAATACATAACTGTAATGTATGACATTAGGAACCTTTCAGATTGAAAGGCAGTGGAGCAAGTGGTGTTAGAAAAGATGAATATAGCAGGTGTAGCCTGGGTGCAGAGAGCATCCCGAATGCATGCCTGGCCGTGACACCTACACATGGCAGATCTGTAGGAACTGGAAAGGACTATATGACAAACACAAATGTTAAAGTGTTCATAAATGTTTCATCATGCTTTTTCTTATGATCTGTCCCAAAGTCGTTGCTACCAACCTTTGTTTGGTGCTATTTTCACACTTGAGACCAGTGAGAAATGTTGCTTGGTTACTGGGAATTCATTTTCCCCATCATATTTGTGCTGTGTAATTTGTCTGCTCATTTGCTGGTGTACTTACAGCCCAGAAATAGAAATATGCAGTTCACATAGACAGGTCAGTGTTTGCCTGCAGGTCCTGGCTAGCACCCCATCCTCTGCTCAGTGAGCACCTGGGGCAAAAAGACCAGACAAATCACACATGATATTGTCACATTTTAGTAAATGTTGTTACTCTTTTTTATTAAGTATTTCATTTCCACTGCTGTTCAATATTGATTTTTCAGTATTTTAGTTGATTGGCCAGGTTCGTCCCATCTTTATGATCACAAACTAAATACTTCCATTCCTGCTGCGTTTCTAGTGGTGTGAAAATCGTTTGACCTTTTGCTGAGCTGTGTTTCAGACCCTGTGTGTGCAGTGTGGGTGGTTTACCTCACAGTGGTAAAGATCAAGGTGCAACCTTAAAACCTGACACCTGCAGCCTGTGATAGTGAATCCCCTGTTTATGGCAATGCTGGGACAGGGAGGTGGAGGGGCCCCTCCCGGCTTTCTCCTGGAATGTTTTCCCTTTGTCACCGAGCTTTTAATTGTAGTTGTGCATCACTGTTGTCATAGAGATAAGCTCCTTACCTTCTTAAATTACTTTGTGACCCGTTGGCTGACTCTTGTTGCAGATTGCAGCTAAGGAGCTGAACATTTACTGTCACCTGGATCACAACTTCATGACTGCCAGCATCCCCAGCCACCGGCTCTTCGTCCACGTGCGCCGCCTCGTAGCCAAGGGACACAAGGTTACCCCTGACTCCTGCTAATTGAGTACACACCAGCCCTGAGAGAACTTGCACTGCTTGTACCTGCCCCTGGTTTCAGCTGAGAAGTGGGCAGCTCGTTATCCCTGGTTCCTGCAGTAGAAATGGCCAACTTCCCTTTGTTTCAGTTTCTCTGTCCTGGGGGTGTCATGAGCCATTAGCAGATTCGGAGAAGTCTCTTCATTTTTTCAGGAACAGTTCCAGAACAATTATTTTTCTCAGTGTTTTTGTATCAAGTTTTTGCATTTAATAAGGAGAAATGTATATATCCTCTCTCTGTTTTGTTATTCCTCACATCCTTGTTTTTCTTATCCCAGCCGACTGTTTTTTTCTCTGTTCCTTCCTGTTCTGCATCCCAGTAATTCTGTGGCTTTCTGGTGATAGCCTCTTTTTCTGCTTCCATTTCCAAGAAAAGGACTTGTTGATTCTAAATTGGATGCAAGCAACCATTCTCTAATAAGCAGTGACGTCCAGCTAAATTGTTTCAAAATAGGACGAAAAGCACAGGTACAGAAGTTGAGAGGGCAGTCAGGAGTAGGAAAAGGGTCAGGAAAAGCACTGCCTTATAATCTCATTAGTAGGATTGATGTGAGAGCCCTTTCTGTTAATCATGTATTCCAGCTTGAATTATGCATTTGTTGTTTGCACATCTTAAAAGATTACCAAATATACAGAATAATAAAAATAATAATTTATTGCCAGGTATTTAACTTTGTTTCTTGTTTGCCTGCCTGCAGGTTGGAGTAATAAAACAAATGGAAACTGCAGCACTGAAAGCTGCTGGAGAAAATAAAAGCTCTCTCTTCAGCCGTAAGCTGACTGCCCTCTACACTAAGTCTACACTTATTGGAGAAGATATCCTTTTCAAATAAACTTGGTTTCAGACTAACCTTTGGGAGGCCTTGATTCTAGTGTTATCACCAGGATGGAACATAGGCAGCTAGTGGCTGACATAAGAGTGGCAGCAGGAAATAAAGTTCCTTTAATTTTGTGTTGTGGTAAAACATCTTGCTGTCTTTACAGACAGTTCTCCTCAGGGCTGTAGGTTTGTTGTGTTTACTGCAGTTGCTTTTTGAAGTCATGGAGTAGACTTACCAAATCTGCAGTGTCCTGCAGGTCTTGCCTAAAAAATGTTAAAATAAGAGAGAAACAGCTTTTAAGCAATGAATTTAATTTATTTTCTTCCATTTTTTGTTTTGCTCTATACTATCCTGTCCACCTCATGTTTTTAATTTAATTTCTCAAACAAACTTAATAGACACCAGGAGCTAAAAAGATTGTTTGATAAATGCCTGAGAGTGCAAGACTTAGGTCTGGAAAGACCTGTGAACAGCCCACCCAAATCTGTGTAGTATTTTTTTGAACATTTGTCACATGTGAACCCTTTGTTGAAGCTGGATGAATCTGTAGATGTTGAAGAGGTAACAGCAGATGTCCCTGATAGCTACCTCCTCTGCATCTGTGAAAATGGGGACCCCCCGAAGGACAGGAAGAAAGGTGACATTGTTACAGGCATTATGGTAAGTTAGTTTCTCAGGAGTCAGTATTTTAGGGTCTCTGTGTGGTTGTTTTGTTGTGCATTTTGGTTTTTTTTCCTGGGGAGGCAGGTGGCTACCTTGTTAAATTCATGACTGTTCTGTCTTCCAGATTTTATTTTGCAGGGGATTAGGAATTGCCTTTTTTTTTTTCTTTTTTTTTTTTTTTTCAAAAAAGAGGCACTTTAGCTAAGATATCTGTGTGTGAACTGGGATGGCTTTGTATTTGAAAACTTCAAAGGTACGGAGTGGATAGTTGAACATTTATCAAACTGGTTTTGCTCCTGTTTCACTTGAAAACATATTAGTATTTTAACCAAATACATTAGGAAAATCATTTGTTCAGATGCTTTATGAATTTCAATGTTTAAACATATTCCAAAGCTTGTGAGCACTTTCTTCCTCTACAAAATACCATTCTTTAGAGGAAGAGACTTTAGAGGATTTTTTACCAGTTATACTTCAGATTTGTATTGGTGAAGATTAAACCCAGTTCTGGTTAACCAGCAAAACACAGTGATAACTGAAGCCCAGTCAGCTGGTAATGAATTAATTAAAAAGTGTCTTGATTGTGTCTCTGCTTGAATGTCATACTGCTGCTGGGAGAGAACAAGAGAAGCAAGCATTCAAATTCCAGTTCAAATTACATGTGCATTTCATAGACTTCAGTTAGTAGATTTGTCTGGAATTAAATATTGAACAGTGATGGACTGATAACAGCAAAAGCACATTTACATCTGTAAGGTATTGTTGCCACTTCCCAAGACAAAGTTGTGTTAGTGTTTTGAGGTTATTGTTGTGTCATGGATTTGGAAAAAAGCACATTCACGTTTTTGGATCTGCCACTTGCACTGTGTGTCGGGTGCTGTATAATTTTACACCATTGATTTTCTTTCTGGTCAACAGTTTGAGCCACTGAAGCAGTCCCTGAAAATGTGAATATCCACTGGGTATCTGTGTGTACATTTTTGTTTGGCAGGCAATCCAGCCAACTACAGGAGAAGTGATTTTTGACAGTTTTCGGGACGGTGCTTCCCGCTCGGAGCTGGAGAGTCGGGTTCTGCGCCTGCAGCCAGTGGAGATAATTCTTCCATCTAGGCTGTCAGAGCCATCTGAAAAGCTCATCCACAGTATAACCTCCATGAGGTGAGTTCTGTGGGGTTCTCTTTCCCATAGCCAGCGGTGGAGCTGAGATCCAGGAGCAGGTATGGATCTCTAGTTCTGTCATTGCCCTTTCCAGAGTGGCTGCAGTTTGCTGCTGGGTTCAGAACTTCCCAAATCCCTCCGAGTTCTGGGCACTTGCTCCTGAATTGTGTTTAGACTGAAGTTCATGGTTTCTGACTCTGGCCTGTGAAAGATTTGTGCACTTAAACATTGTCATTGTCAGGGTCCTGTTACCACACTCCTGATCACAGGATCTGCTGGAATAATTTCCAAGCTCAGTCACTTACCTCTCAGATATAAAAGAGGTGCTATGTGGCTTTTTTTCCCCATTTGTCATAGTTTTGAGGTCTCTAAAAGACTTGAGACTTCCTTTTCTATTACTGTAGGTGTAGAAAACCTTTGCAACTGGTATTTGATCCTGTTTGTCCTTTTACACCATCTTGGACTGGGGTACAGACCTGGAAGTATTGTGACTGATCATCCCTTTGCTTTGAGTTCTCTTGGCATGTTTCTAGAGGAAATTTGTTACCTGTTTTCTGTATCACTTTTTCTGTGCAGTGAAGCCAGAGTAGGATCTAACTTTTTGGGTGATAGGTGAAAGATGAAGCAGTGTTCTGAACAGAGGGGATGAAATCCTGCAGATGCAATTTTTTTTGGAGGAAATTTCAGTTTTTCACCTTTTTCTTTTTAAGCATGCAGTTTGGGGCTGTAGAGAGCTGGTTTAGAGCTTGGCATTTCAGTTTTGAATGAAATAGTCATTTTGGTGTGAATTTGGGAGAGTGGTTGTGTGGGTTTTTTTTTTTTCTTTTTTTTTTTTTTTTGGTGGTTTTTTTCATTGTGCACAGTTAGAGAATGCTAATGAGTGACTTTTCATTTTTATGGAGACAAAAAATGCTACCCATTAGCTGATTTTGTGAACAGGGATTAGTTTGTAGTTTTTTCGCCTTTCTGGTAATTTGCTAGGCAGCTTTCCAGCCCAAATGCCCTTAATTACATGAGAGTGACAAAAATAGAGTACATTATTGCCATACACCTCAGTAGCCCTTATTTTAAAAACAATTCTTCATGGATTTTTTCTCATACCAGAGATTAAACCACTAGAGGGCCCTGAAGTATTTCATAGTAATTTAAGTGATTTCAATATGCTGCTTCCTTGTGCTTTTAATTAGGTTTGTTTTTGTCCAGCAGTTATTTCATTTTAGTGCATACTGAGATGTCTGTAGTATTCAGGTTTGGTTATTGGCCCAGTATCTGGTGATTTCATCTTTTAGCAGCTCTTTTCTAAAACCTGTTGTTGAAAATCTTCCATGAGCTGTAAAAAGTTTATTTTCCATAATTTTTTTAAAGACCTTTCTAACTAAAACAGTTGGAACCAGATCTTGTGGTTCAAGAAGGGTCTTCATCTCTTTGTGTTTTAGGGATGCAGCAGAAAACATTGGGATGATGAAAACAGGGTAGGGATGGGAGAGAAAAATAGTGTCAGGAGACTAGAGTTTGGAGAGGTTGGGAGGAGAGAGGAGAGAAGAGAGAAAGGGGAAGAGAAGAGAGGAGAGAAGAGGGCAGGGGAAGAGAAGAGAAGAGAAGAGAAGAGAAGAGAAGAGAAGAGAAGAGAAGAGATGAGATCTTTCTAGTCCCCCAGTGTAGTGTAAAAATTGCAGCTGGGGTGATTTGGTGCTGGATGTTGTGTAGTAGAGCTTGGCACTGAGTGAGGAAGGTGATGTGGCCAGCACAAAGACTGTGCTTATGGTTACCAAAAGAATGACATTAAGTCTTGAGCTAAGGTAAAGCACTGCAGCTTTGTGAGAGCAGCTCTAAGTTGGTTCAGTGCCCCTTTACACTTACAAGAGTTGAAAGTCTGTGCTTCCCTTCAATTTCTGTGAGGGTGTTTTTTTTTTCATTCTTTGCTATTCTAGGGCAGACTAGAAAATACTATTCAAGCACAGTGAGCTGGGGCCAGTGAAGAGCCTTCCCTCAAAAGCTAAGCTTATGTTAAAAGTAGGTGACAAAAAGTGGTTCAAGACAAACTGTTCTGGTGAGTAGTGTGCTGTTCCCAAATGGTTAGTAACATCTGCTTGCAAGTGCTGACCCGCCTGGAGCAAAATCTTGTCGTGGTTTTAATTTCCTTCTTTCTAGAAAGCAGAGAAAGTGTCTTGCCTGCAGAAAATAGTTTTATTTTTTTTCCTAAGACCACAGTGTTTTGTACTCCCAGGTCTTTCTAGTCAAGGGTCAGCACCCACCCTCAGCATGTTGGCTGCTTTAAAACCTAGCCTGTAATGGTCTCCTGACATTGTCTTTGAGGCTCCTTTGGGATATTTTTGCTCCTCCCATGTGGCCCCTTCCTTGTTTTGTTGAAAAATTCAGTGCATCTTCGGAGTGCTCCGTTGTTTCTCTTTTTTCCATTTGCCCTTTTTTTGCAGTGTTTCATTCTGTAGCATTCTTGGACACCATGTGGAAACAGACTGCTCACAAGTGGCTTTAACCCACAGCGTTTCCCCCAGGTCTGCACTGTTGGGTTTAGGCTGCAGGTGATCTGCAGCTTGTTGCCCATAATAACCCCAAGGTTCTGAATATGGGGCTCAGGTTTCTGCTGTCTCCTGAGTGCTGCAGTAGTCTTTGGCTTGGAGCTGGTTCCCTGGAATTCCCCTCCCTTTCAAACCCATTGAGAACTAAACCTCATCCTCCCTCTCCAGGCATGGTGGGATCCCTCGAGTAGCTGAACCTCCATCATTATGTTCAACACAAGCCTTTTTAATTTGAGTTTCAGGACCTCTGCAAATATAATTTCTAGCTCCTTCTGCTAAGTGCAGTGCTAATAGCCCTCTGGTTTAGCAGTGGCCTTTGCTTTTAACTGTATTGGGTGAGGTCTCTGCAGGTTTGTTCCTCTCCAGTTTCTGTCATGGTCTCTTAGAGTGAGCTGTAGTGGATTTATTACATTTGGTCAATGGTGCTGTTCAGTGCTAATTGCTCTCATGGACAGAGTTATGGATTTATGTCATCAGTCAAGTAGAAACTCAGCTGGAATGAACTCTGACTTATAACTGTGTGCAAAGCACTTTTAATTTTGTGGTCTTTATATGTGACTGCTGGTCGCTCAGATCAGAGGATGCATTCATGTAGTTAATGGTGAGGATTTTTTTTTTTTTTTTTGTGAAGGTCATGCTCATTTATTTACATAGCTCAGCTCCTGAGGTTTGTAGGTGAGCAAGCACAGGAAGGGTTGTAGTGGCAAAAACAAGACCCCAAAGGGTTACAGTGAGAGTAAACAGCATTGCACAGTAAGTGGTGAAACATAGGAGTGGAGAGTGTCTAAAGGGCTGGTGATCATAAAAAGCAGTGGTTTTATGGTTTGTATAGCTTGTAATGTTCCCATGGATTTTTAAGTGAAGGGCAAGCTGTGACAACCATCTTGAGAATTTTGTGTCAATGGAAGCTGCAAGCAGTTAAATTTGCAGCAGGGAAGAAAAAAGGCAACTGAAGTGCAAAACCAGCACGTGAGCTGTTTTCTGTAAATACAAACCCCAAAAGCAGCAGTGAACAGATGTTTACTGACCAGAGAGGTGTTTTGCACTGCTGAGAGTCCAGCCCATGGCCTGTGCAGCCAGAGGTGGTCATGTCAGAGTTCTCCCCTTTTGAATGGAGAGGGGAACAAATTCCACCACAGTGTTCTCACCTCTTGCAGTGGCCTGGAAGAGTTGCTGGATGGTGTTTTTTGGCAGTTTGATCCTGTCTCAGTCAGGACATGCTGCTGTTCTCAATACTGGCATTCATTATTTCCTGTGGCATTGCAGGTGAGGGAAGCCTGGGGCTTGCATCTTGTTTGGGAAATGGCTGAAGAGTGAAGTGTATTTATTCACCACACCTGCCTGACTGCCCCTCACAGTTTGGGATGTCCTCCAGGTGGAATTACTGTCTGTCCCCCATGCACGAGGAGTTGGTGCTGCAGGGGCACCAAGAGGCAGTTGCAAAGCCCTGTGTCCAAATGCAGAATGCAGTGTGCTGTTCTTACCCTAGATGATAAATTAGATTAAAAATATTAGCACTGCTCTTTACAGCAACAGCTGGTCTTTGCAGGCCCTGCCTTGCCCAGCCCTTGTGTTTTTGTAAACTTCCCCCCAGGCCAAAGCTCTGATGAGCTTCCCCAGACTCACACCTGGCTCAAAGGTGCATTATTTCTCCCATGGCTGCAAAGCATGGAAAACATGCTGTGTTCAGCAGCTGCATTTGTGGCATTATTGCACTGATTAGTAATATTCTTGCGTGTGGACTTTTTTTTCCTCTCCTCCATTTGAGGTAGAAATTATTAAATGAAGAACAATTAAGTCTTGAGCCTTGATGCTTGTCCAGTTTCTTGGTATCAAGAAGTTAACTTTTACACAGGGAAAAAACAGAAATAAACAGAAGCCGGAAAAATAAAACTTTAAAGCCTTTGTTAGCATGTTTTGGCAACTGTTTGATTTATTATTACAGGACAGATTAGAAACTGTAGGAGGGTTTTTTTTTTGTCTTCTCTGCTTGTTTCTTGTTTTTACTTTCAGTATATATTCATATACTGTGATTTTTCACATATTCAAATGGAAAATGAGTCTTAAGCTCTTAAAACTGGCATGCAAGTTTAAATCTTTTTTAGCAGTCTATGAATATTGACATATTTGTTGAAGTCCTAGTGTTTTGTTTTAACAAGGACTGCTTTTCATAATTTATTCAGCTTTGAAGCTGACTTGGGACATAACTCCTTCCCTGTGAAACAGTGGCATTGTGGATACCTTAGCTGCGTAAACTTCTCAAACATTACTTCTTCCCCCATTTCCACATTGCCAGGAGTTAGATATTGCCAGGAGCTAGAAATTCAGCAGTTTTAATCCAGGCAGTGATGCCAATGAGACACTGTGGGAGAGAGGAAAGCTGAGGCTGTCTGCACGTTTGACATGCAGGTAGCAGTGATAGGGAGTGAGGAGAGTAAAGCTCTTGTAGTCTTGGTTCCCAGCCCCTCCTGAGCTGGGGAAGAGGGAAAGGCCATTAATTTATTTATTTTTAATAAATCCAGAATGTACTTGTTTTCTTAATTTTGAGGAGAATGAAACTGAGGTGGGTTTTTAAGTGCCATCAGTCTGCTGAACTGCAGAAAGGAACAAGATCTATCTTTTGGGCTGTCTTTAGCAGTTTAATTCCATGCTTCACTCAGAAGGTTTGTCTCTTTTAACAGATGTTCTTTCCTATGTACAGCAGAGGTAAGAGGCTTTTGGAAAATTAGACTCCTGAGGAGTGGGCTTTAGGCATGGACTCTTCATCAGGGAGTTTGGGATAGTACATTTGGGATAGTACAAATGACTGTTAGATGTTCAAAATTCACGTGAATATTTTCTGGGTTCTCAGTAGAGAATCTGGAATCACTACTATTGTAGTTAACTCTGTATTGCTTAGCAGCACAGTAATTTTTAAAGCAAGATTTTGTGTAAGATACTTGCTTTCAGCTTATGTGAAAGACTTTCTACAGAGGGAGATTGGTGTACTTAAAAATGTTTCCTAGCAAATATATTTGAGTGTATTCCTGTTTTTTGTTGTGCCTGTCTGGCTGGCTTCTGTCAGGTGGAGGTAGCTGTTTGCCCCTCCATCCCTCCTGCCTGGTGTTTTACAGCTATGCTCCTGCTTTCTGGAGTCTTGGCCACCTCCTCCTGCCTCTGCCCTTCTCTTTATGTGTCTGGGTGTCCCTGTCCCCATTCCCAGCCATATTCCAGGCATTCCTGGCAGCCTGGCACTATCCTGCTCCTGCAGCCCCCTCTGCAGAGCTGAGGCTGGACCTTGGGGATGGTGCTAGTGACCCCTCCAACCTGCCTCATCTGTCACATGCCCTGGGCACTGCAGGGGTATGGGAAGGAAGGATGACTTTCCTGGACAGCCACCTGCCCTCTCACTGCATGCCTTCCTTGCTTTGTGGCAGTGCATATTCCTTTTTACTGAACAGCTCTTGTCAGGGCTTGAGGAGGAACCAGGAGAGCACTGTGAAGAGCAAATGGTGTTCAGGTAATCATAGAAGCCATGGGCTGGAAGGGCTTTTATTGATCATCCAGACCAGCCCCCTGCTGCAGGTGGCTCAGAGCCCTGTCCAGCCTGGCCTTGAATGTCTCCAGGGATGGGGCACCCACCTTCCCCTGGGCAGCCTGTGCCAGGGCCTCACCACCCTCATGGCAAAATACTCCTTCCACATATCCAGTCTGCATCTGCTCTCTTTGAGTTTAAAAGCATCACCCCTTGCCATGTCTCAACAGACCTACTGAAAATTCTGTCCCCATCTTCCTTATGGGCCCCCTGTAAGCATTGGAAGGCCGCCCCGAGCTCGGCCCGAAGCTTCTCCCGCCCGGGGGAGCGACGGCAGCCGTGCCGGCCCGTGCTGCCGGCAGAGCCGCTCCGTCCCTCCGCCCGTCCCGGAGCCTCCTCCGGCCCGGCTGCGGCAGCTCCGGCTCCTTCCCGGGCCGGCCCGGGGCTGGGGCGGCTCTGCGGGTGGGCTCTGCCTGAGGGGCAGAGGGGCAGAACCGCCTGCCCTGCTGCCCGCGCTGGGCTGGGCCGCCACGGGGCTCTGGGCTCTGGGCTCTGGGCCAGCACGGGGCTCTGGGCTCGGGGCTGGGCCGCCACGGGGCTCTGCGCTCTGGGCTCTGGGCCCAGCACGGGGCTCGGGGCTCTGGGCTGGACCGGAACGGGGCTCTGGGCTGGGCCCGCATGGGGCTCTAGGCTGAGCCCGCACGGGGCTCTGGGCTCTGGGCTGGGCCCGCATGGGGCTCTGGGCTCTGGGCTGGGCTCAGCACGGGGCTCTGGGCTGGGCTCAGCCCAGCACGGGGCTCTGGGCTCTGGGCTCTGGGCTCAGCCCAGCACGGGGCTCTGGGCTCTGGGCTCAGCCCAGCACAGGTTTTGGGGTCCCAGCTGTGCTCCACAGCACCCCAGGGCTCCTCCCAGGGCTGCTTCCAGTGCTCAGCCTGTGCTGGATCCAGCCTTGACTCAGGGGCAGGTCATTGATATCCAGTGATGTCTGCTGGGACTCAGCCTTTGACCACTGCCTCTGGATGTGCACAGCTAGCTGATTCCTGATTCCTGATTCCTGACCAGTCCATCCATCAAACCCATTCCTAGGGCAGTGCTGTTTTTTTTTTTTTTGTTGCTAGACAAGCAAACAAAAAAAAAACCCCAAAACACCAGAAAACAAACTACAACAAGAAAAGAACCATGCACAAAAGGCCTCAAAACTAAAACCAAGGGGAAAAAAAAACCCCAAAAAATCCCCACAAACCCAAAAGAAAAATTATAATCATTTGAGAGAAAGGGAGCTAGGAAGAGGGGATAAAAGCCTTTAATTAAGGGAAACAGTTGTGTAGATGTCAGAAACCCTTATTTAGATTATTAATTCATTTCTGAAGCTAGTTTAATTGTCTGAAAAGATAGCACATGAATTTGCATCTTGAAGTGGAGAAGTTAAGCCTCATCATAAAACATCCAATGTATATTGCCAATACAGTGCCCTTGTTATTCCTGATGGGTTTGAGAAAAACCCAGCTTGGTTTGTGTCTGAAAGGTAACACTGGGATTGGTGCTTTGAGTTAATCTAGGTGGAAACAGCAGTGAGAAATTACATGTGGCCCAAGTTTTGGACGCAGCCAGCGTCAGAGCGCAGACCTGAGCTGGCACCAGAATCTGAATGCCAGTGCCCTTGGGCTGCCTAAGCAAGGAAATGCTTTCATAAATATCATCACATGCACTTGTCATTAACTCCAAGTAAGTTCTATTTTGGAATGGTTGTTTTGGAATCTGCTGTTCAGTACTCAAAGCCATAGTGTAATTTTTGAGCCATGGCAGAGGGGAAGCCATGCACTCTATCAATTAATCATCCTGTGGTATATAATTAGCACACTGTCAGACGTTACTAATTGCAGAGTAACACATTTGGTTTTTAATGTGCTGAGGAAAGGAGCCCCAGGATGGAGTTTCAGCAGCAGCTTTGGAGTGCTGCTGGTGCGTTAAGGAGTTGTGTTCCCACAACCCCTTTTTATCTGACCGTGGCAAAAGGTTTTGTGGCACCATAGAGAGCTACCCGCAGACACCAAGAAACCTCTTTCTTTTAACAAAATCCTTTTTTCTGTTTGTTTTTTAAAGAAAGAGAACTTGTCCTGAGTGTGGCCACGTTAAGAGGTACGTTTGGAGCTGCCTGTTGAGAGAGGACTGAGCAGGACCTGAAGTCCCTCTGCTGCAGCCCAGGCACAGGAAAGATTTCAGAAACATGAAGGAATTAATGTGTATTGAGAGGGATGTGTTTTCAGATACTTCTGGCTCATCACTGGCCTTGAGCAGAATCTAGACTAGTGCCCTTCATGTTTGGCTGGGTAAAAGGAATTCTTGGGATTCTGTTGGGAATAGTCTTTATAGGCAGATTATGCCAACAACTTCTTGTGTTTTGAAACAACTACATACAACTTCAAGTTTAATACAGCTTCTTGTAGTTTAGAAGACAGGTACTGAACAAAAAGAAGGCTGTGCGTCTTGTGAACAGAAATCCTTTATCTGACAAAAAAACTCAGTTTCATTTAGTAGTTTTATCCCTCTACTCCCTCTAATATTGTAACCAGTTAATTGGTTAGTGATAATAGAGGATTTATTACTCCGTTTCCTTAGGTCTTGAGTTACAAAAGCTAATAAGTTGGAGTAAGTATCCATTGTCTGTAGAATTAAGGTGCTATATTTTTCTTCAATTTTTGACTTATTTGAAAAGCCCCAGGCTGAACAAAGACAAAAGTCTGCTACCTCTGTTTTCAGCTCATTTTTCCAGAGATGATGTGCAGCCTTGTGATACTTGAAACTGTATTTTGAGCTGAACCATTGCCAGCCCCCAAAGTGTAAACATGAGATAAATTGAATTTCAATTTAGAATTCTTTCTTGGCTTTTTTTTTCCTTAAAAGCATGCCACATGGCCCAAGCTGCCTTCACCCTCTTCCTCGAAATGTTTTTATTTTGTTCCATTTGTAAAATAATTTAAGTGGCTTTTTGCAGTTGGCTCCTTAATGGTAAATCCTTGGAAAGAAAGAATACACAGTGCACAGCGTGCGTTAAGTTACATGCTAAAGTAACCCATGGGAAGAACTGCCTTGCTTTTTTTCTTGTATTAGCTTTTCACAGAACAGGAAATCAAGGTAAATAACAATTTCTGGTGAAAACATCCCACTCTTGGATTACAGGAATGTGGAATAAGATGAAAATATTTTCTATAGGGAGTATAATTGTTAACACTCCACTTGTATTTATTCTGCTAGAGATGAGACTATGTTTAAGCATCTTTGTACATCTCACAGGAAAGCCTGAAATGATTTGTTGAAAAATTAACAAGTTCAATTCATCACATTTGATGGACTCTTAAATCAGCTTATCAAAGGAGACATTAATTGCAAGTGTAATTGACCAGCCAGATGTATCCCGTTCCCTGTCCAGCAGCCTCTATTAAACCATTACAAAACATGCAAAGCTCTTTATCTGAGGGAGATGAGAAGTTGCCCGTGCCAAATTCTGCTTTAGCAGACAGATTTCCATGGTGCTTTTTGGGCTGAGGCTGAGCAGATCTTCCTGCATGGGCGGAGTGTTTTGTCCTGTGGTTTTACAGAGTTGGTTCTCAAGCTTGGATGGGGCTGTCCAGGTGCCAGGAGGGCTCCTGCACCCATCCCACATTTCAGTTTCCCAACTGTGAGGAGTTAGGGAGCTGCAGAGCTCCCAAACTCCCAAAAGAGGGAATCTCTGGGGATGGAACCACCCTCACTTTGTGTCACAACCACACTTGTCGTTGTGCAGGGCAGGTCATGACCAAACTCAGCAGCTTCTTCCTCGTTTCAGAAACCAGGGCTTGGCCTTCCTGGCCATGGGCACACAGCTCTCAGGGTTTGAAGCCTTATTTCAACATTTGGCTGCCATTTGCAGGGCTTTTTTTTTTTTTTTTTAATTTAATTAGATGTATGAGAACCACATTTGTGTTTGAGGTAGAATTATTAAAAATAGCATGCCGTTAACATGCATTCCCAAAACCCTGAAGCCTCTTCTGATTTTGAGGGCAGAATGAAAGCAGTATTAATTGCCAAGTTAACACGTGTAACAATAAAGGCTCCTGCTCTCTTATGTCTTCTCTTGCTTTCATTTAGATTACTTCCTAGGGAGTTTCTTTCTCACTTCAGACTTGGATTTATTGTAATATTCACCTCCCTACTCACATCTTAGAAATTTTGTTCCAAGTGCTGCCATGGTTTGACAGCATTGAAGGAGAATAACTCCAGTAATTGCAAAGAAGAAAGGAGTGGGGCTAGAGCAGAACTTTGTCTATTGTGTTTATATTTGAAGGTGTCTTTGTGAGCTTGGAATTGGGAGTCTTTTTATTTTAATCATAGGTGGGGAGCTCAGATGGAGACATTTCTGGAAGAACATCAGGGGTAATACAATTTTCCAGCCTCCTTTGGTTGTGAGGTCATTAGGGACAATGCACTGGAGCATCACGCAGCTGGATTTTTCTTGGAAAAGTGTGAAAAGGCTTTGCAAGGTCCAGGCTGTGTATAGAGGCAAATTTGGATTGGTTTTTGAAATGTCTTCAGAGCAGTGGGTTTGATCTTTAGGATGGAGCTGTTTAATACTTGGGGTTTTTTATGGTCTCTGATGACGTCTGTAATTGCAGATGCTGACGTCTGGAAGATCCTGTTGTGGCTTTAAAATTTTTCTTTCTGTAGAGTAGAGTAGAGGGTACTTGAATGTGCTAGTGTCCCAAATGCTGAGGCTCCAAATCAAGGAGAAAAAAAAGGAAGGATGAAGTAGTTACATAATCTATCATATCCTTTCAGTTGGAATTGGTTCAAGTGGTTCTGTCAGTGGCATGAGAGGAGAATGAAATGTGAGCAGTGAGTTACACATACCAAAAACAAACAAATAAAAGACTTTGTGCCATGGTCTGGTTGGGTATTTGACTTGAAAGGTACGTCCTCCAGTTCCTTGCCCACTGATAAGGGCATAAGAACAAGTCTCTTACCTTGTAGGTGGGTGAAGTCCTCTACAAGAGCGCATGCTAGGGGAATTCCTGTGTGGAAAATCCTTTTGTTTTCCACAGAGCATCCCTGCTCAGAGCACAGACCTTGGGTTCCTGAGGTGAGGAGTGAGCAGATCACCTGTGGTGTGAGCACAGAGCAGGCTTCAGGCCCATCCCAGAGCCCCTCAGGGGGCTGTGTTAGCAGTGCAATAAATGTTGTATGCTCTCCTCTTTGCTGTGGCACAGAAGGGTCTGCAGGAGCAGTGGCCATGCAGCCAGTCCCTTTGCTCTTGTTCTTTTTTGTGCAGTTGGTCTACAGCTGGTTTATAACACGCCTGGTGACTTACACAGTTTCTTATAATTTTTTTTTTCTCCAAATCTTGGGGAAATTTGGTTTGGATGAGCTTTCTGGAGCTCAGGTGTTCCGCATCTTTGTCCACTTTGGGAAATGCTCAAGCAAAGGAAGGCCCCAGCCTCACTGCATCACCTGTTGGAGTGTTCACCTGGTGTTGTGGGGGAGAATGCTGCTCATGGCTGCTTGGTTCTGTCACTGCACCTCTCAGCAGAATCTGCTCCAGGCTTTCTTGAATGCCCCCGGGGTGGTAGAAGACGCCCTCTTAACTTTCTGCATGCCAGATGACTTCAATTTCCTTAGTCTGTCCTCATCTGACATATGCTGTAGCTCCCTAATAATGGAATGCATTCACCATGCTGGTTTCCTTTTCCTCTGCAGCCTGAGTGAATATGTTATCCACTTTTTTTTTTTAAATGAAGGCTGATTCCCAGAGGAGCAGGTATCCAGAATTTTCACATTTGGATATAGATCAGGTACTTATGTTCAATATAGTCACTTACCAAAGATAATAATTCCGAATATCTGGATAAAATTATCAAAGTCCTGAAGATATATTTTTGATTTTTTCTCCTTTTTGTTATTACTTCTTAGAATAAACACAGAATTAAAGAACAATTGCAGGTCTTCTGCCTGAGTGCTGCATGTAATAACCCACCAGCATAACTTAAAAACACAGTAATGTGTATACTTTCCTTCCATCTTAAAATTAAACTGAGGTAGTATGGGCTAATTTTGATTTTATTTTTTCTGGTTAAGTTGGTCTGTAATCTTACATGATGCCTGAGTGTTTATAAACAGGATTCAGCGGGGGGTGGATTTTTATCTTTAGTAGTTTTGTTTGGGTTTTGTTTGGGTTTTTTCTTGAGTTTTTTGTTTGTTTGGGGGTTTTTGTTTGTTTGGTGTCTTGTGTGTTTTTTGTTTTGTTTTGTTTTGTTTTGTTTTTGTGGTGGTTTTTTTTGTTGTTGATGTTGTTTGGTGTCACAGACATGTTTTAAGAAAAATCCTTTCCTTGGGATTTTTCCTCCTGAGGAGCTGAGAGGCCTCAGGAACAAAGTGTAACCAATGATTGTTTGCTGCTCTGGGATGCAACAGGGGGGTCTGTGGTTGGTCTCATGTGGTTGTTTCTAATTAATGGCCAATCCCAGTCCAGCTGTCCAGACTGTCTCGGTCAGTCTGAACCTTTGTTATTCATTCCTATTCTATTCTTAGCTAAGCCTTCTGATGAAATCCTTTCTTCTGTTCTTTCAGTATAGTTGTAATATAATATATATCATAAAATAATAAATCATGGAGTCAACTTTCTCTTCCCTCATCCTGGGACCCTTGTGATCACTGTCATCGTTTTTTTTTTTTTCTTTTTTTTTCTTTTTTTTTAAATTTTTTTTTTTTAGGTTTTTGTCTCTTTTTGTGGCCTTTCAGCTCTTCCATGCCCAGCGCACAGCCATCTGCTCCCAGGCCTCGCCCTCCTGCATGCCATCCCTGGGGCTCTGCACGTCCTGTCCCCCTGCAGGACAGCTCTGTGACAGTGCTGAGGTTCTGAGCCTCTCTGGCAGGGAGCTGCAAACGAGGCACTCTGTGTCTCTGCAGCCCAAATCAAGGTGTGTAAGAGCCTCAGCAGCACCTGGATCCCCTCCTGGGTATGAACCTAAATCCCCTGAAACAGTTTCAGAGCAGTGATGGGTGGAAGATCCAGGTGTGGCCTTGCTGCTTGCAGAGTCAGTGTGCTTTCTCACTGAGGTCTGTGTTGGATGTTCAGTGCTCCTTGTACATTTCCACAGTGGTTCTTGTGATTAAAGAACAGGAATTATGTTTCTGACAGTTCTTGGCAGGTAGAGTAGTGGCAGCAGTGTGGGAGGTTAGCTCAGAGTGATTTAAAACAGAGACATGGATGGACCCTGTCTGTCACCATCAAAGCACTTTGTGTGTTTTGCATATGTATGTGTATGACCCATGTAATTTCCAATGTTTTGAGGCCCAGTGAGGTTTCAAATATGTCGAAATTAAAATGCCTGGGAGATTTTTGTGCTCACACACAGCAGGAGGGAAGGGGGGAGATGATTAAAATAGTTGAGAAATATCATTAGGCATTGGGCTTGGCTTTGTTCAAGCTGAATTTAGACTGTTCCTTCTGCTGCTGGAGAAGATAAGTCTTTGAATAAGATGTTTTCTCCTGACTGTTTCCTCCATCAGCTTGATGCTAGAGAGGGGTTGTGATGGAGAGTGCAGTAGGCAGAGATTTGACAGAAGCACAATGGTTACGGCTGCACTGAGAGTTCTGGTAGGTGGGGAGCCTTTGCAACAATATTACAAGAGAGACAGAGGAAAGTGCTTTGTGCTCACAAGTTTCTGCTGTTGAAAGTGAGAACGTTTCGTGTTCCTGTCAGTCGGGACAAGTATGATCAGACAGCACGTGTCCTTGTGGAACAAAGAGCTGTGCAGTCTCTTGGGGAGGCTGTGTGGTACAGCCAGGGTGCTGGGGGTTCTCAAGAGGCAGTGGAAACGCTGTTTAGAGCAAGGTGATAGTCCACACTTCTGTGTTGGAGTCTCAAAACTAATTCTTTCAAGGCTATTGTCATCTTTTCCTTTGCTCTACCTGTCCAAAGCTTCTTGGTTTCTTTTAGTCATGCTCTTCTTATTATTTAATTTATTGGTAATATTTTCTAGGCACTTCAAGTCTTTTTTTTTCCTAAGTGATGCAAGGTAAAGTGGTTAAAATCTTGAGTTATATAAGGTATAACACAGAACTTAACTTTTCTGTCTGCCAACCTATTGTCTGGTGTTGTAGACTTGCTTTTTTACCCTTCTGGTAAAAAAGCCTTTTAAAAGGCTTGGTAACTCAAAAAGAAACTAAAATAGTATTAAGTGGTGTCCCAAATGAGTGTGCTTGAGCTTGCTCAAAAAATCACCAGCAAGGGTGTGAGCAAAAGTCAGATTTAACATTAAACTGCAAAGCACAGCAGCAGTGGTAATGTGAGGAACAGAGAATCAGAGAGGGGTGCTGTGGCAGTCAGGAGGTGCAGGGATGTAAACACACAGAGCTGCAGCTGCACAGCAGGTGGGACTGGACACAATAGTAGAGATAGTGTTGAATTAAATGAGTAATCACTCCTTTTTATTGTTTGCTTGTCCAGCTGTACGTTGTTGTATGAAGTTTAAGGCCCACGCTGAAGGAAAATACAGAAAATGATTCCCACCTGATGGGAAAGAACACAGATAATTAACGTTTTATTTACTACTTGGCACAAACTTGGTTACACAGGGATATGAAATGCTCCATCCTTGAGGACAGAAAGGGGGGTTTGGGATGTGGAAATGATCCCAAAAGCACAATGAAGGGCTCACGTGTCATGGCCTGTCAGCGAGGTACAAGAGAGAGAGATGGGGAGAGCCTTCCATGCCTGATTTTAGGATATACAGCAGAAATGTGGAGTTTCATTCCTGTGCCGCCAGTGCATTTTTCATCTTTGCTGTATAGATCCAGATATGTAGAAATACTTGTATTTACCTATAGGGATAATCCAAGATGTCAGGAGCAAATGATTGGCTCTGTGTCCTCTCTCCTTCCTCACTCCCACTTCGATTCAGAAACAGCTGTTTGTCCATCATGGGGTGTAACAGAAAGAGCATTATTTCATCAGTGTGTGTGTAGTATGGCAGATACTGGGCAGGGTTTTCCTGTGCTTTGATTTGGGGTGGTGTTCTTGTTGCCTTGGTTTGTTTCTGAGTGGTTGGTTTCTCTTGCTGTTTGATTTTTTTCCATTGTTGTTGGTTTGTTTTCGATTTGGTTTGGTATGGGGTTTTTTTTTTGTTTTGTTTAATTTGTTTAAAGCCCTGCAAGTTGAGGGACTCTTTCTGGTTGGCATAATCATGACTGGAGGAACTGCTGATTTTGGGGACACTCGTGCAGCTGGCTTACCAGGCTGCCTGTGGCACATCTCTGCCAGGGTGCAGGGGAGGGAGCAGAGGGACAAACACAGGGCAGATTGGCCCAGGCTTCTGATGAGACCAGACCAATGTGAGCTGCATCCTCCCAGCATCAGGTTCTGTACAGCTTCTGCAAAAGACTTTGTAACTACAGACAGAAGTTCAGCTTACCTCCCAAAATGCCTTTTCAGTGGCAGCCTCCCCACGTCTTGGATAAAAGCAATCTGAGCTAGGAACAAAGAGCCACCAGTATCATATCAGGTAGATCATAATGAACAGACAGCTGAGCATACCAGAAAATAAACACTGACCTTAGTCGAGTATTCCTGTCTGTATTTGAAATATAGAAATATATATCTGTATGTATAAAGGAAAGTAAATATTGCTGGAGGTGAGTGATGTGCTGGCTCTGAAGAGCTGTGTGATCTGATAGCTGCACAAGGCTCTGCAGCTCCTGTAAGCAGTGCTGGTCACTGGCTAGGAGCTGCCCTGTGCTGGCACTGTGATGGGACTGGTTTGATGACCCACTTATTAAATTGAGCCTTGCACTGCAGTAAAAAGCCATTTTTAAGATAGGGGTATTATGCTGATTGTCATCAATCATGTTAAAGCTAGTATGTCACTATAGGACGGGAAATAAAACACAGCACGGACACACAGCTCTCTAAGGTAAAAAAGAGGGAAGTTTAATTCTGACTCCAACATTTACAGATTTCCAAAAGTGGCAGTGGATTGGAGGGTGAAAGTGTCACCTCCCCAATGACGCTGGACAAACCAACAGTCCATCAAATTTCTCTTCCTCCAGAAAAGAATGCAAAACAGTGAGTTATTTACATAAAGTGTGTGAGAAAGTTCGCTACAGGAATGTAAACACCAGAAGGTTTAGAAAATCTTAAAAAGTCAGGGCAACACTAGTAAACTCTGCAAGCTTGAGGTATTGAATGGAAAGAACTTCTACATGAGAGGTGAGGGTTTAATTTGTCCCTCCATGTGTTTGTTCACAGCCATACATGGTGGAGAAAATGGGTCCATTTCAGGGGTTTCTCTGCCACATTGTGAGCTGTTTTTTCTGACGCCGTTTGTGGCCGCCTCAGCCTCACCCCATGTTTGAGTGGGCTGGAGTTGTCCTCTCTGGGAGTGCCTTTGTGAGTGCTCCCAGGGCAGTGCTGAGCTCAGAACACTCACCTCATCTCACAGGGAGCCCTGCTCAGCCCGAGTGCTGCTCTCCAGCCAGCTTGGCACCGCTCTGTAAGAGCACTTGGCTGTGAATCATGCTCTGCACATCAGCTCTGAGGACGTGTGGAGCTGGGAAATAGCCTCCATGAGATCAAGCAGGTACAGCATCTGCGTCTTCCCTGTCCGCAGAGCCAGCTCCTCTGCAATTGAGGGAAATTAAATTGACGTGCTGGGATTGTCTGGTTTCAGTGGTGACTATTGCTCATCCTGGCTATTCCTAGGTGCTAATAATAAATAGTTTCCTAGCAGTTCTTGATCTTTTCTACTTTCCAAGACATGAGTGCAATGTGTCTCATCCCGTTCTTGAGACAGGCAGGTGGAAGAAGCCTGAAGAAGATTTCTCTGTGTGGGTGCAGAAGCTGCTGGAAATACAGCTGTGCTTGTGTTTTGTCCTGTGCTGCCTAGTTCTGCCCTGACAGAAGGGATGCACTCTCATGCAGAGCCCGCACAGCCCTTTGCTTTTCTCTGTCTTCCTTACTCCATGTCTTTGGCAGCTCCTCCCTCTGAGTTCCTAAAGCTAAAAGAATGTTTTCTTAGAATTCCTTGGTTCCAGGCTCCAGGCTTGTCAGTGTGGTTGGAGTTCTTTTCAGATGTAGTTCTTCCTGAATCAGAGAGAATCAGAAAATGTGTTCAGAAATGTAGGTAGTTCAGATGGAAAAAGGCAAGCAAGGAGTTTTCCTCAAGTTGATATGTGTGTGTGTTTATATATTTGTATGTGTACGTGCATGTCAGTAAGCAGATACACATATATGTGAGTATGTATATTAAAGTATGTCAGAGTTGCTCCTGGGCTTTTCAGCAGCTTCTGGCATTCAGAAGGGGTTTGGAATGGGGCATTTTGGAAGCTGGAGGTGCTGTGGGGTGCTGCGTTGTATATAACGTACTGATAACACCATGTGGTGATTTCTGTTTGGTTTTTATGGACAGCAGCCATTTGTGTCAGATACTCAGAAAAGGTGACTGTGCTGCTGTTTTTCTGCAACAGCAGTCTCCATCTCTGGCATCTGAAAGCTGCTCAGAGCAAATGTGGGGGAACACTTGACTCTGCCTGCAGGAAAAGCTGTGCTTCTAAAATTGTGTGTGCTCAGTGCCAAAAGAACAACTGCTTGGAAATGTCCCTGAGGCTTTGCCAGAGAAGCTGCTGCAGCTCCATGCCAAGGCTCACCCAAAAAGGGAGGATGGTTGTTCTTTATTTCCACAGACACAGTCAGAACTGAGCCCCCTTGATGCCTCAGGTTTCAGCTTTTCTATTTTCACATTCTGTGCTGCTTTAGTGTGTGGGTCTGGGTTCACACCAGGGGATGCTGAGCTCTCTGCACAGAACAGGGACACAAAACAATTCCTGCTCCAGCTGGGCACCAAGGACAAATGACCCAAATCTCAGCCCAGGAGCACAAACCCCGTGGGCTGGAGAGAGAAAAACAAGCAGGGTGGGACTGCAGGGGCTGAAGCTGGGATGGGACAATGAACTGCAAGGTGCAAATGGAGCAGAGCTGATCCCAGGGAGAGACCCCGTGCCCGGCCGGGCATTTTGGGGCCATTTTGGGTCATCTTGGGTTCATTTTGGGGCCATTTTGGTTCATCTTGGGTTCATCTTGGGTTCATTTTGGGGCCATTTTGGTTCATCTTGGGTGCAGCCCTGGCTGGGCTCTGGTGCTGCCCAAGGTGGGTCCATGGAGGAGATCCTTTGGATAAATCCCTGCTTTATTCTGTAATTCTGCCCAGCCTCACCCTGATAAAGCATCACCCTGAGCTAGGAGAGGCTGGCTAACAAAGGTAATCCAGTGGTGACAAGTGAAGGACAGGCAGTTTCTGCCAAGCGTGGTGATAAGGGAAGGTGACACAGTGTGCTTGGATATCTGAAAGGACTAATGCATTCAGGTTGCCTTGCCCTGCTGGGCAGTGCTGGCAGTTTTTCCCTGCAGTGACAGACTGGTCATCCCAGCAGAGTAGACTATGAGGAATGCTGAGAAAAGAGCAGTTTGGATAAATTGTACAGGAAAAACTAAATAAATCATTTGTGCTTTACAGATCTGTGCTTAGCATCAGAAGTAAATTTTTATACTAAATTTTAGGAGCAGACACCTTTCCAAATTCTGCATCATTGGTGTCCTTGTGTTGTGATACAGGGCTGTGCAGGGAAATTTTGGTCTGTGCACCCCTGCATTTGAATGTACTAAAGCAGAATGGGCATGGCAGAATAAAGGTAAAAATCTGCAGTAACTTGCTTTCCTTAGGAGGACTTACTGAGCCCTAAGAAAACTCAGATTGGACATGTCTGTGTTGCAGTAAGTCTTTATTCACTTTATGCCTGTTTAATTGTCAATTGTAGAGCAGCAGTGAAGTGATTCCTGCTTTATGCAGCAAACTGCAGTTAGCTCTTGTGCTTAAAGCAAGCTCATTCCTAATAAAAGATTTTGTTATTTTTTAGATACCTCGAGTCAGTTACTGTAAATTAGTTTTATTTATGTCGTTTCCTTTTAGCTTCTAGTATTTTCATAACTGTTTTTCTTAAGAGACCTTTCTGTCAAACTGAGAGCACTCTTTTAAATATTTTTCCTACAGCACTTGTTAAGCAACGAATTTCAGGTTGATGCATTGAATTGTCAGATAGATAGAGGAATTAAACCCAGCAGTGTTGATCCTTTTTCACTTTGCCAGCAGGGTGACAGATAAATCAGTCCCTCCAGTAACAGGAGTAGGGCAGGATGCGTGTTACATTATACATTATTGCATTACTGATTACAGTGTTGCATTATTCCATTATTTATTGCATTACGGTGTGGTGTGCCTGTGTGTGTCGTAGGATGCCATCCTTTATTCAGCTGTCTGTGGACACACTGGTTTCAGACCCTTGGCTGTGGGTGGTGGTCGTGTCCTTGGGCAGATTTGTAATTTATCTGGAGAGCAGAGGCAGTTGTGCCCCAAATGCCAGGGCTGGGAGGAGCAGGGTGTTCTGGTAGGGGCACAGGGGGTTCATCCCTCCCTGGTCACTCAGTGTCTGCTCCAGGGGTGCAGCAGGACTGGGCAGGGGGCTCAGGGGGCTTTGAGGGGTTGATGAGTTGATCTCTGATGAGCTCAGGGACTGAGAGCATGGCTTGTTTTCAGGGAGCTGGGAAGAGCTGAACTGCAGCTCATTTGGAGCTGCTGACAAGAGTGATGTTTACAGAGGCTGATGGTGAATTGACTTCTGATTTTAACAGGCATTGGTGGCTGGAGAGATAAAATAAGCATCAACATACCATCCTGCCTATAATCAGGAAAATGGCCTTTGGTGATCATCTTGTTGCACAAAGGACACCCTTGAAAACCTTCTGCAGCAAACTTTGTTTTCATGCATCTTGTTAAACATTTAGGTTTTTTCACACATTGAATCTGTAACTTTCCACTTTTTTTACTTGATCTAAAATATCAGGTTCATACTCTTCAGTCAGAATGTCATATATATATTTGATGTTGCTGTATCTGCAATACAAATATTAAAATGTTTGAAGATCTTTGCAGATCACTGAGTTAGTAATTTTAAATTAGTGAATAATTGTCAATGTTTCTCATTCATTGAGTTGGCAAACCAAAATACTGTTGGAAGTCACTGAACATGTATTGATTGTAACTATCATAATCCAGAGTTTATGCTAAGGAGTTGGATACATTTGGTTATAAAAGGGAAGAAAATCACAAATGAATTAAAGAAAATTAGAGCAATGAATGTTTAAACACTAAAAAGCAAACAGGTGTGGCATGAACCCTCCAGTGAAATACACCCCAAAGCCTTCCTTTCTGACTTTCTTTCTACAAACCAGCTCTGCAGACCTTGTCAAGCCTTGCTTGTCTGTAGTCATTGCTGTGAAAACATAAAGAGGCAGAAATTAAAAATAAAATCTGGTGTAAAAATGCTTCTCTAAGTCCCTACCCACCCCTGGTCAGCAGAAAGGCCCTTCTGCCTTTGGGGCTGGCTCAGAGGTGCTGTGCTGCTCTCCAGGTGTCATCCACCACCTGGTGAGGCAGTGCTGAGGGTGTTCCTGCACCTCTGCAGTGAGACACGTGCTGATTTACCAAATCAGTGATGATTTACCAAATCAGGGGTGATGTGCTAGGGCACAGGAGTGGTGGGGCACGGAGCAAGGCTTGGGAAATGGATTTGTAGAGGTTTTGAGGCACTGTGTGGTGTCTGAGCATTCAGAGTCCATCCACAAACAACTTCAAAAACTGAGAGACTTGACAAACCAAATTAAAACACACGATGGATCATGGTTAGGTGACTTGTTTAAAGGATGGAGTTTTGCACCTTGGCTAAAGGAACTCTGCAGAATGGTTTTATATGCATTGATTGTTATCGTGGCATTGTTAGTGATAGTGCCTTGTGCACAGCAAATGGTGAACAAGGCCATCAAGGAAGTTTTTTTTTTGTCCAAGAGAGAGAGGGAAATGTGGGAAATGGATTTATAGAGAATTCTCAAAGCCTGACAGAAGGCTCTCAGAGTGTGCATCCAGGTGCAAACTTTGAGACAAGAAATGCTGACTTAGAAATGCCATGGAATGGACAGACATTGCTGAGAGAGAAATGGGGCTGGAAACAAGTTTCAAAGGGTGGCCTTGCAAGTGAGACTGGATACTTTGGGGAAACAGAACTGTGAAAGATGCACTGTCCTGGGACCCACAAGAGGTGATTTTGGATTATTGGCTTCAAGGCATCTACAGCATGGTGTGGCTAAGGCTGACAGACCAAGAAACACTTACAGTGCATTGGAATTAGGAAACAGTTGGCTTCTGATCGTGATGGTGTGCATTATAACATCTGTACTGTCTCACCCTTCAAATGAGACTGGGAATGGAATAAAAGTTTTGAAAACACCTCTCAGTTGCCCCATCTCTGGGTCAGGAAAAGGTATTATCCAACACCAGGGGAAAAAGGCAAGGAAGAAAACAGCTGACTGGGGTTGGTGTTTTCCTTTGCTTGAAGGATGTTTGCTCATCCTGAGAAGGGCTGGGGAGAGGGGACTTAATTTGATCAGTCAGTTGAAGGCAGAACAGCATCACTGAGCAAGTGCTGGGACAAGTCTGGTTAGTTAGACACATGTTGTGGAAATTAACTCTCCTTTTTGAGAGCTGGGCCTCAGAGATGTGTTGATCCTTTCAGCAGGTGGGGGTGTGTAGAATATGAGGCAGAAAGTCTGTCTGTTTTCCCCTGTGAAGCAGGAAAGCCCTGCTAAAGGGGTATTGATTAACTTCCATGCTGTAATACCTGCACAGTCCCTCTCATGGGCACAGTTCAGTCCTCTCAAAGCACTTGGCTCATTCACATCCCATGGGGGTGTGGGGGTAACTGGAAACCCTGAGGCCAGGTAGGTTTTTTGTGTTCTTTTCCCTGGAGCTTTCTCCTGGCCCATGGCTCAGTGCTCACTGTGTAGCTGTGTCATTCTGCTCAAGGCTGGCAGGGCCACCATGAGCTCTTCTTTGTGGGTTTGTAACAGCATTACCTGTTCAGTGCTTATCAACAGCTGTGCAAATTGCAATGATAAGGCACCAGGTAGGGAAAACAGGCAGTGTGGAAATGCTGCATCTTGTAAAGTTTGGTGGTGCTGCTGAACTGGGAGGAACTGCTGATATAACTGATGTAAGTGATACAACTGCTGGCCCGAGGGGGTTATCAGTAATAACCCATCCTTGGCTGCCTAGACTGCAGTAAGGCTAAAAGAAATCCAGCTCTTTCATTCTACAGCATGGAAAAAAAGTCTTCCAAAGGGTAATTAAATATGGAATGGGATAGGATAATAACCTAAGTTTGATCATCAGTCTTTAAGAAGAGATAAAGCAAATACTTGCTATGATTGGTGAAGATGTGTTTGTATCTACCTGGCAGGTGTGCTACACCACCTCCTACAGTCTCTCTTTTGGCTGTGCTTGCTGCTGTTTGGGTTTGCTTTATTTGCACTTTCACAGAGGTTAGAAGAAACATTTAAAACAATACAGCACTCTTGGAAATGTTTTCAACCTACTTTAATAGCTCATTTCTTAATTCTTTACCCATTCAACTATTAACAAAGCAAAGACAAAAGAAAGTGCACCTTTGTAACCTCCTTCATGAAGGGAGTGTAAAAACCTGAAAGTAATTTTTTTTTTTCTTTGCAGGTTACAGGATGACAGAATTAGGTTAGAAAGGATGGAAAACCTCAATTTTGAGTACAGCCATGCTTTCCAGAGGGTTACTGACTTCTATGCAAAAGAGGTGCCTGGTACTGCAGGTATGTTCATTCAGGTTTTTATGCAAAAGAAGTGCCTGACATTACAGGTCTTTCATTCCAAATATCTTTGAAGCATGCACCCTATTAGCCTTTACAGTCACACAGGCTTTTGGCCACCTTTGCTTCATTCTCTGCACAGTGGGATCTCATTTTGAGCTTGGAGGAAAAGGAACATTATTTAAATAGAAATGAAACAAGGTTACCATTACTTTTTTTTCATAGCTTGAAGGTGTGTGTTTAGGCAGATTTAAATTTAAACGTACGTAACAGCTGAGGGGGATTACTCAACATCTGAAATATCCCTCAAGTTCACAGCATCCCAGGATATTTGGGGTAGGGAGGGATGTCTGGGGATGATCTGGGAGCCGTGGTCAGGGGCACAGGCAGGTGCCCGGCTGGGGCTGCCATGTCTCCACACAGGGACACTCCCGGCCCTCCCCGGGCAGCCGTTCCAGGGCTCTGCCCCTCCACGGACACGAGTTCTTCCTCCCGCTGCCCTGCCCCTGGCCGCCCTTTCTCTGACGGCCGCTGCTCCTCAGCCACTGAACAGAGTCTGGCACCATCCTTTGACACCCCTTTGAGGTATTTATAAGGATTGATGAGATCCCCTCTCAGCCTTCTCTTCTTTAGACTAAACAGGCTCAGCTCCCAGTCTCCTAAGAGATGCTCCAGCCTCTTAATCATCTTTATGGCCTCCACCGGATCCTCTACAGCAAGTCCTTCTCTTTCTTGAATCTGGAGCCCAGAACTGAACACACCTTTCCAGGTGTGGCCTCACCTGGGGCAGGGCAGAGGAACAGGATCCGATCCCTTGGCCATACTCTTCCTGATGCATTCCAGGATCCCACTGGCCCTCCTAGTCCCCAGGAGACTGTCAGCTAACAGTCAATTTGCCATCCACCAGCAAGCCTAGGTCCTTCTCCACAGAGCTAGTCTCTTGTAGGTCACTCCCAATCTGTTCTGGTACTTGGGGTTATTCTTCCCCAGGCACAGGACCTATAGTTGCCCCTGCTGAACCTGCTTAGGTTTCTCTCTGCCCAGCTCTCTCAAACACAGTGTCCCCAGCCCCTGCTGACCACTCCTGATGACCTTTCCTTCTGCATGCTTGGTGATGACCTGCAGAGCCACCTGTCCCATCACCTTCCCGGGGATGGAGGTGACTCCTGGGCGTGTCCTGGGCCCTCCTTCTTGCCCTCTTTGAAGATAGGAGTAGCATTCTTGGTAACTAATTTCTAAAGTTCTTGCAGGTGTTACCTGAGAACAGCTTTAAAAACATCCCTGTAAAGACCTGAACTCTGGGGGTTTTTAAAAATACCAGATTGTGCTGTGGTACTGTGGAGTAAGTTTTCCTGTTGTTGCAGCTGGAACAGGCGCTGTAGTAGAGCATTGTGCACAAAAATGAAGATGTCAGAATTCCATTCTTAGTTTGTATATTTACAAGTTTGTTATGCCAACAGTTAGTAATTTTTTATGAAGAAAAACCCATGAGTCAAATGTTTTCTGTTTCATCATGTGTTTATGGTGTTGCAATGTGTCTACATTATTTGGAACCATAAGTGTTATTTTGGAGCCTTGTTTTATGTTGATTTATAGAGGTCATAAAACACTGTATATACATTACAGATTTGTATTAGAATAACTTAAAAAGCAGATTATCCTTTTTCTACACAGTGGTTTAACCAGAAAAGAAACATTTAACAAGAAAAATTATTTTTTTTTAGGTCCTCAAAACCTATCTGTAATACTAAGCTTGGATAAGCCTATTATTTGCTCTCTGGCAGCAGTAATTACATATCTCAAAGAATTTAATTTGGAAAAGATGCTTTACAATCCAAGGTAAGTTGCCTTATGTAAATTTCCAAATCAAAGCACCACTTCTTGCAAGTTTCAGCAGACAGTTTGTAATGAAAAACTTGCTAGTGATAAACATAGTCTTTGTAAAAATTACACCTTACATTTGATTTCCAAATGAGAACTGAAAGAATCACGTGGTTCCTTTGAGTGGTGTTTCAGGAGAACCTTTTTGAAGTATGTTTGTGTAGACATTACTGTCAGTGATGGGAACGAACCTGTACTGCTGCCAGGTGTTATTGAAAACAAACAAGGTGTAAAAACTGGTAGATACTTGGGAAAAAAATTTAAAGTTTGCTGGCATCAGCTGTTGCATCTCAACCTCAGTTTTATTGTGTAACCAAAATGTGGGGCTTTTCTGGGCAGCTTTAAAAAAGAAAATTTGCTGTTGCAACTTAGCTTTGCAGATGTGGTTGCAGTTGGCCAGCAGCTTGTAAATAAAGTTTTCTTTCTGTAGCTCTGGAGGCAGGTATGAACTCTGTGTTGTAGTGATCAGGCAGTCTCTTTCAGACTCAGCAGGTCTGTTTCGGTTGTTGAATCTAGTTATCAGTTTTAAGGAAAATTGTTTAACACATCCTGGCTTTCTGGAAAAGTCCCTTGGCTGGACTCAGGGGTAAGTAGGAGTGGGGAGAACGATCCTGGCAAAAGCTGTTGCTAGAGCACCCCCATTTGTGCAAAGTTTCTGCAAAACCACACAGACATGGATATAACATTGTCACCTCTTAAGCAGTCCCAGCACTTGGGTTTATTAGATATGCTGAGATGAGTACTCAAGATTTGTGACAGGCTTATGCAGGTGGAATCAACTGAAAATGGAAACATGTCACTGTTAAAGCTTTTCTTATCCTGTCTTGCATGAGTATAAATCATTGCTGTCCTGCCTGGCTTAGCTTTGGAAATAACATTGAGGCTTATTAAATAAAACAGCTTTATCTGTCATGGGTTCTCTGCAAAATGTTCTCCCAGTTGTCTCAGTACTCCTCTGTCCCATAAGTATGCAGGATTTAATACAGGCAGTCTGGCTGCAGACTGGACACTTAGAAATATATGTCATTTGTAGAACATTCACATGTTGTGTGGGATTCTGAGGGTTTGAAGACCCGTTTTGAAGGGCTCCCTGGATTACCAGTTTAGATTACCAGCTGTATTTAAAGCATCAATTGCAGGTGCCAGTTTTACACACTGCTGAAACACTTTCCCAGGTGTCCACCAAAATATTTGGAAATTATACATATGTTCTGAATTTTGGGATGGATTTGTTTCCTTAAGTTGCCCTTCTCTCCAAGTTGTACTTAAATGTTACCAAAAGGGTTGATGTGCTCATAGAGCTGATGGGGACGGAGTTCCTGTGGCATCTTCCCTACTGATCCATCAAGGGGTGTGCAGATCTGTGCTGCTCCTGCATGGGGGTGTGCCTGCTTATCTTCTTTGGCTGCCTTTTTAAAAAAAAGTAATCGTTTTTATAATGTGCTGGCATAGATGGAGAAATCTTGTAGAACTTCTGAGGAAGAAAATGAATTCCAAGGAAATGCCATTTCATGGTCAGCTCGTGGGTCACTGCTGTCACAGTGCCCTGTGTGCAAGCACACAGGAGGTGAATGTTCTTTCAGCCCGAGAAAATGTGAAATCCATCTTTTATGTGGAAGTAATTCTGTAGCAGAGGACAAATATAATTATGTGGAGGCTTATGAAGCAGCAGTCAGTCACATTTGTAACAGCTGCATCCTAAAATCAAGTACATTATAGACTGGGAAGGAAAAGCACTAAATCTTAGCATTGGCATTTGCCTGCTGAAGGTTGCTCTAATGGATTTCTGGGGACTGTATGAGCATCTGAGGGAACAGGCAAAGAAATACTTAACACCTTGGTGAAGTTCTGTGAAGAAATAAAATAACATTTCTTGAGATGACTTCGTGGTCAGGAGCCTGGATTCTGCTGTGTTTGTTTCTAAAGTCTTTGTGCTCCAGCTACCCAAGTTCCACTTGCTGCTTGTAGTGTGTCATGGGGATCGACAAACTGAGCCAAATACTCAGAAAAACTCAACTCCAATATTTTTTCCTAATGCCAGTGAAATACTATCTAAATACTGAACAGTTGAAGACTTTTAAGCAAATGATGTCAGGCTCATTAATGTCCTGAATCAGGAAATAGAAGAGAAATAACTTCCATTCCGTTGTCAAGGAACTTAAAATTCCTAGAAGAATTCAGGTCAGTGAGCATATACAGATGAGTCAGAGAGCAAGAAGTGGGAGTTGTGAGGTAGTTTTCAGTTTGTTAATGTGTCACAGGTCTGGTTGAAGAAGACCTGTTTGATAGGAAGAATGACAGAAAAATCAATTTCACCTCTGTACCTTCGTTGGACAAACACTCTTTTCCCAGCTGAAAAAAAAGTTTCCATTTCAGTTTAGTAGGAAGAGTTGTAAGTTACCATGTGAGTCAAGGAATTGGTGGGGTGAAGCAGGTTTTGCTCTCATATTTCCATGAAGCTTTTAAGTCTACTTTTAAGATCCTAAAAAAAGCAAAACATTACAAAGAAGTAAAGATTTCTGCCACAGCAGGACCTCAAGCTTGGCTTGGTTGCTTTAGACTTCCAGCAGCAAGTAAAAATATATTTAATAATGAATTGTACAAGTTTTTGTTAATCACTGTGTTCTAATACCTTTACACACAGAGAGACCTTTATTAAAGGCTTTTGTCAAGAAGTTAATACACATGTAGGAGAGGTTTTCAAGCACATTTGAGTACCCAGTTTTGTTAGAAAAAATCATCAGCAGCATGGCAGTTGCTGAGGAAATGTGTAGTGGTGTGTTTCAATTTTACCTGTGTTTTCCAGCATGTTGGATATGGAGGAGAGAGATTTTGTAGATAGTGGTTTGTGAGGTTTGAACAGTGATGAACTTCAAGAAATGCAGAAAACAAAACAAAAAGGGATTCAGATCAAAAGTTCTAGCCCTGTGGAAATGCTCACTACTGAGTTTGAACCTGATTAATTAAACACAAAACATAGTCTTGGGCTTGACATCCTTTGTTACACATATTGTGGTAAATGTCTTTGGTATGGAACCTAAAGAAAACTAGTGCTTCTGAAAAATTGAGAGACTTGTTTTTACTTCTTAAAGCTTTCAGGGATTCCTGCATTTCTTGTTTGTGGAAGTTAATTTAGTGGTTTATTCACTGCTAGGGATCTCAAAGACATAGACCCTGGAGCTTTGTAAAAGGTAATTGAGCAAAGAAAATCTTCTGCTTTCAGGGTGCCTTGCGGCTTCACTCAGAAACATTAGAGATTTGGAAAATTAAAGTAGTTGAAAGTTCCTGATCTAAATAACATGCATTCACTTAGGCTGAGATACCGAGTATGAAATTACATGTATTATCTCCTGTGGAGAAAATAAGGAACACAGCACATTAAAACCACCATCCACTGCAAGCTTCCCGAGAGGCAAAATCACAGAATCCCAGACTGGTTGGGATGAGAAGGGACTTTCAGTTTTCTCCTGTGCCACCCCTGCCGTGGCAGGGACACCTTCCATTGTCCCCCAGTGTCCAGCCTGGCCTGGGACACTGCCAGGGATCCAGGGGCAGCCCCACTGCTCTGGGCACCCTGTGCCAGGGCTGCCCACCCTGCCAGGGAACAATTCCTTCATGAAACTGAGTCTCTCCTACCTTAGTTTAAACCTGTTCCCCCTTGTCCTAACTGCCTGTGTAGAAAGTTGCTGTAGTCTTTTTTATAAACCCCTTAAGTACTGAAAAAATGACACAGATGATTCAGTTTCTCCAGTTACAATAATAACTGAAGTCTGGAGATGTGCTGAAGCAGAACAGTAACCTTTTCATACTCATCATCGTGTGGTCCTGCTCTGAAAAAGTAATTTTGTGGGCAGGAACCTCATTCTCATGAGCGTTCCCTGTAAGATTCCTAAATCTCCCTGGAAGCTTCTGTTTGTTTACTCTTCTCCTTCCTCTAAGCCCAGAGATGACTTGACCCTGCCTTGCCAGGCTCCTGCTATGGACTTCCCAGCTGTTTCCATTGCTTTCCACTGGGTTTTGTGCTGCTGGGGTGCTCAGGGAGTTGCAGGGCTGTGCTGTGAAGCTGGGGTCACAGAGTCACCTGCAGGAGGAGTTTTGGCCTCGTGGTGCTGTCCAGGTGATTTCTGGAAGGTCAGCAGTGCAGGAGGGCTGGCAGCAGCACACCAGCGTTTCACACCAGGCTGGTGTGAGACCTCTGCTGCAAAACCAGCCCTGCCCTAATGGTTACCTACAACCTTCTCCTGCCATTTGGTCTCTAAATACCTTATAAAGAATTTTTTCACATTTTTATCAAGTTGGGATCCCAAGCTGAAGGAAGATGAGTGGGTGGAAGCAAAACATGTTCTGTGCTGTGACATGTGGAATTGTTGGTTGGGCATATCCTGCAGTTGATCTTGGCTGTTACTCATGTACTCTAAACTCTCAATTACCACCATTAATAGCAGGGTGAAGTAACTCAGATAAAGAAAACACCTGGGTAATGTAAGACACACATAATTTATGCTGTGAAAACAACTTCAGCTTGTCTGATCTGAAAGAACTGTAAATACACGGTGACAGAAGAGTAAATCCACTGTGCAGTGGCACAGAGTGAGTTGTCTCCAGGCACTGCTGAGCAGCCCTGCCGTGCACAGAGTGTGTCCTGTGCTAGCTGCTCTAAAGCCAGGAGAGCTGTGGCAGCACCAGAACCAGAAAAACCCACAGTCCTGAGGCTCTGATGTGACAGGGAGACCCAGGAGCATCCTCTTGGCTTTGGAGAGCAGGTGGGAGGGCTTGGCTCTCACCCAGCTGGGCTGGAGCAGTGGCACATTGGAACTGCCTTGGTCCTGGGTGCAGAAAGGTGCTTTTGGAGCAGCAGATGGGATTTGTTTTTTCATGCAGGGAGCGGGAGCCAGGCAGAAATCATTCCTAATTAATTTTTGTCAGCATCAGCAGTTGTGACTGAGGATAATAGAAGTATTGTTTTGCTGCTTACAATATTGTATAATTTGGAAAGTGTTGTTGGTTTTGCCTCCAGTGTTTTCTTGCTGGTCAACTTCCTTGGTTTCTGAAATAGCACACAAAGCAGAATAATTGTGACTATGGGTACAGTTCTGAGTCAGCTGTACTTCCAAGCTGTCATTAAACTTCTTGAGGGCCCTCAGTTGAATCTGCTTTTTTTACAATTCTGTGGAAAATACTTCTAATTTGACCCATTATTTAGGAAAAAATTTGGTAGCAGGCCCAAGCACCTGCATATGACATAAATATATAAGATTAGTCTCTGAATATTTCATATTTCTGAAAGTTTTGGTTCTGTTCTTGTTTTTAGCGTAGCAGCAATGCAGCTGTGTGTCTAACAGGAAAAGGTAGAGCATTCAAGTACTTTTCCAGAGGGTTTAAAATTGAATGCGCCGAAAAACTTTTTGTGGGTCAAAAAAGTCAAGAAAACTGTTTGAAATCTTTCCCAGCAAGTGGTTCTGCTTAGTCTAGGAGAGCAAAGAGTGTCCTAGATTCTGTGCAAAGGGCAGTCAGCAGGATGATTAACCCAGACAATCATGACTTGGTTTGTCAGAAGCGTTTAGTGAGGATATTGCACTTCACAGTCCTGACTGCTGCGTGTGTGCCTGAGACTGAAATGATTGTCAGGCCTAATGTGACTGCACAGCTAATACCAGTATTTTATAAATGGGGACTCTAAAGCAACACAGCCTTTGGGTCGGCCTCATCCAGTTCTGCTAGGGAGTATCAAATAGTCAAGTAATTTTGGTCATGGTTATTTCATATTGAAACAAAATCAAATAGTTTCAGTCTCCCCTATTTCTGTTTTCCTTAATTGCACTTGCAAGCTGTTTAAATTTGCAGTAGTTATAAAAAGAAATATGTATTTTGATACAATATTTTGATGATGAGTTGTGGTAAAAATTTGTTCCATTCTTGAAGTATTAATTGGTAGTCCTGTCATTGCTAAATTGTAAACTAAATAAATTAACCACTTAGTGGAAAAGGGTTAGATAAGAGGAGGGCTGGATTTTATTCAGAGCTTTGTCAGAGTCATTGTAGGAAATGGGGAAGGCAATCTGAAATTTTATTTTCCCAAGCAGAAAGTTAAAAGAAGTTACTAGTGTTCAGTTCTTTATTTGAAGAGATTTTAATTTCTTGCTTGACTTTTAAAAATTTATTTGTGAAGCTGTTGCGTTCTCTAATGTGAGAAACCTGAGCGTTTCAGTGTTCTTCCCATGCCCAAAATTAAGATAAAATATCTGAAATTCCTCTCCCCAGCAATTTCAAACGGTTGTCCAGTGAAACAGAATACATGACAATTAATGGGACAACAATGAAAAATCTTGAAATTTTACAGAATCAGGTAAGGACAAATGTAACATTTTTAATAAATGCTGAGATTTTCAACGGCTGTTTGACATACTTTTCCCAATGAAGTTCATCAGGTTTGCAAATTTGATCCATAAGTCTTAAATTATTTTAAATGGAATCAGACTGAAGGGAGATAATATTTTCAGAAGCATCAATGAAGTTAATCTGTACTAGCTTTTAGTATGAGTTAGGAACTGTTCTGCATTTGACTAACAAAGAACTTTCCTGAAGTTTAATTTCTTCAGCAACTGCAGTTGAGTGATGTCTGCAGTAGGGCTTGTTATTGTGCTCCTGCTCAGAGCTTTATGCACAGACTTATTTTAACTGTTTGGTTTGTCCTGGTCATTTCCTAAAAACCATTTTCTAGCCACAGGAAAAACATACTTAAGGATTTTACAGCTCCTGGAGGTTCTTCATGTAAGGCATTGTTGATGAATAAAATCGATAATGAATGTACAGTTGCCATATCCTAAAGCCCAAACACTGCATGTTTTGAATAATGTGAAGATCCTCCCACTGCAAAACTGACAGACCAGGTAAAAAGAATGACGTTATTGTCATTATTTCAGACTGACATGAAAACAAAAGGAAGCCTGCTCTGGGTGCTGGATCACACTAAAACTCCGTTTGGACGTCGAAGGTTGAAGAAATGGGTGACCCAGCCCCTGCTGAAGCTGAGGTGAGTGGTGCCTTGTGCTGACCCTCTGCTTTCTGGCTGTGACACTGGGAATGCCCTGGGAATTTGTTTGTCCAGAACACCTGAGATGCACAGCAGAGTCTGCACAGCAAATGGCACATTGGCAGTGATGGGTGTTATATTGGGGTTTGCTGGAGTTACACCGCTCTGTTGGGCTCAGATAAATAGTCATGGGTTTGGACCAAGTTAGAAATTCCTCTGCAGGAATCAGAGTGGGCACCATTCTGATTCTGTACCCTTTTTCAGGCCGTGAATGAGGATGGCCTGGGACTGGAGGTTGTTTTGTTCCTAAACTTGCCAATGAATGTTGGATGTCTTCCTTGCTTCACGAGTATTTACATCCCTAATGTGTTTAATTTCTTCTGAGGTAGCTGTGGCTGCCTTTGCTACCCCTGTATACGATGTATTGCACAGGAGAGGGTTCTTTTTTATTAATCCTGAAAGGTGGTGATTATTTGGCCACTCCAGTCTTTGGACCTGTGCTTTAGAAATGCTGTGTTTTGTAGCAGCACTATGCTGGTGCTCACTTGTCTCAGTTTTGAAATGGACTCCATCTTTTCTGATTTCTCTTGGCAGACTCGATTTGAGTGTTGTGGTTGAATGTGTGGTGAATAGCAGTGCTGAGTCCATGGGCTGCCCACAGTTTGCCCACAGTTTGAGTTTTTGGATCATTCATTTGGATGTCTGCTTCCTGAGCATTGTCAATGTAGAGTTCACTGAAGCTGTCACTCTGTTCCCTTCACTTGTAGCGTACAGCAGACATTTTGACTTGGTTATCCACAGTATTTTTCCCCTCTGTTTTACTGTTGAAAATAAATTAGGCAGTTTTAATGGTCATTACTTTTTTTGACAGGTTTAAATAGTGAGATATACCATTGTTTTAATTAGCATCTTGCTGTTGTTGGTAATTTACAACTGTTTCTTCAGAAGCATTTTTTTCCCTGACTAAATCTAGTATGTTAAAGCACTGTACTTCTTCAGCATCACTGCTTAATTTTCTTATTTGCCTTTTTCTAATAAGTTAATTTCAGTGGCCCTTTTTTTTTTAAATTCTTCTGATAATAGCTTTCGTGTGTCTTTCCCACTTTCAGAGGCTTTTGATGTAACCATCCTAAACAGCATGGGAGTTAACCAGGGCATTGTGTCATGAAAAGCATTTAGGTGGAATTTCAGGGCTGCTTTGCAGGGATAAATGTAAATAAATCAGTTTATTTCCCTCCCTGCCCTGGAGACATGCCGGGTGTGTGTGTGCAGCTGTCAGTGGAGGGAGCCAGAGCACTGAGGATGGCCCTGGGCAGGAGCTGGCTGGGCTCCTCCGGGGCTGGCCACGCCGAGTGAGTGACCACGCCGAGTGAGTGACCACGCCCGTGGGGCAGCAGCTCAGGCTCCCCTCCACAGCAAAATGGAGCTCTTCCTCCTGCCCAGCACTGCAGGCAGAAACTGCTTCCCCAGCACTTGAAGCCCTCCTTGTTGATTTAGTTTAACTTCTGCCTTGCCTCAGTGCAGAACCAGCCTCACAGGGTCGTGGTTTTGTTTCCTCCTCGTACCCCTCTCTCCTTCCTCCTTCTGGAGGGCGATGCTTGGCATTTTCAGGCTGCTGTGGCTGGAGGTGATGGTGCTTCTCAGTACTACTTGAGGCTAAAAAAGCTGTTTTGCTCTGTGTACTTCTCCCTTTCTAACTCTCAAGTTGTAATTTTACATAGTTAGTGCATCAGGCATCTGGCAATATTGTTCCCAGTAATGCACACAAATGCACTCAGAGAACATTCCGTAATTGCAATTCACCTGTGCCTCCTGGAGTGACATTCTCAGAGGAAGTAAGGCTCCTGTACTGCATCTTTTCCAGTCAGTGAGTAGGTGTATCAAGAAGTGAGAGGGTGTAATTACTGCTTTATGCCTTAGAGTTGAAAATCACTTGGGATGATGACTAAATTTCCTGTGAAGGAACCATACATTAGGGTGAATAAAGATGAAATGTGTACAGACTCATTTGGCCAAACTTGAAGATACTCTGTAAATCATCAGTGATGCAATACATGTAGAGACAAGATGTATACATTTGGGAAAAAAAAGAAATGGCAGAAAAAAGGTTTAACCAAGAGGTGTGTAGTGTCCTCAGTTACTCACCTGGGTACACAAAGATAATGAGATAAGCTCTCAGAACTTGGGCCTGTAAGCCAAAGCTTGGAATTAAACACAGGTTTTGATCTGAGACCTTGGAAAAGCCTCCCCAACTCAGGTGCTAGGAGTGAGAATGTGCATTTATAGTTTAATGCAGGGACATGTTAAACAAAGTGAAGGAAAGTTTACAGTTTTAGAGTTTAAGATACAGAAAAAATAAAAGTAGTTACAGAGGTAAACAAGGAGTTTAGATTGCAGTGCTGTAGGTTTGTGTGCCATAACAGGAGTGGCTCAGAAAACTTACACTGTAGCATGGGTCCATAAGACAAAATATTTAAGGATTGGTTCAAAAACATAAATATCCTTGTTGTCAGTGTTTTGTTGGTCAATAAATCCTTAAAAGGCCTTGTAACTAAGGGTCCTGTGACCTTTGAGCTATGCAGTGAAGATGTGAGCTGAACCCACCCTTCCTGTCTATGTAAAAGATAAGAAAAATAAACCACATCATCATAAACAATTCAAAGATTCCATCTCAAAATCTTTCCAAAATTCCCACAAGTGAATTATCACAGTGCCGCAGTTACAAATAATTTCTTTCCTAATGGGAAACAGAGCTCCTGAGGCTGATGTCAAAGTCACTGCTTCTTCAGTACCTACATGAGGAGGAGGAAAATAAGGTTCACATGGGGCTGGCTGAGCAAACCTGGCTCTGGCTTTAATCTCTTGTTGTATTGTTTATTTTGGAGGTTGTCCTGTACAGACACTGCCCTGCACGTGACCAGTCTGAAGCCTGACCTCTGCAGAATCTGAACTTCCCTGTCTCTGTGTTATCCATGGCTGCCCATTGCCTCCCTCCTTCCCTTCCAGAATCTCCTTTACCTTTCCCTTCCTCAGGTGTCAGGAGTGCTGATTGCCCATCTGCAGTGCAAAAAGACAAATAAGCAAATAAACACTGCATGCTTTCCCTGGCTGGGCATTAACTTGTGTCTGTACCTTGCTCAGCTGTTGATCCTTGCACAATTCCTTGGAAATCTGCTTTTTGGATTTATCAAGCGCACAGCCTTGTCAAGGTTGGCTGGAGTTGGACAAGGAGTTCAGAACTGGAGAAGGGATTTCTGGTGCCAGGGAGGAGGGAGGGACCTTGCTGTGGACCTGGGGAGAGCCTGGCTGTGCTTGGCCTCTGCTGCAAAGTGCCTCCTTTGAGTTTAAAGGATTTCCAGAGCAGAATTTTAAAAGCTTAGGGATGTGTGTGAGATAAACTGGAAGGCTGTTTGGTAGGAGCATACCACTCTGCACAGTAATCTCTCTCTTTGGGGTGTTGCCTACAGATCTTTGAGGGTTTTTGTGTTTGAGGTAGTTTAAGCAGACTGAGTGACCCACAAGTGCCTGGATTGTTTTTCTTTAGTATTCTTTTGTCTCTGTTGGATTTTTGATGTTACATATGATGTGCCTGCATTTATCTGTAGCCAAGATCACCTGATCTTTTTTTAGTTAAAGCTGATGTTTAAGGAAGGAGAAAAGGAGTAAATTGTCTAAAAAGGAGAAAATTGTATCTGTTTAGACAGTTGCCAAAAACATGTCAACCTTTGTCTTGTGCTTCATAAAATTTTAATTACCTCTCAAGAGCTGTATTTTCATTTTCTCCCTGGGATTCAGCATACTTTGTCCCCTGTTTCTTCCAGTTCTGGATGAGGTGATGCTTTCATAATACTGAAGGCTTGTAGGATGGTATTGATAATTACTGTTAGTCTGAATATGCTTTGTCCACAGGAGCTCAGAATGACTGTCAGTGTAGCAAATTCAGAACTGCAGAGTTCAGGACTACAGACAGTTCCTTAGCTGCTCCTGAAGAAGAGGAAGTGTAAATTCGCATTACTAATGCAACATGACTTGCTTGGAGGATATATACTGTAGAACTGGGAAGAGAGGGTCCCTTTACAGTGAGATTGGCAATGATTTGTGTTTTGTAATATTAAATAATGTCTTGTTCTGCATTATCTCAATTTGAATGTATTGAGTGCTGCTTTATTTATACTTCTGTACACAAAGTATTATTCTAAAGGAAAGTCATTCAAGTTTGACTTTGTCCTTGTTCTTCTCATTAAAATATCAGGGCAGTAAAACAAAGTGTCTAAATGTCCTTGTCCCATCTTATTTCACACTGTAACTGGTTCCCATTTGATACCATCTTCATCCAGAGCAGGATTAGAAGAATTTTTTTTTTTCCCCAGCAGTTATTTGTGAATAAAATCCACTGATCCTACAGCAGGGCTAAATTTTCCTCCTAAGAATAACAGTTTTATAGAATCAGTGCCAGTATAAAATGCACAAATGCAGGTTACAGCATATGCCTGAGATCTCAAAATTGTTGTAGGAAAGAAAAAGATTGCAGCATCATCACTTATATTGATTCATTTTTGCTTAGCTGTGTTTTGGTCCCTTTGCTGTGTCTAATTCCTTGTAAATGGAGCAATCAGGCATTCATTCATGTTGGCTAAAGTAGCTAATTGTTCCCTTTTTAGGCACAAATAGCTGAAATACGTTGTGTATGAACATAAACAAAAGTGTTTGATTGCCATTTGCATATTTTGGACGTTCTTTCAACAGATGTGAAGCTAAAGTTTAGGGTGCTTGTGTACTGCTGCTCAGTATTTCAGATCCATTCAGGGAGATTGTCCTCTCCTGTTGGACCTCTCTGGAGAGGCAGGAGACATCAGGAGTTTTGGGAGTAAAATACTTAAAAAACAATGAATGGATGCAGGAGGATGCTTAATTTTTCTAGGTTTCACTTAGATATCACTGCACTGTTTACAACTACCCTTGTTTGTACTATTTCATTGGTGCTAATGGATAAAATTCCAGCAGTCACACCAAAATTTAACAAAATCATCCCATAGCTGAGCCAGTTTCTAGCTCAGCCAGCACTTGGGCAAAAAGGCAGAGGTTAAGGGGGTATCCCAGAGCACCCAGGATGGGCAGGGGCTCGAGGTGAGGGGAAGGACAGAGGTCGGGGGTCCACAGAAGGGCACAAATCTTCATTAGTAATTAGTAATCTTCATTAGTAATCTTCATTACACGCTGGGCAGGGAAATTGGTCTGTGAGTCCTGAGTGGGATGGGCACACAGCAGTGGGCTTGACCAGAGTGGAGAGAGAGGGGGAGAGGAGGAAGGGCAGAGAGGGGTCCCTGGCTCAGTTCCCATGCAGCTGGGGGTGTCACACCTGGCCCCCCTGCCTGCAGGGACCTGTTCATGGTGGCACCTCCTGCCTTGCAGAGGAGCTCCTGGCTCTCTGTGCCAAGCAGGCAGGGCAGGCAGGCTGTTCAGACCTGAATGGAGAAGGCTCCAGGGCTGCTGCTCCCTGACCCTGCTGCTGTGCTCTGCTGGTCTCCAGCAGGCTCAGCACGGATGCTGGTCCTGGAAAAGGGCATCCCTGCCCCTGCTCCAGCCTCAGCAGCCTTGGCTGGCACTGCCACAGCCTTGGCTGGCCCTGCAGCCTGTGCCTCTCGGTGCTGGGGACTTCATCCCCTGGCCCCCGGGCCTGGACCTGCTTGTTCTTTGGAAGTGTCAGGAAAATCAACCCACAAACACCAGAGGTTTGTGTCCCAAAAGGAGACAGAGGAGCCCTTTGACTTTATTCCAGTCAAGGCAGAGGCCATGGGGCATCCCCTGGGGTCTCTCACAGTTTTGGAGGATGCAGCCTCCTTTTTATCCCAATTTCCAGCCACATTCCCCTTCTCTCTTTCCCCATTTCTGAGGGACTTGAGAGGTTCAGACTTCCCAGAGCACCTGATCCCAGAGATTCCCCTCTAATGTACAACCCTCCCTTTTCATGTTTAATTCTGGTGGAATTTAGGGGTTTTTCTTCCCCATTGTTTCTTTCATCTTTCAATGTCTAATTTCATTGATCGGCCAACCTACAGTTCATTTGTAAAGGCAAATCTCTTTTTCCATTCATGATTCAGTGGGATCCTTCCCATTGTTTCTTCCTCTCCCAGTGCTGGTTTTACCCACCAGCAGACCCACAGCTGGTCTGGAAAGACAAACCCCCTGTTCCTCTCCGAAAGACACCCTGAGTTTATGGACTGCACAGTGGCAATTCTGCCTGGGCTTTGGTGGCATTACTGCCTGTCATGAAAGGGAGTGGTCTCAAGCAGGGGACACTGTACCATTTAACGTGGTCTTTAACCTAATCAGCTCATCCAGAGTCTTCTTTTGTCAGCCTGGTCTGAGGGGAGGTAGGGAAAAGCCCCTTAATACATAAGTGAGTAATTTAAATGATACATTTTCATTCCTACACTGCTGCAGTTAGGAGGCTGTTAGGCTTTGATTTAGATGCCATAGTCCATGGAAAGTAATGGTTGTTGTTTCATACCCTTAATTATAGTTTTTTAAGGGGTTGAATTCCTGTGACTGACAGTTCTGCACATCACTGGTGTCCTAGAATGGATTTAATAAAATAATTGTATACACTGTTCTTGAATTATGTCCTTGGCATGATGAATGAATTCCTACTGTGTGCATTTAGCATAGGTTAAGAGATTTCTGACAAATTTATATTTCTCTATCTTGTATTTAAATAATACCTTACACGAATGAAAATGTCCTTAGTTCTTATATAGCAGTTACATTATCAATTTCACTTTCTTTAAATGTAAAGATATATTGTCACATCTAAAAATGCCAGGTTTGTGTTGCTGCAGGAGGGACCAGCAGATCTCTGTTACCACACCAGCAATCCTGTTTAGGCTGCTCAGATGTTAATTCAGTGCAGTGCTTTTGTGTCTGCAGCCTTCTGCTTTGTCAAAATAATTTTTAGTTCAGGATTCAAACATCTTCTTCGCATTTTCTAATTTTTTGTATTGTTCACTATTTGGCAGCAGAATAATGTAGGGGAGTATCTGATTATTTCACTTCAAGTAGTTTTTTTAAATGACTGCAATAACAATTCTGCAGTTAGATTTTGTTATGTTTAAATACACTGAAAAGTGATTTTAGTATTGTATTAATGCTGCTATTCTTAGATGGAGGGTATGGCAGAAGTAAGAGTATTGCTTTTAGTCAACTGAATTATGTTACATTATTCCACAGAAGATTGCTTGGAAAATTGGATAAAGCTCAGATTGCTGACATGGTTTATACAGATGAGAAAGAACAGGCTAATACTGCACCTAAATGCAGCATTAAGCAGTAGCCAGTTCAGCTGGCTGTTGGGTTTCTTTGCATGATGTTAGATCCAGGTTTTCTGGTGCTGGAATTCTTTTCCAGACCATGAAGAGATTGGCAGCCCCAGACTGTGCAGTGCAGAACAAATTCCTTCTGAGATGGCTTAGCAGCTGATCAGTGCAAGACATATATTTATACGCTGGCACTCAATAAAATGTTTGTTGATTTAAATATTTGTATTTTAAATATCTAAATATTTGACCTTTAAAGGCATACTTTGAAATTCATCGCCTGTTTTATGGTATCTCGTCCCAGTCCTTCCTTCCTGATGGGTATGTGGTGTTTTAGACAATTCCTAGCTGTACTTTCTGAATTTTGAGATAGAAATCCCACTAGGTTTTCTTTACAGGTGGAAAAAAATTGGGTCACTTGGTACTGATTGCCATTTTCCTGACCCTTTCTTATTTGTGGGATTAAAGCAGGAAACCTGTATGGATGCTTAGTTTTAGATTACTGGAGCTCCCCTAACACAGCCATATGTGAGGATGATTAAAGTGCAGATTAAGCTTTGGAGGGAGGAGTTTTTCAAATATCTGCATCTATTTAACATATTACTACTGCCAGTTTCCAGCTGGCCACATAGTAATAGTGCTGTTTAAATTAAATAAGAGAGTTCTGCTGCTTACAGTGCCTTTAATAGTGAAAAAAAGAGGTTTTTATGTTCTTCAAGGTACATGTGTGTATGTTTTAACAGTTCAGTACTCCCTCCTGTGGAGGAGAGGTGTTCCAGGGTTTCATGTAGAGCACACATCAGTAATGCTCCATGAAAATGGGGTTGTGGGTGTGACACTGACCCCTCAGAACGTCACTGCAGTGTCACCACGATATTTTCTGGAACATCCTCTTTGCCCAGGATCTTCTCCTGGGAGGCTGAGAGGCATCAGAAAAGAATGAAAACAATAATTATCTGATTGCCTCAGAATGTGGCTGAGGATGGTTTACCAACAGGTGCATGTTTGACTGGCTCCATGTGAGTTGATTTTAATTAATGACCAATCCCCATCAGCTGTGTCGGGCTCTCTGAGTCAGTCACCAGCTTTCATTATCATTCTTTTCCAGCCTTCTGATGTCTCCTTTCTCTTTCTTTAGTATAGTTGTAGTATATAATTTCTTTTAATACAATATCATGCAATAATAAATCAGCCTTCTGAGAACATACAGTCAGATTCTCATCTCTCCCCTCGTCCTGGGGGCCCTCACAGCAGCACAGTGTGGCTGTTTGGTGGCATTGTGTGCTCAGGGTGTTCTGTGGCTCTGCAGTCAGCCACTGGCAGAGCACACAATGCCACACAATGCCACAATGCCACACAATGCCACAGTGCTCTGCCACTGCTGTCAGCCCTGCTCGGGTTCCTCCTGTGGCCCTGCTGCCTGTGGGAGCTGCTTCCACAGGAACGGGGGAGATTTGTAAAATGTGCTGTTAGACTTGTGTGTAGCTGAGAGCACACCCAGGCATGATTTCCCCTTTCACATGAAGTGCAATAAAATTTCAAGGACTCTTGGACTCAGCTGTCCTCGGGGCCAGAGGCCTCTGACTGCTGGGCTGGTGTAATGTCTGCAGCCTCTGGAGGTGCCTGATTTCTTTGATTTCCTCATGGACACTAATTATGAGCAGCCACACTGGCAACTGGCCTGAAACCTCTGCAGTAAAAGCCACAGGCAAGGCAGGTAGTCTTCCAAAAATGTTAAATTTTGCTTGCATTCTTAGTTGCAATGCCTCTGTGCTGGCTGAGCCCTGAGCATCTCGCTGGTCCCTGAGGAGGTGGGCTGGGCTGCCTTTGCACACACTGGTCTGGGATGTGGAGTGTGTGCATCAAAGGACTGATTTCTCCCCAAACTGCCTGGGGGGGTGGGCTTTGGGTACAGCCACTGAGCCCCACTCTCAGCACTTCCCTGAGAAGCAGCAGGAAGGCAGTTTGGTTGCACAGAAAGCAGAAATGGAGTTACCTCTGCAATCTGCAGCCAGTCCAGGGGTGTCTTGGAAGGATACAGAGGAGACTCTGAAAACTTGGGTGAAACTTGGTGATAGTTGTCCATTTCTGCAGCCCTTTGCTTTTTACAAAATGATTGTAAGGAACCTGCCAAGAGCTATGGAATCACCTCTTCTCCTTAAAAAAGGGTTTCCTCACTTCAGGAGGATGTTTCTGTGACTTCAGTCCCAAAATAGGGAGATAAATGTCACAGGTTTTAGCAAAACAAAAGGTAGAAAAACCAGTGCAGTGTTGATCCAGGTAATTAGCAGTCACTGGTCAGGAGCAGACAGGGGCAGTCTGGTGAGGGGTGAAGGGTGGTACTTGGGGTGCAGTGTGAGCTCAACCCCTGTGCCCACCCTCTGCTCCTGCTGTACATGTGGGGTGCAATATTCAGGGTTTCAGTGTTGCTGCCAGCAGGAACACGTGCAGAATTGGGCACTGAGGTGTGTCTTGTGAGCACTGACAGGGCAGAGCGAGCACATGGCCAGGATCTGGCTTGCATTTGGAATGAAATCCCAAAATCTCTGCATTCCTCAATTCTTCTGCTACTTGTGAGGCATTAGTCAAAGACCAAAACAAAACAACCCAAAACAAACCTCAGGAAGATGTTCACTGCCTCCCCCTTCCCCTCAGAAAAACACAAGTTTTAATTATTGATCTCCTTCTTTTGCAGTGAAATAAATGCCCGGCTGGATGCTGTGTCTGAAATTCTGCTGTCAGAATCCAGCGTGTTTGGTCAGATTCAAAATCTTCTCTGTAAGCTGCCAGATTTAGAGAGAGGCCTCTGCAGTGTTTTCCACAAGAAGGTACACCCATCATTACACTAATTTATTGTTTTCTGAACAACATCATTCTGTCTCAGTGTGCCTCCACTGGGTTTGCATGTTTGTTTAGAAATGTTTTCTACTTAGCAGGACTGAGGCTGACCTATTAAAGGGATGTGGGTTTATAAAAATCAGATGTGGTGAAATCTTGCTTTGTGATCAGTGATGTGCTGATAGGAGAAATGTCTGGGTAGGGTATTGAAGCACATGCTTTGGACTGCTGATGCTGGCAGGCAAACATGTGCAGTACTCATGATTTAGTGTTTGGATTCAGGAAGAAGGGCTGCTGCAATAGACCCTTCTGCCTTGAGTTGTTGCTTGCCTGTAAACCAAAGCTTTGCATTCCACATGCTGCTCTAAAATCACAGGTGCAAGTGGAACCACTTGGCTGCTGCTAGCCTGTTTGCAAGTGAATGTGGGTTTGCTTATAAATTCTCCAGTTTGGACCTCAGGTCCACATTTTAATAGGAATCACTGATGGGAGATGAGACACTGACAATTCTTAGTTGAAGCAGATTAATGTGCCAATGGCACTTGTGGAGTACTTCATGTTCTTTTATTTCACTGCTCTACTTAGAGGTTTTGACAGGTTTTTTTTAGTAAAGGAATAGGTGGGTAGAATGAGAGCAAAGTTGAAGTTTTTTGGAGGGTACAGCATAATGTTCTCCTGTGTTTGAAAATCTGAAACCCAGTTTTTATACAATTTCTCAAGCCCTGCAATGCTTGGCTCTTAGAAGGGCTTGTGTGTTTCAGGGAACAGATAGAGAAGTCCAGCCATAAGGAAAGTTGTGAAAAGAGGAGTATGCACCACTTTACCCATCCTCTGAAGTGTACCACATTCACATGATAAAATTATTGGGTTTCTTTGTCCAAACAACGGCCCAGGAATTAGATAATTCACTTTTTAATGGTTTAACTCATTTCGGGAGTACACAGTACTGTTTCTAGGAATATATCTGCGTTTCACAATATCCTGGAACTGCTCTGCTGCTGCCCTGTGGGATTTTTGCTTTGGTTTGTTTGGTTTTATTTTCTGTATGTACTTATTTCTTCAGATGTCCCTCCCTGCTGTAGAGCTGCTAGCCTTTCTCAGCCTTCAGCTCACTTTTAGGTGGAGTCATGCAGGAACCCTGGATTTTCCTGTGGTTTTTGGGATGAGGTGACAGTGCAGATTGTCTGAACAGCAGCCACTGCAGCATGAAGATGTGTTCAGTGAGTCAGATGTTGGAAAGAAGCCGCAGGAGGGGAGAAATGCTCCAGCAGACTCCCTAAAAGGGTAAATGAGGGGGGAAGGCTCTAAGCACACACTTCTGATGTGATGGATTTGCTTCCCCTGGTAAAAGCCTGGGCTGTGCAGAGCACTCTGGAGAGCACCTGAAGCACTGAGTAAGTGCTGAAGACCTGTAGGACTTGGAGGAGATGGCAGTGTCCCTGAGAGACAGGGTCTGTTTCCAGTAAAGAATCAAAAGCAAACTCTGGGGAGCTGATTCTGAAGCACAGCTGGTGAGCATGGAGCCTGAAGAGAGCTCCCAGCAAAGCAGATTGCATGTTCAAGAGCGTGGAGTGAGTGGGTTTCATGGATTTCTTTGTGCTCCCCCCCAGTGGGTGCTGCCATTTCAGTTCCTACTACAGAACCCTTTCCAGCTCTGTTAATTCCAGATGTGCATGTCCCACGTGCTCACAGTGAGGGTCAGTGCCATTCCATTCCATGAAGGGATCCCAGTGGAACACTCTCATGGCTTCACTGAAGGAATGTGCTTGTTACTCAGTGTTAGCTGCAGGAAAAATGGGTGAATGTGACAAGCATTGCGTCCTCCAGACCCTTCATACTTCAGTGAAGTCGTTCTCTGAGGAGCTGTGCTGTACAAGGGGACTCTGAAGTGTACAGAGATGGCTGAGGTCTCAGTCATTTTAAGCATTCTTGGGAATATTTTTTACATTCGGGTCAGCCCCTGCAGGAATTGTATTGTGCAAAGGCTGTGCACCAGAAACCTCTGGAGAAGACAGAAGGAAATGAAGGCAGAACAATGGTCTGCAAGGCAAAGCATCCTGATGGGAGCTCTTGTGGTCAAGGACATCACTGTCTCTTCTCCTGGTCTGAATTACTCCTATTTTTTTTTTTTTTTTTTTGAAAGCCTGCTAATGAGTCATATCTGATAGCATAATTCAGGCTGGGAATTGTTAACCTGGCCCTTCTCAAGGTCCCATTGCCTCAAACCACCAAACCCAGAACCACCAAACCACCAGAATCAAACCACTGTATGTGGCTTAGCCCAGGTACAACCCCTCTGGGATTAGATCAGTGTTTTTGCAGTGGGGTTAGGTGTTACCCTGGGGGTCCCAGTTCAGCTGTGATTCTGTCCCTGAGGGAGTGGTTAGGGAGGCAGGAGCAGTGTTGCAGTTGACATGCAGAGAGGATTGCTCCACAAGGACTGGTTGGTGTTCTCAGTGTGTGCAGGTCCAGCCCCTGACACCTCAGCAGGCAGGAATGCTCCCCACTCCCCACTTTGCTCTCTGTGGGAGCAGAAGGGTGGCTGGAGGTGGAGTGGGTGAGCAGGTCTGGGCAGCACTCAGAAGCTGGCTGCAGAGGAACCTCAGACAGGGAATTTGGAATTTTGGCGTTGAGTTTTGTCTCAGCAGTGCCTGGTGCAGAATCACCTTGGTGGCAGAGCTGGTGCTTGGGGGGGAATCATCAAATCACCCAGCAGAATTTGCACCACAGGCATTTCCTTCTGTCAGCAGGGGGAAATAGAAATGGCAGCACCCTCCCTTTTTTAAAGGGGAGACTTTTATTGCCTTGGAGTGTGGCAAAGGAGGGTCAGTGACCCATGTTTGAGCAGGTTTTACAACCACTACAGAGTAAACATGCCATTTGCACTTTTAGAAATGTGTCCTGCAGGGACAACCTGATGTTTCTTGCTGTTTTCTTGCCCGTGTTTTCAGTGTGTTTCAGAAGATAAATATTTACCCAGGCTCAACCCATAAATGTTTATCTTATTTGTACCCTTCCCTCAATAAACACTTTTTTTTTCAACCAAAGCACAATCACCGAAGGAATTATCATAACAATTGGCCATTAGATGTACAAAACAGATTAAAGGGGAGCTGTTTACCTAAGGAGGAAGAGCAATAATCAAACCTTACTGTGGTATTTTCAGGGTCCCCCGTGGCAGGAAGGAAAGATGAATCTGACTCCATGTTCTTAGAAGGCTAATGTATTATTATATTATATCATATCATATCATATCATATCATATCATATCATATCATATTAATCTATACTAAACTATACTATAGAATAGAGAGAGGATACTTACAGAAGGCTTAACAGGATACTAATGAAAAACTCATGACTCTCCAGAGTCCAACACAGATAGACTGCGATTGGTCATTAAGTTAAAACAATTCACCAGAATCCAATGAAACAATCACATGTTGGATAAATAACCTCCAACCACATTCCAAAGCAGCAAAACACGGGAGAAGCAATCAGATAATTGCTTTTACTTGTATGAAATGAATACCTGTTACATATGCCCAGGAAGTTAGTTACTATTGGTATACTATTAGTGAATATATTTCAAATACATGTTCCCCATACAATAATCCTATGACTCCAGCTCACATATACCTTGAATTTTTACTTTTTTTTTTCTTACTATGGTCATATCATGCACTTCTTGCTTATACTACACTTTTAATCTTTTAAAGAGTCTGCATCACAGATATTTTTAGGTTTGCAATGCTAAATGCTGATTTGAGCAAACTGTTCCCCGTTAAGCTGATTAATATGAAGTCATAATAAGGGGACTTAATAATCTTAAAATTAAATACCTCATTTCTCCCAAACCAAAGTCTGCTCCCTATGCTACAGAGATAAAGGTGGGAATTACAATTTGAAAGGAGTGATAAATGTATGTTGCATTTAGACACTCTTATTTTTTTTTAATTTGAAATGCTTTTAACTAAAAGTGGTTAGTGGCTGCTGGCCGTGGGTCTCTGTTGGAAACAATTTCAGTAACGCAAACAGGGCTGAATTGCTGTCAGTGTTAGATCTCTGTGATCTTTTCTGCATCCATTTTCAGGACAGTTTGATAAACTGCTGGTTGAAGCTATTGTTTGGCATCTCTGTCAGCTCTGAGGTTATTCCTCCAGCGCCAGAGAAGTTGTGGCTATCATTGCTGTCCTCTCAAGAGTAGGCTTCAAAAATAGCACTGGATCAGCTTGTGAGAGTCTTCTGTGTGTGAGTGCAAGACTGTTAATCCTGCTTCATGTCAACAATTTTTACTGTATTTTAAAAGCTTCTAATTTATAACACAGTGTGTATCTTTGTGAGGTTACCTTGGATTTGAATGGAATCAGTCCCCCTGTAATGGTGCCCAGATTGTCAGAGTTATTTGAATGTGTCTGTTCCAAGTTACCTGTTTGCTTAGTGCATGATTTCTGCAGGGGAGACACCAAATTCTACATGCAGTGTTCCTGGCATGGAGTGAGGGGGAACAGGAGCACTGAAAAAGCACTGAAAAGGGTGCTTTTCACCCCATTCTGGGGACGCTGTTCAGCAGGGCTGTTTGCAGTAAAGCACAGTGAATTTCCCTTTCCCCACGGGTCTGTACCCACAGACCAAGCGGGTTTTCACTCCTTAGGTCACCCTTACAGTGTCCTGTGGGCCATCAGAGCTGCAGTGAGGAACTTGAGAGTGTTTATTAACCATCTCCTGACAAACCTCATGACTTTTAAGAGTTGTTTGAGGTGCCCTGAAATGCAGCTTTCTCCTCTGAGTGAAGCCTGAGCTTCAGCAGCCTCCCCAGCCTTTGTTTAATTTTGTTATAAGGTAGAGGCAGTAAGGCCCAGATTATCAGAAAGGTGATGATAAATTGCAGCCAGTGCAGAGGAAACCCAAAGTTTTCATGAGACAGAATAATGGATCACTTAAGAAGCAAGACTAAAAGACCTTTTTTTTTGGTTAAATTGATGATTAAGGGAGAACAGAAAGCTTAGAGGTATTTGAAGGGTCTTAACAAAGAAACAGTGCAGTTACTGTAATACAAAGGAATACAACTGGAGATATTTGGAATAATTTAATGGAAAGGAAAATTGTGCTGTCTGATAACACTTTTACATGATGATCATTGTTGCATTATGGGTTAGTGGTAAGCACAGCAATATATAGGCCTGAGAACAGGCAAAAAGAAAATAACACAGCAAAACTGTAGCATTTGCAGGGAAACCTCCTTATGGGTATCCTCTGTTCCACAGAGTACAGTGGTTCTGTAAAATAGATGAGCTCAGGTTATCCAGAAATATTCAGGGTGCAGTGTCTGTGGCCCTCCTGAATTCCTAACCGTGGTTAAATTGCATTTTGGCTGATACTTGATTTTGCATTTGGGTACAGACATTCCTTGGGAATAACTGCAGTGTAATAAATGAGAGAATTGCCTTAGTTCTTGCATTTGAGTGTGGGAAGGAAGAAAAAGAAAAATATACTTTAGGGATGAAATTGAAAAGATGACAAAAGAAAATTGTAGATGTGTTCTATGAAACAGTGATTCACTGCCTCTTCTGTGAGCAGTGTTGTGCTGGTCACCATACAGTCCTGTGCAGAAATTAAATGCTGGATTGCTGTGTAGAAGAGAAAAAAAAAAGTTGAAACAGTAAGATATGGCAGACAAAGAATATTATACATCTTAGTGCCTTCCTTGCATCCCCAGGTGAGGAAAATAAACTGGTTTTCTTTCAGTGTTGTCTCTTGACTGATGGGAGAATGTCAGAAGGCTAAAGGACGAATGTTTATACAGATCAGTAAAATATGAAAAAATACCAGCACAATTATTGATGGACAACCTTTTTCAACCTTCCTGAGGCTGGAATGTCCTGGGAGTGTGGCTGAGTTCAGCGAGGTTTGGGAGCCCTGGTGTCCCCAGGGCTGGGTGTCCCCAGGGCTGGGTGTCCCCAGGGCTGGGTGTCGCTGTGCTGTGCAGCTGAGGTGCAGCACAAGGGCAAACCCAGGGAGTAGTGCAGAGCCAGCTCTGCCCCTCGGGGGCATTGGCAGTGTGAGGAGGGGTGGGCACTACCCAAAGAGCCCTTCTGAGCAGGAGCTGCATGTGACAAACTGTGCTGGCACGGGGAGCATCCAGCGCCCAGCCGCAGAGTGCTTGAGCCGCACCTGGGGCAGCACGGGTGGCTCTGCAGGGACTGGGGGCTCCTGCTGGAGCTGGTGCTGCAGGTGAGAAGGAAGCTGCTTCAGGGAGGCAGCGTGCTCCTGCCCTGGGGGTGTCACACCCTCTGGGTGACACAGACCAGGCTCTGGCAGGGCTGGGTGTGCTTGGGGATGTTCCCTGCGGCAGGATGCCCTGGATGGGTACCTGGACCAGGTGGGAGAATCTGCCCTTGTGCTGAGGAGAGGATGAGGAGTGGGCTGCTGTGTCCCCTGCCCCTGCTCAGGCATGGCTGGCAAAGCCCAAGCTGTCAGTAGCTTCAAGCACTTAAAACAAAGTGCTGGGTTTCTCTTTTTCTGTGTTTCTGCTTCTCCGCCCTGTGTTCTTGTTCCCAGTCTCTCCCTGTCTGTGCCTGACCTTGCCTTTCAATCCCTGCCCTGCCAGGGCAGCCATGTGGGCAAGATGTGGTGCTCCTGACATCACCCAACCAGATTTTTTTCTGTTTGTATTGCCCCTTTTCCTGCCTTTGTGTGCATATCGACAGGAACGCTGGAGATCAGCTCGGGACAAAATCCTGAGGACAAGGGTTGGGACAACTGGTGTGGTTAATTACGTGCCCTAATTAGTGGGGCAAGATGGTGCAGCTTTGTTACTGTCCATACATTTTGTTTGCATGCTGTCACATTTTGAAAAGGCAGCAGACCCTGTTAGTGAAAATGCAATGCACTGTAATGATTCAGACATTCCTTGCCTTCCCAGTGCTCTACCCAGGAGTTCTTCTTGATAGTCAGCACCCTGTCTCGTCTGGATTTGGAAATTCAAGCTTTTGTCCCAGTCATACAATCCCATGTGAGATCTCCTCTGCTAAAAGATGCACTGTTGGAAATCCCAGACCTTCTCTCCCCAGTAAAACAGTACTTAAAGATCCTTAATGAAGAAGCAGCCAAGTAAGTAGAGAAAATAACATGATTCTTCTGTGCCTCATAGCCTTTCTGAGTAAATATGTTCTGTTATGCAAATTATGCCTCTTGGTTTAATACACCTCAGTTTTATATTTTATTTCATATTTCTGTGGATGCAGTTCCTTTTAGTTAAAGCAGAGGTTGTTGTTACCTATGGCTTACATTCCTGTTGTAAAGTTAAACTAGGTGAAGCAGTATGTCTGCCTCTGAATGAGGCTGAATGAGTTTTTGGAAGTTTCTCACTTGTTTTGGGTGATGAATTTGCAGGAAAATACATTTTGCATTATGTTAATTGGTTTACCAGCTTTCTAATTAGTTTTTTTTAAGGGAAGCTCTTTATTTTTGAAGAGAGGCTTGACCTTCAGCAGAGGGGCAGCTCTGCTGTCAGCAATATGCCTTCCACTGTTTTCCTGAGAATTCATCAAAGCTGTCTGCACTTTTTTTCTTATTTATGTCCATTGTTGGTCCATGAGGAAAAAAAGACAGAGGAAGAAGATGATAGGTTGGAGTGAATATCCATTATATTGGAGAATATCTCTGAATAATTTGCTGTGCACTGTTTGTTCTGAAGCACTGCTGCCTCCACTGTCATCCCTGGAATCTTTGCTGAGGTTGGGGCAGAAAGTTTAGTGTGTTGTTATATGGGGGCAGCATAGTCCTAACTGTTACATTGAGAACAGACAAAAAAAAATCCACTTTATTTATAAAACCTTTTATCTTTTCCAAACTGAGAGTGAGAAATAAATCTGAGAATTGAAGCCTAGAATTTTATTTTCTTTGCTTCTGATTTAGAGGTGGACCCAAGGAGTATAAATTTAGAAGTTGAGAGGGGCAGAAGGATTTCCTCTGCCCAATGGCAAGGTGGGATTATGAGATTTCTGCTGATGCCTGGTGCCCAATTATAGTTGTGACAGTTTGTGCCAAAACAGACTGCATCTAAATTATACCAGCTAAATTATACCAGATTTAGTGTAGGTAGTTTCAAAACATGGGGTGTTTTCTTCTGTGACTGTACTAACAATGGCTAGAATAGTATACAAGATATAAATGATCTGTAGAATGGATATACTGTATTTACATTTATTCAGAATGATTAAGCCAACTTACTTTCTGGCCTTTATATATCTCAGATGTATGTGGTGGTATTATTTTTACTCAAAAACATTTCTTTCATCAAAATCTTGGCTTCTACTCACATCCATCCATGCACACACACACACTTGAGCACAGACTGCATCGCCTGTTATTTTTGTTATGAGGTGTGGATAAAACCCTGTAATTGTTCTGAAAAGTATCCCTTTCTCCAGGCTCTGGGTTTTTTTAAGCAGGGAGATTGAGATTTTGGGATTTGTGTTTTTGAAACTGTCGAGGTTACAGTTTTTTGTAGGCTTCACACAGGAGTGACAGTCTTCACAATCGGCTGCTGGCTACTAGGCATCTTTTTTTGTTGCCTTGCATTCCCATGGAAACTAGTCTAATTAGCACGAAATCGTTTCTAAAAATTAGTATTGTACTTTAAAATGGCATCTTCACTGTCACTTATGTAATCCCAGTGAGGAAGGAGTGCACAGCCAAAGCTCAGCTCTGTGCTACCTGCCTTGCCACTGGCTCCAGCTGTAGCTCCATTTGCAGGCCAAGGGGCAGTGGAGTAAGTAGAATATTAGATTTTTTTATTACTTTCATGTTGTAATACTTTCAGTTGGCTAATTACGTGCTCTCCACATATTAGTTTTCAAAGCAATTATATAATTAACTTGCAGGCTCTAAAATGCAAAGTTATATTGCAATTAACTTAGGGCTGATCACAGTGCTTTTGTATTGTTTGCCTGATACTTACTAGGGTAAGTTAAATTTTTTTGTTATTTTTGTTGACAGCTATATTTTTAATTGCTAGTTCAGCTTCCCAGTTTTAACCATTTGAATGGCATTGCTTGTTTCAGGTTTCAATCCTGACCTGAGCTACTGCTGCCAAAACAGTTCTGTCATTTTTTCTGGCACTGAAATTAGAAAGGGGCATTGTTTTGCATGTGCTTACAAGTATTCTGGGTAATCTTTTCTGGACAAAAGAAGGAAGCTGCTCTGGGAAAGTACTGATGGCATTTCACTTCGATGAGGGCCTTGAGGGGGGGATTTTTCCATGCAATCCTTACAGAAATGTGCCCAAATTTGGCCAGATTCTAAACATGTTGGAAGCCTGTGTTCATGTTATGCAGAAATACCTGAGGTTCACCTTTCACTGCACAGGTGCTCTGTGTGCAGAGTGCCTTTCTGCCCCTGTTGGGAGCACAGCAGCATTCAGTAAAAATGGGCTCTGCTAGGACCAAGCACCAGAAAATCTGTACTCAGAAGGGATTGAGCTAATGCTCCAACAAACACAAGTAACAAAATAAGGATGCCGTGGGTAGAACTGAGGTACATCTCATTTCTTTTACCATTATTTTACCTTGCATTTCCTACGGGTAGGACTGGAGATAAAACACAGCTCTTCAAGGACCTGACGGACTTCCCTGCCATCCGAAAGAAAAAGGAGGAGATCCAGGATGTGCTTTCTAAAATCCAATTGCATCTGCCAGATATTCGTAAACAGATTAAGAACCCTTCTGCAGAGTATGTTGCGGTTTCGGGTCAAGAGGTACTGTGGGGTTTATTATGTATGACTGTACCCATCCTTGCCTAGAAAATAGCTTAAAAGTGGGACCTAGCTGGAACTCTATTCACTGAGTGTGCTGCTTCATGAGGGCATTTGACTATAATCTTTTGTACAACTTTGAAGAGCAGCTTTCTTGCCGTGTGACTCCTTTATTTGTTAAGTCAATCACTTCAGTGACTTAAATAATAGAAGCACATTAGTGCAGTTGAATTTGGTTCAGTAATGCTTTGCTTTTCTGTCTGCGTAAAAACATATACTTCCAAGGTTAATTGTATGGCTGTTAGGCACTGGAATACTCTCAGAGAGCCAGGAAGCACAGCATTTGGTTAATTTGAAGAATGGTGAAAGGATTTCTGAGTACTGAGTCAGACTGTAATTTGAAAGATGGGAGAGAAGAGGGAACAGTTTTAAAGAGTGATAAGTGTTGTTTTAGTTCCAATTCTCGGAAATGGTGTTCTGGACTGGAACTTTTCCTCGTGGATGCTGCACAAGTGTGGGCAGGATGTGATCCAGCGAGCTGAGAGGTTCTGTGGTGAAAACCAGAGACAGCAGACCCTGCCACGTTTGTGGGGAAACTGAAAGGAGCAGTCTGGTAGTACTGCTCAGTGTTGTCCTCTGGAACTGAGAGTAGGAAGCTGGGAAAAACTCTGAAACAGAAAATTGGGGAAAGAAAGGAGTTAGGAAACAGAATGAGAGGTGTGAGCAGAAGAGAGGTGTGGGCGAGGACAGGGAGGGAGGGGGCTGGAATTGGCCTGTGGGGCACTTTGGAAGCTGAAAAAGATCCAAAAGACACAGGAGGGAGGAAATAGACACTGCTGAAAATGAGGGAAGGGATGAATTAGAGACAGCAGCCTTTGATAAAGACCTGAAGTTGGTTGTTCCTGTTGAGGGTGAAGCTGAGAACAGGAAACACCGCCCAGGAGTCAGGTGGGCTGTCAGCACAGAGGCTGAAATCCAAAGGAAAAGTGGACAAGTGTGTTTGAGTATTGTCTGAGGCAGGGAAGAGCAGGACCTGAAAGGTTTCTCTCGGGGAAGCTGGGTTAATAGCTGCCATCTGTGTGAAGTAAAGGAAATGAGAGGAACTGATCAAAGAGAAGAGAGCATCTGAGAAGGTACTGAAAAGTGGTTCCAGAGGCAGCAGTCACTGCACACATCTCAGAGAGGAGGCCTTTGCAGCAGGCAAAAACCTCTGCAGACAGAGATATGTCTGGGTGCCTTGATGAAAGGAGCTGCAGAGGCTGGGTATTGCTCTTATTTCATGACATCTGGTGTGAGTGTCCAACAGACACCAAAAGAGGCAGCACAGACAGGTCAGGGAGTATGGTCAGTGAGGAAAAGAGATGCCAGAGGAATGGAAGTAATGGAAACAAAGTTGTATTGGAGGAATAGAACACACAACTAGAACAGGAATTTATTTGATTTGAGCTCTTTCTTCCTCAGATCTGTATGTTTTATTCCTCCTGTGTTCTTGTAGTGCCCTGATAGATGTGAAATTCAAATGCTCCTTCACAACAGAGAAATACCTTGGAAGTGCTTTGGGTGAATTAAGAGTTAGTGCACCCTGTCCTTGCTCTATTCCTGTGTTAGGATTGTTATCCTTGTTTGTTCTTGGGGATGGCTGCTGCCTCCTCTGGAAGTTTCTATCTAAATCCCATTAGCCACAATGGAGAAGTTTTGCCAGACATGGCTCTTGTGGCTTTCCGTAAATGTGGTCGGGTTCTGTGTTAACCTAATCTCTGCAGGAAATCTGTTTTCCGGCTGGATTCTGTGACGTGAGACTGCCTCAGCTCCCTGACACCCAGGACCTCAGGCTATTGTTACAGAGATAGCTGACATGAATCATTGGAACAAACACGTAGATCTCGGCGCACTGAGCACCCTGGCTCTGCTGGGGCTGGTCCCTGTGCCTCCCTGTCTGACCCCAGCCCACTCAAACCTGCAGCAGAGCTCTGCAGGTGCACCAGGGTGGTCTGTGTCATAACCCCAGCCTCTTCTGGGGAGAGGAGAACATTCCCTTCTGGGCTGCTCCTGCTCTTCAGGCTGAGCATGGTTTTCTATTGTATTTGCAGGGAATGCCCGACAAAAGAAGGAATGATGAATCTGACTCCATGTTCTCAGAAGGCTAATTTGTTACTTTATATTACTATATTATACTAAAGAATACAATGCTAATTATACTAAAGAATGCTGAAAGGATACTTACTGAAGGCTAAAAGATAATAATGAAAACTCCTGACTCTCTCCAGAGTCTGACACAGCCTGGCCCTGACTGCCCAAAGAGTGAAAACAGCTCACAGCAGAATGCAGTGGAGCAATCACCTGTGGGTGAACAATCTCCAAACACATTCCACATGAGCACAGCACAGGAGATGCAGATGAGATAAGAATTGTTTTCCTTTTCTCTGAGGCTCCTCAGCTTCCCAGGAGAAAAATCCTGGGCAAAGGGATTTTTTCAGAGAATGTGAATGCCACAGGTTTCCTCTGGTGGTTGCAGTTTCTGGATGAATGAGGATTCTGATTCTCTGGTCTTCCTGACTTCCCATAGTGTGTAACATTACATTTCTCTTATTTCAGTTTTTGATAGAAGTCAAGAATTCCCATAAATCATCTGTGCCATCTGACTGGGTTATGGTTAGTAGGTATGTAAAATGTCTTTGAAGTTTGGTTCTGTTTTAATGTAGAGGAAAAAACGAGGTGTTTTGGTATTACAATTCATTACATGCATGTTCTCATTGTCCCACATGTTAAAGTTTGTTGGGGGTTTTTTAAGCTGAAAACCCAACTAAACTGTAAATCTATTGCTTGACAGAAAAAAACCCCAAACAAAACTGAGAAAAATTGATTTGTTACAACGTTTGTTTTTGAACATTCTGTGCATCCTGAAAGCACAGAATTACTCACTCAATTCTTCAAGGTGCATGTACTGGTGTCAGATCTGTGGCCTTGATTCAGTTGTGCTTGTAGCTTGCACATGCAAATCCTTAATTCAGTTTTGATTGTTATTGTTTTATTCAGAAAGATTAAAGTAGCTGCGCCAACATCTGCTTATACATCTTGGTAAATTCAGTGCATTTAAAATACAATTTTATTTACTCATACAGACCAGTTCTTCCTCCTTTGGTACTTGGTCTAATGTAAGCCTGATTTTGGATAATTTTTCCAGCAGGTGAAACAGAGATGGACTGATTTATGTAGTTGGCTTTTTTTCTTTTCAGTCATTTGATTTATGATTTGAATGGTTTGAATACCTGAAAGTTACAATGTCCATGTAAATGCTGAATTGTCTACAAGCCCGAGAGAGTAATGTGTGAGCACAGACATCTTTCCCTAAGCTGAACTCTGTTGTGATGCTCTATTCAGTTATGCAAGAATTAACACTCAATTCTCTTTTAATTAAACTTCTTTTAATACCAAGAAGTGCACAGATCAGACAGAATTAACATGGTGAACAAATTACAGCTAATCTGGATTCTGTAAAAGAATGCCTGGATGTGCCAAATTGTGTCCTTAATGAAAACACACAAATAAATAGCAAGTGAAAACCAGCAAGACAGTCTGTATTAACTATGTTCATTTCAGGCTTATGATGGAGCTTTCCTCTTTACAGGGAATTTGTTTTTGTCTATTTGGCTGTGTATCAGCCAGTCCTGCACTTGGGCAGCTGTTGCTGAGCAGTTTTGTGGAGTGTGTGCTCTGGGTGATGCTGGCACGCTGTGCAGAGCATCCCAGCGCCTTCTGAGTGGGCAGCAGTGCCACTTCACTCTGGGTGGAGGTCACTGCCATCACTGGGAGGGCCTTCCTCAGCACACCCACTGTGGGGGCTGTGGAGATGAGGGAAATGAGTCCAATTGGGCGTGTGGATGGTGCAGCTGATTGCTGGTGACCCCGATGCCAAGGAGCCCTGTGTGTCTCTCCGTGCAGCACCAAGGCCGTCAGCCGCTTCCACTCGCCGCTGGTGACGGAGAGCTACCGCGTCCTGCAGCAGCTCCGCGAGCAGCTCGCCCTGCACTGCACTGCTGGCTGGCTCTGCTTCCTGGAGTGAGTGCCTCCTCCCACCCCTGGGCCCCCCCAGGGACAGCAGGGACAGCAAAATGTCCCTGCTTGGTCCCGGCAGCATGTGGGGACAGCTGTGACCGCCTCCGTTTACAAGAGGCTGGTAGTCAGTTAAAATGCTGTTCTTCCTTTTAAACCATTTGAGACCTCTGAGCCCCACTCCTGAGACCAGCACTGATGTCTCTACCTTTTAAAACTCTGGTGAAAATACACCATTATATACAAATATACAAGCATACGAGGTGTTTCCCAAACTCTGAGAAATACTATCACAGCATTAACAATCTCAAAGTACAGCTGACCCTGAGTGAAACTGAGCCTAGTGGGTTTCATTGCTTTTATTATATTACTTACGATTATTACGCAGTAGTTTTATTATTTTTTAGAACTTATAAGCTAGATTGACCATGATAGTTTGTTAGAAAGTTGTGGGAGTTTCATTGTCCCTCACATCTGACACATGTGTTTGTCTGACATCAGAGTTTTTAGTGGGGTTATTTGCCTGGTTATTTAGCCAAAGGAGCTTCAAAAGGAGAGTTTAGAAAATGCTTCCTGAACTTCTGAATGCCTTTATTTTTTCAGTTGTCTGCTTATCTGTTATTTTTTACTTGCATGCATTCAGAACTGCTGAAATTGTTCCTCTTGTCATGCAGGGATAGCTTGCAGGACCTTAACAAGTCTCTTCTCAAGTTGTCTCACTGGATTGGCTTCCCATTAGGAGGCCAGAAATTTTGACATTTGAGTAGAAACTGAAAAGACATTCCTATTGACACTTCTCCAGTTGTGTTTCCTTTGCAGTACTATAAGAGTTGTATCCATGCTCACTTGTCTGTTCTCAGTAGTGCTGCAGGAGAGCAGGAGACAAAAGGAAAAGACCTGAGTGCAGGAAAGTGCTCTTCGTTCCCACCCCTGCAATCATTTATGTCTTTGTTTATTAAATTTTGCTCCCCTGCTGGTTTTATGTTCTATATTGTAGCTTTGAGACTAGGAGAGAGGAAAAAAGAAATTCCTGAGGACTAAGAATGAACTCTACTGAAAAACTCTGTTCTCCTGATAATGTCCTTATTGTACTGGAGAGGCAGCACCACACATTGAAAATTGCTTTTTGAATTTTCTATTGTAGATACCATAATTCATTGAAATTTTAGACAACTCCTGTGTTCAGACACTCTTAGTATGGTTCTTCTTTGACTGTAACTTATGGCTGAGGCTGAATCAAAAGCTGGATTCAGCTGCTGGTATTCTGTATAAATTCTGATAAATTGTGGCATTTTTGTACACCTCATTTAGGCAGCAGGGATCAACTGCTGACCCTTTAAGAGCTATCTAATGAATTTAATTTTGCCTGATTTTCTGTGCTTGAAAAATAATTCACTGTTAGAATGGGAGGTGAAGTCCACCTTGATTGAGGTCCCCGTGGTCTGTCTGATACACTGCAGGGAGATTTGGATTCAGGGTGGTTTAAAGAGCCCAGGAGCCCTGTGAGGAGCCTGCATGGGGTGCATTTTGACAATCCTTTTGTATTTGTGCAGAATTATTTCTTTCCCTGTTTTTGTGTAACTTTTCCCCGTTTTGATGCAGTCGTTTCAGTGAACATTATCACCCCGTGTCTAAAGCCATTTGTCACCTAGCAACTGTGGACTGCCTGTTCTCATTGGCCCAGGTGGCCAAACAAGGAGACTACTGCAGGTAATCAATTTTTAATTTTTTATGTAGGATTTTTTACGGAATTATAAGAGTGTACTTAAAGTAAATTATGTTTTAATAGGTGTGCCGTGATAAAAGTCACTATTAAGATTGTTTACAGTAGTTTTAACCTAATCTGGATTTGCAGAGCAACACTTCTGGACTTTATGCAAATCTGTAAACATTGCAGTTCCAATCTGACATCCTAATGTTTGCTGTTTGACCTGAGTCTAGCAGATATTATCTTACTTACACGTAAAGAAATGCTGGACTTTTTGTATGTCTTTCTGTAAAAAAAGTATTGTTTTTTTATTCTCAGGTCTGTTTTTATGGTATGTTTGTACTACCTAAGAGTCTGGGGTATCTGAGGTGTGTGTGAAGGGTGTATCTCAGGTAATTAATAGTAAATATTAGCTCCAGCTTGCAGAGCAGTGTGATGCCTCAGCTGGGCTCACGTGTGAGAGCTGAGCTGCTGCTTCTGCCCCAGACCACACACAGGTAGGGGGGTGAAGAGAAATCCACTTGCAAATACTTCTGCTTTGATACATCATTAAAGATAATATTGATCACCTCTGGGCTCTTGGGATCTTGTGTGTCTCTTTATCAAAATCTCTTTGAAAATAATTGCTCACTTATTTCGTAGTGTTGAGATGAGGAAACAAACTGAAATCTGATTATTTCACTGTGCAGAATGTAAATAATTCACTGAATTTCAGAGTGGCTTAGAGCTCATAAATGAGCAGGAGGGAGACTTCTGAGTGAAGCCTCAGCGGCAGGGAAGGTGTCAATAATTAATTCTGGGGGGCTGCTGGAGGGAAGGCTGGAGTTCAGTGTTGGTTTGGAGGAATGTTTGGTTAGTGAGCACTGTTTCCCAGGGGCAGGTGGATGAGCCAGGGCAGGGCAGAGGTGCTGGGGAGATGTGAGCCCCTCTGCAGGGCGCTGGGAGGCTCCTGCTCTGCACAGGCAGCTCAGCAGGGCTGCCACGTGGAGCTGCAGGTGATGGTGTGGGCACTCCAGAGGCACCATCTGCTCTTTGAGGGTCCACTCTGCACACTTTCTGTGAATTTCAGTCTGAGGAATGCTTTGAAGAGGTGGTAAGGCCTCAGATTGTCCATATACTGGTTTCATCCCTGCTGTACACCTCTTGGAATGACCTTTGTGCTACACCCCCCCACCATTATCAGGTTTTACCTCTTTCCCCAGTGCTTTCTGTTTGTAGGATGCCATTTATTTGGTCTGCATTTTCCTGTAAAATTGCATTATCATTCTTCAACCCAAGAAAAATCTCACTCCCCACATCTTCCCTTTGAAGTCCACCCAAAGTGTTATTTAATTTCAGTCTTAAAATCCTGTGCCTTTATTTTTCTCAAAGAAAATATTCTTTGGAAAGTATTTTCCTTAGAAATACTTGATGGCAGTAGTTAATTTTTATAATTTGTGTCTTTTTCCACAAAAACTTGCATCACAGGTGACAGTCCTGCAGGCTTCAGTTACAGTAGTTTTACACACTCAGTTACAAAGAGCACTGAGATTAATACCTTTCCTCTTTTGCAGACCAACTGTGCTAGACAATCGTCGTGAAATAGTCATAAAAAACGGGAGGCACCCTGTGATTGATGTTCTGCTGGGGGAGCAGGATCAGTATGTTCCAAACACCACCAGCCTTTCAGTGAGTACCCAGGAACTGACTGAGCTCCAGAATCCTTCAGGGCAGGAGGCTGGGGTGAGCTGCTTGGGCAGGGAGGGGAAATAGGGGATTGCAATCCTGCAGCCTGCTGGGCTGCATTTCAGAGAGGTGTTGCTAGATGTCACCACATCTGTTCTGTCCCTCTGCTGATTCTGTGCTGCCAGGTGCTCTCTTTACAGCCTTGTTCAGTCTCAAGGCATAAAGAAAAGAAAGGTAATCTCAAAATTAGGAAAATGGATGTTCCAATCAAATGGTTATTTTCAAAAAACAAGTGAATAATTGCAGGGTTTTTAACAGTGTCATTGTAGGGAGTTTACATTTTGACAAACTCAATCTGGTTTCTGGAATCTTTTAATATGCAAAAATACATAACTGTAGGTTCAATATTTCACATTAATTCTAAGATTGTTTGTATTTTTAAAATGTATTTCTCTACTATGCAGTTTCCTTTCTCAATGGAAACATTAGTGTCACACAGCCTTTTTTTCCTGATAAACTAAAATCTGTCTTTTAAATTACATGCCTCCTTGAAGCTTTTCGTTAAATATTTATCTCTTCATATACTTTTATAAATATTAAATAGCTGTTCTTAATGAATATAAAAGATATCCTCACAACTTCTCTCTGCCTCTTTATGCAGTAAATGTAGGAAAGGTATGAAACAGCTGCCAGAGCAGGACATTGCTGTAAAAACAGCATTCCAATTTGTGTGTATTTCTTGGGGAACATTTTAAAGTGCTGTTCCGTACTGAACAATGCTACAGATATTTTGCAATACATCAGAGAATGTTTTCAAAATTATTTGTCAACTCCAAACAAGCGACAGATGGCACTTCCAAAAAAATTCAGCATGTCATTCAGGAATCATCATGCACTTTTCCCTCTTTAGTCCCATTCTTATGCTGGCTTTCTAAATACTGAATATTACAAAACCAAGTGATCATGGCAGAATCACTTTTGCTTCAATAGTTCTTTGAGTTCTCTTTTTCTTGAGAGAGGTGGGTGGGAACCAGTTTATTAAAGCATCTCCAGTTTTCAACTGATGTGTTTGAATCAGCAGGAAAATACATCTCCTGTCATGTTGTCAGCTGAAATGTTGTCAAATATCTAACTTGAGGAAAAGCTTTTTTTTTTTCCTTAATCCCCTGAAATAAACAGCTTATTTTTCCATTCCCCCTGTTCTCCTCAAACATTTGTGGGTTGTTTTAGAATTGTTTTCTTCAGCCATGGATTCCAATGAGATTTTAGCACATGGCTGCATCAGCTATGAGGACAGAGGGGTTTTCTGGTCTGGTACTGCAGCAAATTCTGAAAACCAGAGCCCTGGCAGAGCAGCCATCAGTCCCACAGCAGAGCTGGAGGGAGCCTGGACAGACACCAGACACGTGCAAAAAACTCATGGATCCTAATATGAACTTGTGAACTCATTCTGGGTTTGAGTATCTGTAAGTTCTGTTGTGTTGAGCCCTGTCACAGTTTTAGTAGCAGTACCAAGTTACACTTTGGAGACTGGAATGTTGTGGATGTTGTTCTCCTATAGTCATGTGCACTTTATTATATCCAATCCTTTATTCCCAATAATGGCATGTTTTACATTTTGACTGCATTTTGACTTCTGTATGGTTGAGGGGTTTTTTTTTGCAAAAGCTGACCTGCTTTTTACAAATAATAAATACTGATGTCCTGTATCTTATCTAATAACTATGAATGATAACACAAATGACAGTCCTGGCTGTGTTTTGTGTATGTTCCTATAAACAGAATGAAAGCCCAGTCTGAAACCCAAGTCTGTGAACATTCTGACACCTGCTGCATGGAGATTTGTTGGTTGCTGTCACCACAGTGCCTGATCAGTGCCAAGTTCCCCACGTAGTGTGACAAATGTCCCTTGGGCACAGCTTCTCCTGTCTCCCCTGCTTCTCCCACGGGGCACTGGAGACTGCTGGCTTCCCTTCAGGTCACCACTTGCTGCATGTCATCAGATGCACCCCTGGGAAAGTCTAGCTGTGTGATGTCCTTGCATAACTCAAGCTCTTAGTCTTGACTCAGGCTGTGAGAAAGCTTTATAGGTTCATTGACAAGTTTTAATTTTGTATCAGCAGTTGTCTTGCACTTGAGGAACACAAAGTTATTGTGGAGCTGCTGTACCATGGGGAGTCTTACAGCCGAGATGAGTTCTTGCATCTGTTCTCATTTTCTTGGGTCTGGTTTTAATGATGAGAGACACTGATGGAGACTGGCCATGGCCTGCTCACAGTGTCTGTGTTGCAGTCAGCTGCTGCCAGACCCAGCAATGTCTTGAAGCCTTCTTGTAGCCACTCTGAATGCCCTTTTGTCATACCCAGCCAGCAGTTATGAGTGTAAAATCCATGTCAGGTCTTTGCCTACCAGATCTTCCCATTTGACAACGAGAGCTCAGACTGGAGAGGAATCCAGATCACAGCCACATTTGGGCAGTGCTGGCTGTGCTGGAATTTTCTCCCTTTCTCCAGAGAAATTCTGCAGAATCCCAGAATGGTTTGGGTTGGAAGGAACCATAAAGCTCATCCCATTCCACCCCTGCCATGTCAGGGTCACCTCCCACTGTCCCAGGTGCTCCAGCCCCAGTGTCCATCCTGGCACTGCCAGGGATCCAGGGGCAGCCCCAGCTGCTCTGGGCACCTGTGCCAGGGGTGCCCACCCTGCCAGGAGCAATTCCTCATTGCCAGGATCCACCCAGCCCTGCCCTCTGGCCCAGCTGCATCCAGCCCTGCATCCCTCAGCATCCCTCACTGCTCCCTGTGCTGCTGACTGAGGGCTCTGATTATTTCTTGGCTCCTTGGTGGAGAAGAGGAAGGTGCCCCCTCACTCTGTCCATTTTGCTCCAGAGTAATCAAAGTTGATTTTGGTGCATCTGGGGCTTGATAGTATCTGGAGAGGTGAATGTGGTGTGCTCTCCAAATGGAGGAAAGCTGTTCAACTAGAAAGAGAATGTTTAACCCTTCAAACTTGTCCTGTGTCCTTGTAAGCACACCAGACTTCCTGGTAGAAGCACCATGGGCAGGGCAATGTATTTCACCACGCTTTTGTGTTTCCAGGGAGAAGGTGAAAGGGTCATGATAATAACTGGGCCCAACATGGGAGGGAAGAGCTCCTACATCAAGCAAGTGGCACTGATCACAGTCATGGCACAGATTGGCTCCTTTGTTCCTGCAGAAGAGGCCACAATTGGTGTTGTGGATGGAATTTTTACCAGGTAACCTCTCAAAACTGGAAATGCTACTGTGGCAGGGGGGGTGTGTATCCAAGTATAACTAAATTTTTCATTTAGAACTCGAGAATTTATACCTGAAATTTCCTTTATTTCATTTTAGAGGCACCTCAGGTTCATTGCTAGGTTTTGATTCCAGTTTTTTGGTAAGCTATGGTACTTGTTTTGTAATCTTTGAATCTTCAAGGGGTAAGAATTTTAATGTGTCTGTCTTGATTAACATCCAGGTATCTAGCTTACCTCCCTGAAAGGATATCTCAGCCAAATTTATGCTGCTGGGTAGTGGCCAAATGTTTGCCCTAAAATGAATGTTGTCACTTTTTAAAATCATGTCACAATTTCTGCTCTGAAGCTCTGTTGTATACACTCACAATATGACAGACTGAAAATTTAGGGCTGCATATATTTCATGCCTAATCTCCTTCCTGTACTATCAGTCCTAAACACACTTACTCCTCACTTGATGTCCTTGTAAGAATGAATAATGACAGTTTATTTCACTGCTTCATTCTTGAGACATTGCTGAGTAATTTGTAAAAATTATCAGTGGAGTCAGAACTCTGTATATTATAATCTAATATTGGCTGGGGTTTATCACCCTGTTTCCCCCCTTTTTCTTCAATAATTACTTTAATTAGTCTAAGTTTTGTGTTACTGTGGTATTTGAGGTGGTCTATCACGTGTGGTGATAAGTTTCACAGCAATCAGGTGCCTAGGCAAGAATTTCTGGAAATTCCTGTTGTGTGATGCCAGTGTGCATTCCAGAGGGAACTTCTGATCAAGAACCCAAGGCACCACTCACCTGCAATTGCTTTATCCTATAAAAGTATTGTGTTCTTACTTTCCACGGTGTCACAACAAAAGCAAATGAAGATCACACCTTGATGCAGGTCAGTGCCAGGCACAGCAGCAAACAATTTGTATCCTCTTCCCACAGGTAACTGGAGAGGGGAATTCAAAATTAACTTTTTTCCCCACCCTGTGTTGTAAGTAATGGGCCAGGTGATGGGGTGAGCATTTCTTGTGGGGACACAGAGTTACACAGGACCTGGTTTATGGTACAGGAGGAGCATTGCAGCACCACTGAGCACTTGAAGATTATTTTTGTCTTCCTCTGGGGTTTGCAGCTGAACATGGAGTACTTCACTTGGGTTCTCACTTCCTCAAATTCTAATCATGCACGCACTCAAGCTGAGTGTTCGCTTTCCTCTGCTTTTCCTAGACTGTCATTGCAAAAGGATGATTTCTGCAAAAACTACTAAGAAATATGACACAGTCATTGGGAGAGATCTTTTGTTTTGGGCCTACTTGAAAGAGAATAAATTGGATTTTTATCTGTGTTCCACCTGTTCCCCAGTGTATTTCCCTGATTCTGCTTCACTTTTCTCTGTATTAGAATGAAACACAAGTACTTTTCTGATAAAGTAGTGTGTGCAAAGGCAAAACTTCTGCTTTCAGACTTTGAGCCAAGCAGACACAGAGTGGTTTTTTACTCTGTGAGGTTTCAGACCATGTAATTTGTAGCCCAGTCACATTCTAACACAAGGGATTGAATTTTTTTTTTCCCCCTTGTCTATATTACTTTTAGAAGCTCAGCTGGATGGGCCATTCCTCATTTAATGTAATATGTGTCAAACACCAGATAAATATGTGGAAGAATTACTGAAATTCTTGTAATTAGACCAGCAATTAAGAGTAAACTAATTGACTCAATATTAATTAAAGGATGAAATTGACAATACATTTTTAAGATAGAAGTAGTCATGCATCAGGTAAAAGGTAACAGGACAAAAAAGGAGAAAAGGAACAGGTTAGAAGACTCTGCTCGAGATATACAGAGACCCTCCAAGAAGGGGGCACTTCTCTTTTGGTTGGCTTGGGGGTTTTTTTGGGTAGGTTTTGTTTTTTTCAGGGTTCTGGCAAGGGTCTTACACTATGTAAGTCTGTCAGGTAGGTTGATGTGGTGTTGCATTCAGGGAATTTCTCAGCCATAGGAAGTTACCCATGAAATAGTTTTTAATGTCTGCTTCAAGGAAAGAATCAGCAAACCAGTTGCCACATACTGTGTCCTGCTTGAGGTTTGATGGTTTTTTCTAAAGCCTCAGCTTTTGCTCTGTCCTCTCCTCTGGTAGAGAATGACCTGGAAGAGATCAGAGACCTTCTCTTAACTCCCACCCAATTTTCCTCTTTTTTTTTTCTTTTCACCTTGTGTGCTTTGTAGGTTAGTTTTGTTTGGATTTTTTAAAATTATAACTTAATTTTTTTTTTTTTATGATAACAGCTATGTAGACCTCCTTTCTGCACTGCCACCCCAGGCCACAAGGTCTTGCTGAATAAAGTGCAAATTTCCATTTCCTTGCTGATAACTTCAGTACATTTTTAATACTTTTAAAACTTACCATGGGAAGGTGCCAGTCTTCAAGGTACTTCCATCACTGCTGTGGTGATGTTTTGGGGGATGCTGTGAGCGTGGTACCCCTGCAGGGAGAGAGAGTGAGGGATGCTCAGGGATGCAGGGAGGGATCTGTGATGCTGTACAGGCTGGCTGTGTGAGGGGTTCTGTGCACCAGGGTGACCAAGAGTTGATGATAAACCTTTTTCCAGTCCCTTTTTTGGTTTGTAGGCTGCATCTTCCAAGTGTGAATTTATATAGGTTTAAGGGATTTGTGTCCCCAGGATTTGTGTCTCGTTTTCCAAGTAGGGTTTCCATGGAAATTGAAAGGTTGCTACTATGGTTATTCCTTGTGATATATTGTGCTTATATAGGACAGCATCTCTAAATTGACTTTACATACTGGATTACACCAAATGTTTTGAAAGATGCAAGAGGAATTGCTTACAGGTAGAGTGAAGATTGGAATGATCTTTCTTCACTACTGGGTAGGTAATACAGGGGACAGTGCTGAGCCTAGCCCAGACTGGGGGGAGGACACAGGATTTTGAGGATGTTTGCTGGTTAGTGTTATCTTTTTTTCCCTTCTCCAATAAAGGATAATGTTTTCTTAAAATCTTTTCTTAAAGAATTTCAACTTAATCAGTGGCATTATATTTAAAAAATTTAGAAGGGTTTTGAAGAGGTTGGCATCCCATCTATATTGACTTTTAATGGGATTTGGATATTTCATTCTCTGATGTTTGAAATTTCCCATCCAAGTTTCTCCTTGCTGTAAACAGGCTCATTTTCTACTTTAAAATCAACCTTCAGTTTTTGTTAGTTCTAATACAGTCAGTCAGACACTGAAAATAATGTTCTGTTTCTGTGTGTGTGTGAGCAGGGAGACAAAGCAAGGGTGGACATCCATGTATGGAGGAATTAATGACGAGAGTTCTAATCGTGCCCTGGGGAGGGGTGGTGTTCAGCTGCTGAAGAAAGCTGACCTCTGCAGAGGTCCCTCCTCTAATCAATTATTGATAGAATTTCCTGCTGCTAGGAGGCTTTATCCTATTTCCTGTGGGCCAACAGTAGCTGTTTGTGAGGGTCCATGTTCAAAATTGGGAGGGAGAGGGAGAAGGCTAGAGCGCTTTGAAGGCAAAGCATCTTCAAATAAACAAGATAATTAGCAGTTCAGGTTACCAAGTGCCTTCAAGACTTTGAGAATCAATTTTTGGACGTCACAGGCTGCCATCAGAAAGAATCATGTCAAGGAGAGCAACTCCTGCCAGTGCCAGGTGATGGTACAGGGACGGAGTAATTTCCTTCCTAGAGCACTTACCTGCCTAGATTTCTCTTCCTGTGTTGAAATGGGAGCTATTTTCCCTTATTTCAGGGAGTAGCACAGTCACTACAGTGACCCACACCTTGCAGTGAGGTTTCATGCCAGCCAAGCTGGAAATGCTGTTAAAGGTGCAGTTTCAGTTATCTGAACTAATGAAGCACCTGTGCCTCGGATGCCTTTGAGCACTGCCTCTTGCAGGGGGTCTGCCTCGTGCTGAAAGGTCACAGGAATAAATAGAGCCATGTAGACTATCCTCTCATGCACTTGGCCTCTCTTCAAAGAGTTATCTTGCTGCTTACAGCCTCTCAGCATGACTTTAATCCTCATGAAATCAAATACACCTCGAATTGTCTTAGGGTATGTAGAGAAGGCAGGGATGGAGGGGGCTGGCAGTGTAGGATAGTTCCTTCACATCATATCATCTGTATTTAGATGTAAAGAACTGTCCTCTGCATTTTCTCTGTGTAACAGATGATTTAAATGTATTTTTAACTTGGAGAGCCCTCCTCATTGCTGAGTCTGCAGTTAGGAAGTACTCACGTGTTTCAGATTCCTTTATATATATGAAAAAGTTGTGAAAACAGATGTTGATTGCTCACCTTGGCTAGGGAGGGATGTTTTTTAATTGTATCTTGTATTACCTGTCTGTATGCAGAGTCCCTCAGGCAGACATGGCCATGATGGAATCCTGGGTCTGTCTGTCCCAGCTCTGAAGTTACATCACTGTTTTGGTATTTTACAATCTGCTGTTCTTGTATAATGATGTGGAACATGTGTAAAAGCAGTTTGTTCAATTAAAACCAGAGCACAGAAATCTTTGGACAGCTGAGCACTGAAATAGTGGAGGAGTTTCAGCACCCTCCCCACTGGCCTTAGTTGGGTCACATAAATTCCAGCCACCAAGGGCCAGTGCCACCATGTGCCTTGCAGTGGCTTTTCGGAGTTGGTTGATGGGTTCAGTATAGGCAGGGGATTTTGATCACTTCAAGCAACAACAGAACAACTGAGAGCCTTTCCAAGTGAAGGTCCTGTTGAAAATTGCGTTTGAGGTCCATGGGAGTGCCAGCCGTGTCCTGCCAGCTGTGTCCTGCGGTGACACAGCTCAGGTGGTGAGCACACCCCTTTGCAGGGGCTGGGAAAACGTGCACACAGGCTGTGTCCAGCCCTGAGAGGACACCTGGGTGTGTGCAGGGCTCAGTTTGGCAGGGCAGCCTCCGTGAGCAGGGTATGGCCAGTCCAGACCAGAGGCTGCAGCTGGGCTGGGGACAGCTCCCATCTCTGCTCTGGGACAGGGCCAGGGCAGTGTGGGATGGAAATCAGGAAAGGTTCTGCTTCCCCAGAGGGTGCTGGGCACTGCCCAGGCTCCCCAGGGATGGCACAGCCCCGAGGCTGCCAGAGCTGCAGCAGAGCTTGGGCAGCCCTGCAGGGACGCCCAGGGTGGGACTGCTGGGGCTCTGGGCAGGGCAGGGGTGGCACTGGCTGATCCTGCGGGTCCCTTCCAGCTCAGGGGGTTCTGTAATCAGTCCAGCCTGGATATTCTTTCCCCAGCTGACCCTGGTTTTGTGTGACAGTTTGCCTTGGAGGCACCTAGAAGTGCCCATGAGGTAATCCTTTTTTTCCATGAAGCAGAACTGGGGTGAAGAAAGCTCTGCTCCTGCCCTCCCCAGTGTTTGCACAGAGTGACCAGGTGTGTTTTTTGCGTCCTATGCATTCTAGGTTAAAGAAAAAATGGTATTACTTACACATATACCTGGCTGAACATGGTGACACTGATGAGATTCAGTCTCTTTATCTCTAGGGAGCTGCTGGAGCAGCCAAGACATTTCCTCAGAGCCCCTCTAAGAGAGAACTTGGTGCTGTTCTGCCAGCTGGGGGCTGTACTTCCCTTGCTGTGCCACTGCTCAGGTGGGATCCTCAGCTGATCTGAAACCCACTCAGACCAGGTGTGGCCCATTCCACTGAGGTTTGTGAGTGCTGCACAAACCTCACGTGGTAAAAACCTCACAAAAGTCACGTGGGAGACAGAGTAATGGCATTAAAAAAACAAACCAGTGTTTGAATGCCTGCTCCAGTGGTGTGCCTGGCACTGCTCATCTCCATCACCCTGTGAGCAGAGAGCCACAACAGTCACATGCATTTGGGCTCACAAAGATGGAAGAGGAAGGGGCATTTGTGTCCCAAAGTGACATTTCTGGTATGATTTGCCTGCAGGCATTGTGGATCCTCTCACATGTTTTTCCTCTGCCTTGACTGTTCTCACCTGACAGAGATTTGTGGGGCAGAAACTAAGGGACTGTTTGTGGCTGTGTCTCTGTAGGATTGTGCAGGTGGAGCCCTCATCCTCTCCCCACAGCTGGAAAGAATTGCTGTTAGGGCCTGGAGGACAGCTTAGAGAGGGAAGATTTCTTCAAAGGAAACTGAAAAGAACCCAAGAAAACTCAGCTTATTACTCCAGACTTCTGGAGAGGCCATGTACCAAGCAAGCCATAGTACTTTCTTCTGTATGGTTTATTAAAATGTCTGTTTTTCTGATCTGTAAGTGGTGGAATTACTCTCAAAAAGGTCAGGCTTTATAATAGATGTATTGTGAGTGTTACCTCCCTGAATGCATTTACAGCTATTTAATTCTGACAACTTGACAAAGTCATATTACTGTTTCACAAGTGTGTGGAGCTGAAAGAAACAAGTAGACAAACATTTTATTTTAACTGGATGAAACATGCATACCTATGGCATTATCACAGATTTCAGGAAGGTTTGAAATCATGATGGAAAGCAAATATTGTATGAATACCTGCAAGCATTTGGACAATTGACTTGGGATGCTTGTATTTTATTTTTTCTTTTCTTCATTGAAATGCCACCATCATTCAAGTTTGAAAGACACTTAAAAATGGTTTACTTCAGATTACTTTTAGATTTACTTTCAGGTTAAAGTGTTTCAGGGCTTGCTAAGAGTATATTTTGTAAGAACTCCTGAGAAGATCAGAAAGCACAGGATGGAGTGCATATGTGAAGCAGGGAAAAGAATGTTCTGTCAAACGGAAAAGTGAGTGGAAGATGTTCTCCAAGTGCTTTTTGCAATACATTGAGATAAATTTCGTGAGAACAAAACCAAAATAATACTCCTAAGTATTAATGGATGTGACTGTTCCATTGATGCAACCTCTCATGGCAAAAGGAATTCTCAACTTCTTGTAACTAGGCAAACCACGTTACACCTAATTTCATTCAGCCAGTTTCATTGGCTTATCAGAAGGGAGATGCACAGGAGAAGCACACGGGGAAATAGTTGTATTTAAAATAATAAATAACTAACAAGCTCCATTATTAAAAATCATCCTAATTGCATAGGAATAGGCAAATATTGGCTCTCATTTTTATATCACTTGTGAATTTTTCTGGTTTTAACTCTAAAGACCAGAGTCTGCATTTTAAAAAATCTTTGCTTCCGTTTATGTCTTTATTAGGCTTTAATGATTTATTTGAAGCTTACAGGGTAAGATAATGAAGATAATTTTTCCTAGAAATACCAGTTAGAATCACAACACCTCAGACAAATGAAGACATTCATCTAGACAGCTTCTTCATAATCAGAAAAATCTAGGCTGTGAAACCAGTGGGGAGGTGACAGCAGTGTTTGGCAGGTTTTGCAGGTGTGTACAGAAATCACCAGGAGATTGATCACTGAGTCAAAACTGTGGAGGAGTTTATCTCAGCTGAACAACTTGTTTGTACAGAACCTGGTTTTGACCAGAACTTTGGAGATTTTTTTAAAGTTCTTTAAACCTGAAAATAAATGTTTAAATCATTCAGATCTTCCTTGGGGAAAAAAAAAAATTAGAACAAATAGAAGAAAGTCTCTCAATTTGCCTGAGCAGTTAGACTCTGAAAGATAATGGTCAGAAAATTAAAAAATCAAAGGTACTTTTTCAGGTCTTTGTTTATTTTCTATGTATGTGGTAAAGCTTAGTGGTTCTGCCATGCACATTGATTTATTCATTGTGCAGAAAAGAAGGGAGCTGTTCTCACAAAGCAATCCCAAGTGAATGGCAAGTCCACATGAGAATTTTATATACTGACATGCCAAGAAAGTGTTGTTTGTATTGAAAGCACAATGAGTCAGACCAACAGAACTTTTAGCTGTCAATAACCCCAAAGTAATTTTCAGAAATGTTACTTCTTTATGGCACAGTAATTTGCTTCATTTTGTTCCTCCCTAATTGTATTTTTGTTTACTGCCAGAGTAACAAGAATTACTTAAGCCTTTCATTTATGCTCACAATCAATCATGTAATTGCACCTCTGGGGTAAATTGTTCCCATCTTTCGGGGAAGAACAGGGTGCTGTATTAAGTACGTTGCACCATTTTTTATCATGTGGAGACAGCTTTGGTTTGGATTAAAAAAAAAAAAGAATATGCTAAAGTTGTAGTTAGTGTTGCTAAACTGAAGAGTTATTTTGTTCTGTTTTTTCTAGAAAAGTTGTGTCTTGGGCGTATCACAGTACATTTGAGCTGTAATTGCTCCTGACAGTGTTCTGTGGCTCTGTAGGAACAAGTTAAGCCAGCCTGTGCATGTATCTGTAGCTAATTTGGTTTCATGTCTCTCTTCATTTCACAGAAACATGCATCTGCAGTGTGAGGTTTGCATCCTTTATCCATGGAATACTGCCGTATTCCACCAAACAGCCTTTGGGGTGCACGCATGTAGTTGGGTAAAGTCTGACTGCAAACAGCCTTGTGTGTGCAGGGCTGAGCTGTGCCCTGGCAGTCCATCTCAGCAGGGCAGGGCAGGGCAGGTGCTCAGAGCCAGGGGCACTCACAGAGCACCTCCACTGGGCAGGAGGAAATCTGCCTGCACAGCTGACCAGCTGCTCACAGGGAGCGGTTTGTGGTTGTATTTACCCTTCTGAAACTCTTCCATCCTATATGACTTGACCCAGTCACAGGTGGAATTGGATTGTCCTTGGCGTCCACAGGTCTAGAGGGGAAAAGTTCACTTGTGCTGAGTGCTTCAGCCATTGTCCCTACTCTGTTGCTATAGTTCCTGCTCTTTAATCCGCCCTGGCCTCAATCCTTCAGCTACAAATGCACATTAACTTAATTACCTTGAGTTCCCTCCCTGGTGTCCCAAGCAGTGAGTGCAAACCTGGGCATATTTGAAGGTGTTGATTTGTCTCTGGTTTTTCACCTTCTTCAAGCTAATAGTGGTGACTCTCAAAGAAACATCTTAATTTGAGTGTCTGCTCTTCTAATTTATCATTCAGCAAAATGTTTGCCCTCACAAACTGGTCTTTGTCTTGACCACCAGTAACATTTATACTGGTAATTTAAAAGTTAGTGATGTATTTGCCGTAAGCATTGTAACAAGTATTTTTAAGGAGTTCAAATGTTACTGAGAGTATCATTGCTGAATTCCAGAAAGCCAATTTACTGGGTGTTCCTCACTAGGCAACATGACATAACCTTTTGTAGTACCTGAGTTTCTGTTAGTCCCTGGAGTCTGGGGATGAAGGGTGCTGGTAATTTCTGCTCCCTCAGGGCCTGCATTGACTCACAGGGATTCTGTCCTACCTGTCCTGTCAGTCCAGCTGAAGCTTTTGAAAAGATAGAGTGGGCGTTCTTCTTCCCTCTGGCTTTCAGGAAAAAAAGAAAAATCAATGCATTTCACATCTTGAAAGTTGATCCTGTTAGAAATGTTTCTTTTAAAATGCAGGGGTGCTGGTGTGTGCAGCATTCCCCTGTGAGCCAGCCCTAGAAGGAAAGGAGGATTTCAGTGATTATTTGTTCTGGCTGCTTCAGTTACCTAATGATACTGAGAAGGGGGAGAAAAATATTTAGAAACCATTATGAGACTAAGAATTGAAATCACTTTGGACTCGCTTTTCTTTCTAGGATAATGCAAAGTTTGTATCCCTCAGTCTCATTTAATATCTTCATTAATCTCTCAGTGACTGAGAGCATCACGTATCTACAACAATATGCAAAAGAAAAATGTATTTTACATTGAATGCATTCTGTCAGGCTTCTCAACAGCTGTTCTCCCTAATTATGTAACATACCATTGGTATTTCTTCATTTAAATTTGCAGATAAGCAGTTGTAGAGATGGTTGAGCACGTGTGCATGTAGACTGAAAACAGGTTTATGAGCATCCTTTGATTCCCTGTCATCATCCATGTAACTTGGCACACTTCTTAGAAGTCACCCATGAATAATGCAAAAGTAATAACTATCCTGATAGCCATGCTTTCCGTCACACTTCTTTTTTTTCCTAATTCTGTAATTACAGCTTCTGTAAATTATTTTTCTTTCTGTCAGGTTTTGGTCTGCATCAGTGAGATCTTGATGGAAATGAAGAGGATGATGTACCAGTAGGTTGTGGGGGAGTGTGAAGCATTATTTTCTTGCCAGTGAGCTGTTACAAATTTGCACATGCAATCTCCTGAGGAATTACTTAATGCATCTCCAGTGTCCTGCCTGTCCCTGGTGGGCTGTCTGTCCCCACTGCCCTGGCCACATTGCTCTGCTGGGCACAGACAGGCTGTGGAGAGCAGGGCCCTGCCAGGAAAGGGCTGAGCTGCAAGGCAGCAGCACATCTAGTCCTCCCTTCTTGTAAACTGGTTATTTTAATATAAATTACTCCTGTGCAAGTGCAGTGATCTTTGAAATGACATTTCAGAAGGGTATGTGTGAGGGAGTGAGTGGAATTGTAAAGTTACATTATAAATTTGTTTTATTCATGGGGTTCTCAGTGTTATCTTTGAATCACAGAAAGTGATTTTTGTTGGTGCTGAGAGTGTTGTACACCTTATTCCTGGAGAAAAGAGTAATTTTCTTTCCATGTTAATTGTTCTTGATGTAGGTTTGTTCTTCTGCAACAGGTTCCATTTTTGCAGTAAGTCTTTGAGGTGAACTTCTAAACTCAGATGGATATTCCTAAATTCAGTGGGAAAACGTAGTTTACGTTTGGGTTTTTTCCCCAGCATTAAGTATTCTGTAGAATAGGAATCACTAAGTAGCACTGGGCTGTTGACAGCTGTGTGAAAATAAGGCTCTAGAGAATGGCTTTGCAGTTTTGTTTTCTGGGATACATGTGGTGGAATGTTACACTGTGGTGGAATGTTACTCCTGTTCATTTCCACAAACGGTGAGAGAGATGCGCAGTGAAATAAAAGGGGAATGAACTTCCTGGGGCCCACACTGTGATCTCAAACCCCAGCGAGTTCTAACAGCATCCAACTTCTTTGAGAGGTAATGCAGTCATATCCTCTAACTTACCCTCTGAAAACTAACCTAGAAAACATTGCCTCTCTGCTGTTTTTTTCTGAGGCCTTTGACAGGAACCTTTGCTACTTGAACCGAGCACTGAAAACAGAAGATAACCCATCCTCTTCTTTTTTTTTTAGTTTGCATACTAAATGGGTCGAACACCGTAAGATGAAGAGCTTTTAATTTTGCAGGATTTGGTTGGCTGTCAAAGAGACATTAAAACAAGTGTTTTCCAGCCAAATTGCATCTGCTGAGGAGTGATGGATCCAAAGAGACGCTGCTCATGCTGCCTGTCTGCACGTTCCTTGTGGGCAGGACTGGAGAAGAAGAATTTAATGTTTTAATGTATAAAAACATTTAGGAGGAGATTTGCATTAAAATGTGGATTCCAAGCCACTGAGGAGTCCTGAAGAAGTTTGGTGGGGTTTATTATGGCTGTTTTAAATGTGAAAAAAAAAAACCAACCAAAAAAGGGTTGTTTAAGCAGTAGGTTTTGTGACTCAACAACTTTATTGTATCAGGAATAATAGAGCATAAAGTTAGGGAGCAATGCCTTGCTGCAAATTAGCTGTTACTTTTATAAATGCAATCATCCACACTAAAATAGTTATTCCTGCTTATTTCTGGGATAACAGTGCTCAGTATGTATGTTCAAAAAAAAAAAAAGTATAATTCTTATAGTGTAAAGGACAGAAGCAGAAAGAACAATTTTATCAATTTTCAAAGGATGATATTTAAGATGTTTTATGTCATTTAAAAATGCACTGTTTGTTTCATCTGTAGTTAAGCTTGAGTTGGAATGTTTAAAAATGCTGGAAAGAAAGACTTCTTCTCCAGCTGTCTCTAACAACAAGGGAAAGATAATACTAATTTCTCTTTGTATCTTGAGCATTTAGTGAGGAAGTTCAGGAAATTATTTTTGTGAATGCAAATTAGATACAAAGCAGGCTAAAATATTTTGTGGGCTCTGTGGAAATGATGCAATCCCAGAGAAAAATGGAAGCTCTGTGTGTAATCATCACGGGCACACAACAGACAGCCTGTGAGATGCTGTCCCTGTAAGGAAAAGCCAAGTAAGAAATGAGAAAATAATAACACCACTAATTGTAGGGTCAGGGACTAACACTGACCTTTTTCATTAAGGAGCCAGAGATTGTTGAAGCATAAAAAGTATTTGTCATTCTGATTAACGTAATTGCAGTTAACAGTGTTAAAAAAAGGCCTAAGTTATCCTGTTCTCTGTGGATCTGTGCAGTAAGGGGGATTGTTTGATTTTACAGCAGAGCCTGGTGCCTGACAAGCTGGGAAAGGGGCACAGGGGTGGTGGGGGCACTGTGAGAAATTCACCAAAATCTTCATCATTCCTAACCCAGCATTTGAAAGGATTACAGTGGCTTAATAAAATGTTAATTTCACAAAACCTCATTATCCTGAGTTGTACACTTAATTCAGAGAAAAATCATGTACACTTGAATTATGGCCAGAATCACCTGTCTTTTGGGGTATGTGGGAGTGTAACTTGTGTGCGTGTGTTTAAGCACACAGTCATTCAAACAGAAACTCAGTTTTCTCATGTGCCCATCTCCAACCAAGAGTAGTTACTTTTTAACTGAAGATTTGCTTATTATGCAGTTATGCATGACAGCATGACAGATTTTCAGGGCAGGGACCAGAGAATATATACAAAGCATAGTTATACTGGGTCCAGCCTCCTTGATTTTAGTCAAATGCTCTTAGTCATAAGATCCTCATAAAATTATTTGTATCTTGGTGGTGCCTCAGGAAGTCACAGAAGCAATTATAATAGAGAGAGATCCAGCAAAAGAGAGAGAAAGAAACCACTATATTGGGTGGTATTGGAAATACAATATACTAAACCCATGAGTTAGTTTTCCTTAAATCAGTGTGGCTTGTATGTAACTATATTGGCTTATAAGAGTTAATAAATCCAGTTTTACGTCCCTCCTCAATGGGCATGCTTGTGATGACCTCTCTCAGAAGGGATGCTCTAATGTGATTAATTAATTCAAAAGCAGAAATACAAAAAAGAAATGCTCTTTCTTCAGTATAGAATGGGTATTACTTGCCCAGGCAAGGAAAGCTGCAGGAAAAGGGAAGACCAGGGTGGACTAACAACAGGTTTCTCAGAGGTAGACCACAAATTCACAATTTGAGATAGGGTTTAAGGGTTACGTGGATGTGAATCAGAGCTGGAAGAGTTGTGTGGAATGTGGAGGAGTTGGAGTGTGGAGCTCGCCTGCTTGCAGGCGGCTAAGAGTTGTGTTTGAACAGACTGAGGAGAGAACTTTTAAAATACCTTTACATCTTTTTTAAGGACGCTGGTTAAGATTGTATGTCTGTGCAATTAGGGGAACTATTGGTTATTTTGTTACTGCCTGACGGAGGTGGCTGCTCTGCTGTTGGGATGCACAAACACCTGGGAGCTTCTGCTGGCTGTGGAAATGCCGTATCAGATACCTTTGGGTATTGTTAGCATTAGAAACCCGTATGAATAGAGCGTTGAACTAAAGCAAAGGAGTAAAATTCACCTTCACAGCAGCCTGTGATGGAATTCTCATGAGCTGACCGGTCTGAAGTCCCAGGGTTCTTTTTGGGGGAAAAGCAGGCTGCCTTGTGCTGTTTGTGAAGGTGGGAGAGGTGTGTGCTGGAAGGCGAATGTTCTACTGCATTCTTCTCCTCTGTTTGTAGCAGCAACCAGAGATTATAACAGAATGGTTTCATGCCCATGATTATTTTTTTCCCAGCATTAGCTGACATTTGTAACGTTTTTGTGTTCTGTGTCCCGGTGCAGAATGGGCGCTGCAGACAACATCTACAAAGGCCGGAGCACCTTCATGGAGGAGCTGACAGACACTGCTGAGATCATCAGGAAAGCCACCTCCAGGTCCCTGGTGATCCTGGACGAGCTGGGCCGAGGGACGAGCACACACGATGGCATTGCCATTGCCTATGCCACCCTGGAGCATTTCATCAGAGATGTAAGTGCCTGAGTGTTGGAAAAATACCAGTACAGCTGGATGGGACGTGCCTGAGCTGGTCTGGCCCTGCTGCTTGACCAAGCAGCAGCACTGTGGTGTTCCAGCCCAGAGACACCCTTGGCTGCCTGGGGGCTGCAGCTGGGCACACCAGCCCAGGTTACAGGAGCTCAGGTTCCCCTGGCAGAGAGGCTTTGGGGCCATGGGGAAGGAAAGGAGTGGGGTCTGATGGAGGGTTGGATCCAGAGCTTTGTTCTGGCCCACAGCCTCTGACCCCACAGCAGCTCCAGCAGAACTCCTGACCCCGTGGGTGCTGCTCCTTTAACCCCGGGAGAGGGCAGGGAAGGGGCAGGAGCCACCAGCCAGGGACAGGAGGGGAGGGACAAAGGGACAGAGGACACCTGGATGGCCCAGTGCCCCCGGGGGTGGAGGGCATCCTTTGAACCTGCCAATCACTGACCCCTTCTGGAATGGCAGGACTGACAGACAGTGCTGGGAGGGGAGAGGAGAGGGGGCTGACACACCTGGCAGGGAGTTATCAGGGCAGGGAGGAACCGGGTAAATCCTGAAACCACCCCGCAGCCCCTGAGATGCTCTGTGGAGAGCAGTGCCAGGTCCCCTCGGGGCTGTGGGGAGGGGACAGCAGCTGGGCCAGGCAGAGCTCAGGGACACCAGGTGAGGGCCAGGCGTGCTGTGTGTGTGTGCTGCAGGTGCAGGCGCTGACGCTGTTTGTCACCCACTACCCGTCGGTGTGCGAGCTGCAGCAGCTGTACCCCCGCGCCGTGGGCAACTACCACACTGCCTTCCTGCTCAGTGAGGAGGACACCACGCTGCAGACAGGTCAGTGCCAGGAACACAGCCACAGACACAGCTCAGGGCCAGCAAACACAGCCACAGACACAGCTCAGGGCCAGCAAACAGCCCACAAACACCAGAGCTGTGTGCCCAAAAAGGAGACAGGGGAGCCCTTTGACTTTATTCCAGTCAAGGCAGAGGCCATGGGGCATCCCCTGGGGTCTCTCACATTTTTGGAGGATGCAGCCTCCTTTTTATCCAATCTCCAGCCACATTCCTCTTTTCTCTTTCCCCCTTGGCTGAGGGACTTGAGAGGTTCAGACTTCCCAGAGCACCTGATCCCAGAGATTCCCCTCCAATGTACAATCCTCCCTTGTCATGTTTAATTCTGGTGGAATTTAGGGGGTTTTCTTCCCCACCATTTCTTTCCTCTTTCAACCTCTAATTTCATTGATCAGCAAACCTAAAATTTATTTGCAAATCTCTTTTTCCATTCATCAGTCAGTGGGATCCTTCCCATTGTTTCTTTCCTCTCCCAGTGCTGGTTTTATTAACCAGACCCACAGCTTGTTTGTAAAGACAAATCTCTCATTCCTCTCATCAGCCACAAAGTAATGCTGATGCTGATGCCTTTTCACACTACCTAAAAACAGGAGCCAGACTTCCAACAAGCTGTTCATGGCCATTTTCCTGCTCAGACCTTGCCACACGCTTTCTCTTGCATCCATCCCCACCTGCCAACCTGAGCAGTCCCCAGTGGCTGCTGCCAGCAGTTTGAGGGGTCCCTCCGTGCATGGATGGCTTTTGGGGCTGCCTAAAAACAGGGGCCAGACAAAGGTAAGGGAATAAAAAGCAGCTATATTCACTGAAGGGCCTCAGGTGCATTTTGGGCAGGCAAAGCTCCCCCAGGGGCTGCACCCAAAGATGGACCACGGGTCACGGGTTTGCACACTTTTATAATTTCAGTTCATTTGCATATTGGGGGTTAATCTCCCAATTCCAGCTTCAGCTAATGAAGTCATTTAGCCCCAGTTTGCCCCCAGCTCCCTTTTGTTTGCATTTCTGGCCCTGGGGCAGTGAGGTGTCCTTGGCTGCCAGGCCTGGAGAGGAATTGCTGTGCCTGCCCAGAATGGGACAGCAGCAGCTGACACTGAATGTGGAGTTTGGAGTTTGCACTGAGGAACTGCAGGATCACAAATACATGGAAATTATAAAAGCTAAAATCCTAGGATGTCAGTGTGACAATTTACACCTCACCTGAATGTGATACACCCACTGTCACTCCAGTCACACCTTTAGGGGGGTTGAAAAGTGGACAGGCATTCCTTCACGTGTTTCAGGAGGATATCTGAGCTGGGTAGGGAAAGATTCACCCATCCCAGCATCCAGCCTCCCTCAGCAGCCAAACACAAAGGATTAGGGAGGAGGGATTAGGGATCAAACATATGGCAGTTCTTTCTCTGAAAGATCTCACTGTCTGGAAACATTTGCTATTTATGGGGCTTCACGAGCAGGATGTGTTTTGTAGCTCCCATGGATTTCATTTCAGCTGGGCTGCATAATTTAATATTGTGTACTTTCAGGGTCTTCGTCCTACTGTGTCAAGCAGCTCCAACATTTAGCACTCTATGGAGTGAAAAAATGCATCTGATAGTTTTGAGACTGTTTTGAAACATGATGGCTCCAGTTCTTGAGTTATAAGAGGCCTGTTCTTAGAATAAATGTAAAATTTTTGAATGTGTTTCTTTAATGACTTGCCACTGCAATTTGCCATTAACCTTTCCCCTAAATAATTCTTCATATTGTATTATCTGCTTACCTTGTAAGCTGATCAGGACAGCAGACTTATGTATTTGCCACAGAGAGGAGGTTTTGATTTTGGTTTTATGTTTTTAGGATCTGAAGTGGAAGAGAATCCTGAATTTATCACTTTCCTTTATCAAATAACTAAAGGAGTCTCTGCAAGGAGTTATGGGCTAAATGTTGCCAAACTGGCAGATATTCCTGAAGAAATCTTGAAGAAAGCAGCTCACAAATCAAAGGAGTTTGAGAGAATAGTGAACATGAAAAGGTTGGAACAAATGTGATTTTTTTTTCTTTAATTATTTCCTTCTGTAATACCTACTTATGCTCTCATTAGTGATAGTGAAAATACTAATGACTTTAATTTAGAAAGTATTTATTATTTACTTTGGAACTTTAAATTGTCTTTGCATACTAAAGTGTAGAAGGAAATATGGACTTTCTTCTTCTGGTTTAACTTCAAAATAAATATTTATAAATTATTTTGATTGCCCCCACAAACACTCAGAATTTTACTGAAATGTCTGGGGATTTTAATATTTCCCTGATACCCAATTTTCATTCAGGGGTGTTTGTACCTTATATATTTGAGTAGTTATGAAAATTCCTGTGTGTATCAAGTGGCATAATGGATTTGTAAATCCTGTAACATTATGTGCACAGTTTAGATATTCATAACTGTTTTCACTGGTTTTTTTTTCTTTTGCTGTTATTTTCCGTGGCAGTCCTATGAGCAAAATTCAGATAGCCCCATAGGAACATAATGAACCAAGATCTTGGTTGTCTGATGGCTGTACCTAATCCTGACAGGATAATTTTACATGAGAACATTTTGACTACTAATTATTTATAGGTGCAAACTTTGAAACTCAACAGCGCTTGGCGCTTAACGATGTTTTTTATCCCTTCTTAATAAAGCAAAAGAGAAACTTTAGAAGGAACTTGACAGTTTATAGGAAAAATAATGCAGGGGCTTATGCTAATTGGAAATATCAGTCTGTAATTGGCAAAAGTAAAAAAAAACAAATCTGGAGCAGGGTCCTGACTGTGCTGTTCAGAGAGTGGGTCTGGTTTGCATGGTGGGAACAGGAGTTTCCAGCTCGGGGGAGCCACACCTGGACCTGCTGGTGGCACTGCCCTTGTCAAAATACCCACGGGCCAGATGCCTTGTCTTTGTTTTTTAATCACCCTCATATTATTTAAGAAAATCCACGGGGTAATTTCAGCCAGTTTTGACATTTGACAATTGACATTATCGTCAGCAATGTGTGTTAAACCATTTTAAACGTCTTGTAATTTGTCACAGCTCTTATAAATCAAAAAATGCTGAGAAGAAACAGGAAGGATGTGTGCACTCATTTGTATTGGAAATGTGTTGTCTTGTTATGGTCCTGCAAATACAAATTTGTACGAACTGAATGAGCCAAATGAAACAGGCTGACTACAATGCTGTTTATTTCCTTTAACAAGTAGTTCCTACCATTTGTTTATATCATTTTGTCAGTGCTGCTGGTGCTGTAAGTTAGTTATGAAATTAATTTGTTGGCTGACCTAGAGCAGGAACATGAATCTTAAAAAATATTAACTGGTTGTTTGAAGATCACATAACATTTTGGGCTGCGCTATTTTGGACTGTGTATAAAATTTTGCAGATGACTGTAGGACTTTCAGGGTTTGATGTGCTTCACTTAAAAATGTGTCTGTATTTTGAGTAGGGTTTTTTTTCTTTTTTCTCCCACAGGAAAAAAATGAAGTCCTTTGCTGAAGCATGGAAGATAAATGATTCTCAGGAACTACAGAAATGGAAAAATATGTATGAGCCTGAGGATGAAAGAAAGGACAGTTTTTAATCCTCAAATCATGGTTAAAGATGGAAGATACTGGAGGTGCAAAATACTGTCTGTAGCTTAATGGATTTTATCAGGTTGTAGTTCCAGGTGCACTGAGTTGACTTTTTTGCTTTCTGAGTGATCATGGATGCTGCATCATGTGTAATTTTCTCTCTCCACATCCCTTCCTTTTCACCCTTTTCCTTAAATGCAAACTGCCTATGGGGATTTGTTCTAATTTGTTTAAAAACCATGAAAAAATTATTGATACATTATAAGTAACTGTTTATAAATAAAACAATGTGTTTCACCTTTATTGTACTTACTTCTGAAGAAATATTTGTGTGTCTTGGGAAAAGGTAGTTGAGTCTCAACTCTGCTACAGCCAGCAACTGCTAACAGTGGTTACTATAAAGAGACTTTTTTCCTTGTTCCCATATTAATGCAATAAAAATTCACAGATTTTTTAGAGCACCCTTTTTTCCTGATCTTTCCCCTCTCTGGCACAGTCTGGAGAAAGACTTAAATCCAAAAATAATGTTGGGATATTGTAAGGGTGAGTGAAAGGGGCAATTCAGAGTGTGCAGCTGGCATCCCCAGTGCTCTGTCAAATGCAAAGTGAAGCTGAAAAATTCAGAAGGGCTTCTCAATTTTTAAATTTCCAGCTACCACAGCCAAATTTCGTATGGGAATATGATATCCAATTGGGCTTTCCCTACAAATAACCAGACTAAACACATTGCAGTGAAAATGGACAGCGATGCTGACGTGCCTAAACCTCAGCAATGAATAGGCAGTATTATAAAAACAATGCAGTGGTGTGATGGGCCTGGGTGCCCTGCAGCCCTGGGGAGCCTCCACCCTAGGAGGGAGCCCCGAGGGGGCTGTGGTCCCCAGGAGCAGTTTGGTGCCAGGGTTTGTCCCTGGAGGTTTGTCCCTTTGTTTGGTCCAGGGTTTGACTCCACTGGAGTGGCCCCTTCCTGAAGGACTGCAGAAGAAGGAGTTGTTTTTTACATGTCATAGGCAGCTGCTGATCCTAAACAAACAGTTCTCTCCAGGCTCTCCAGGTGTCAGGACATCAGGGAAGCAGTTTGTCTGCCATTCAGGCAGCAGGGAGCAGTGGGAGCTTCTCCTCCCCAGCCCTGCAGTGCACTGCCCTGAGCTGGAGGAGCTGAACAGGGAAATTAATCCTGCAAGGAGTGACTGCAGGTGTGTGTTGGTCAAAGGCAGGCATTGTGAGGCACAGTGCTCTGCTGGTGATGTGGGTCTGGAGACCTCTGACCTTGCCATCAGAGAGAGTGAGTGAGCCAGTACCAAATTCCAAGTGCACTCTTGGTCCTCACCCTCGAGGGAGCATTCAGACTGTGCTCTGGCAAGGAAGGAAAAAAAGAGCAGGATGCAGTGAAAGAAAAGAGCTGCAGTGAAGCCTGGGGAAGGGGGTTTGGTGTTGCTGGGCTGCTGGTGCTGTCCAGAACAGCCACAGCAGGCTTTATTGCCTGTGCTCACACTGCAGACTGATAATGATGGTGAGCCCTGCTCTCTCCACAGAGGAGCTTTTCTGGCTGTCCCTGTGAGGCTTCTTGTATTCATGCCAGATAATCACTGTGTTTATTCACTGCTGTTTAATTCCTAGAGAACAGGTGGAGTGCTGTGAGGATGGGAGGGTGCTCCTCCAGGGGCTGCCAAGTGCTGCTGCTGGGTTTGCTGCTGCCTTTGGGGCACATCTGGTGACAAGGCACAGCAGGGACACTGCAGGGACAGTGCAGCTGTGTCTGGTTCTGCTGATGCAGAGCTGGAACCCAGGACGTGCCCAGGAGCATTTGTGGAGCAGGAGATTATCCAGAAAGACAGGCCTTGGGAGAGTGAGTGGGGTGTAAATAAACAAACACTAGAAACCAGGGAAAAGCCTTACTTTTATAAGATTTTTGTCTCCATTCCTTGTGCTGTGGGGTGGGGGTTCTCTGCCATAGCAGAAGTCCTTCTCAAAGAGAGCTGAGAAGCTGCTCTTGTGGTTTTTTTGTTAATTTCTTTTTTCTGTCATTTTAGTCTCAGCACAGGAATCCTCCTCTTAAAAAGAACATGAAGTACAGCTTTGGTAGTGGGATCATCTTGGAGATGTGCCCTATTTTTAAATCAGAGTGATGAGGTTTTGTCTGTGTGCTGAGTCAACAGGTGTAATCATCTCAGGGTAAAGAGGAGTGGCCTGTGTTGGATGGTGCCTGGTGATAGTGGGAATTCCTCCAGTCTTGGGATGCCTTCACAAAGGAATGTTTTAAGTCTCACTTCCCAAGTATTAAGGTTTTTGGAAGCCTGCAGAGGGTATTGGCTTGTGTTCCCAGCACATTTCTGAGATGGTGGAACACTGATGTGAGCAGTGTGCAGAATTTGCACTTGATGGCTTTCATCCACACTCTAAGGGCAGTGTTCATCACTTTGCTGAGCTGTGTCCCTCTTCTCCCTGCTCCTAGCAGAGATTGTTCATGCCTTGCTCTGGAAGGTGTTGCCTTCAGAGCTCAGAGCCTCAGGTGAGCAGCCTCACCTGGCAGAGCCCTTGGACAGGAGGGAGGGAGGCAGAAGGTGCACCTCCTCATGTTTGGTTATTTAAAAAGTTACTGCAGAATGTGCAAAGCCAAACACATCACCAGGAGCAGCCACCTCTGCTGCTGCCAGACAACATCGTTCACTGAGGGAATTCTCCAGGGGATTTCTCTCTGTGTTGCACAGTTTTCCAGAGGTATTTATAGAGGTGACATGAATTTGCTAACACAAAAGTTCACAAGGTGTGTAAATCAATTTAGGGATCACTGAAGTGTCAGCTGAGTCAGGTGTAACAGAAAGCATGTTTCCTGTAATGAAATGAATGTTTGGTATTGATAGGCATCTGAAAGAAAATTATCCAGATTATTTCCACTCTATGTTCAATTACTGCTAATTTAATTAAATCATTTTAGCAGAACTATTGCAGTAGTTTTGATATAAATTTTTTTGGGGGGGAGGAAATAAAGGTTTGGTGGGTTGTGTTGCACAGAGAGAAGTGGGACCTCCTTAATTACATTCCAGATTTTTCCCCTGCCTAGACTTAGGGACAAGTAGAAAGCAAAGGATATTTTCTTAACCTGCTAAAAATCTTTTAACACTGTCTGAAACAATCACCTTGATTTGAGATGCAAGTCCTTGCAGGCCAGGCTGTTCACTGTGAGGGACTGTCTGAAACTGGACTGGGTCAGGCATGAGTGAACATAGAGAGAGACTTCAGACATTTATAGTTTTCAAATATTTATGTTCTTTTGCGCTTGCGAGGAATCTGTAATTTTTTTAATGCCCTCTTTCCAGATGTTTCCCCGGGAGTAAGTAAAAGTGTTTTTTCAGGTGTTATAAAATATGATTTTTATTTAAAATACTCGTAGCTGCCCTAGTAACAATAATGAAAAATACTTCTGGTGTTGATGGAATTTCAAACCTTTTATTTTTATTTCTTAAGTAGTCAGTTTCTACAACTTTGCAATGTGCTGTAGGAAGAAGGATGATTCTCAGGAAAGAAGGGACTGGAAAAGACAACATACAGCAAATTTCAAATGCACAATCAGCAATAAGGAAGTAGAAATCAATGTTGGGTTTTCTGAATCATAATAATCCCAATATCTAGGGTGAATTAAAACTCAAGAGTGTGCCATGAAGATTACTAGATATAATTATCTCGCTCTTATGTAACACTAAATAAAAGTTCCAGTTGAGTGCTGAGCTTTTCCCTCTGCCTGCATTTCAAGTTTTTCCTCTTTGCATTTTGCTCTCTGCAGAATGCTGTAGGAATTGAGTTTCTTTGTCCTGGTTTAAGCCAGCCAGGGAGTGATGCAGCTTGTAATTTGGAGTTTTTGTCCCCAAACAGGTGTCACAGTTATTAAGTTTTAAGAATGCAAGGTACAGAACACCAAGGTGCCCTGAGCAGCCTGCCCAAGAACATTCCCAGGGAGGCAAGGACAGTGTCCCTGGTGTTAGGAAAATCAACCCACAAACACCAGAGGTTTGTGTCCCAAAGGAGACAGGGGAGCCCTTTGACTTTATTCCAGTCAAGGCAGAGGCCATGGGGCATTCCCCTGGGGTCTCTCACATTTTTGGAGGATGCAGCCTCCTTTTTATCCCAATTTCCAGCCACATTTCCCTTCTCTCTTTCCCCCTTGGCTGAGGGACTTGAGAGGTTCAGACTTCCCAGAGCACCTGATCCCAGAGATTCCCCTCTAATGTACAACCCTCCCTTTTCATGTTTAATTCTGGTGGAATTTAGGGGGTTTTCTTCCCCATTGTGTCTTTCACCTTTCATTGTCTAATTTCATTTACCAGCCAACCTACAGTTCATTTGTAAAGGCAAATCTCTTTTTCCATTCATGATTCAGTGGGATCCTTCCCATTGTTTCTTCCTCTCCCAGTGCTGGTTTTACCCACCAGCAGACCCACAGCTGGTCTGGAAACACAAACCCCCTGTTCTCTCACAGGACCACCCTGCTGCCCACAGCTCTCCCTGGGCTCTGTCCTCCCTGTTCTGTCCCCACCCTGAGCTCCCCTCGCTGAGAAGTGTCTCTGCATAAATTGAAATGCTGCCTCTATTTGCAGTACTTTGCCTAAGCAAAGTCTCTATTAATGCAATTAAGTAGCTATGTTAAATGAGCTGATCTTCTAGGTAAGTTCCTATTCTTAATAGCTCCCACATAGGAAAAGAAAACTTCGCTAATCCTTTAATTAAATTGCAAACTAAATCTGTGTAAGCCTTTTGACACATTTTTTTGAGAAGCAGTTAAGGCTTAGAAGGGATCTGTGGCTGATGATACCTTTGGTCTGTCCCACAAGCCATCAGGCAGCTTTCCTTCCCCCATTTTCCCCAGCAGTGAGACAAAAACCACCTCATTTCCTTAGGATGTACCCTTCCTCCCCTTTGTAACTGTTACCACATTTTGTTTTCTGTTCTTCACACACAGTGCTGTGTGCTGCACCCATCTCATCTACTTTTCTTCCTCATGACAAAAAAGGAGGCTCCTCAAGAAAAAATAGATTTATTTTAAAGCCCTAGATCCTGTAATTTAAAGGATTTCAGCGTAAACTGTATGTAAATAAATGCAGACTTTCCCCTGCACAGCAGCTCCTTGCAGCTGAGGGGAATCCCTCTCCCTGGTGGAGGCTCCAGCAGTGCTCTGGAGCTGACATTCCCCACACTTTGGTGTGAATTTGGGACGTTCCCGTGCTGCTGTGTGTTCTGCATTCTGCACAGCCCCTCCTGGCTCACAGCAGGAGCTGAACCTGCAAAAAGCTGAATCCCTTCAAAGTGTGCCCAGGGACTTGAGCAAGGGTCTGTCTGGGCTCTGGGTTAGAAGTGCCTGTTATTTATTTCCCTTGAGTCTCACCAAATCTCAGCTGGCATCCTCTGTGCAGCTGTTTGTAAGTTGTTACACATTTAGTAATTTCTGTCTGCTGTATTTTTGAATTGTAGGCAAGAGAACAACAAGGAGAAGCACTTTGACCCTTTCCACCTTTGCACACCGATCCTGTAATGCCTTGCTGACCATCACAGTATTGCCATACAGCAGGAATATTCTGACATTTTTTCAAATAAAAATAATTTGACTATTTTCAAATCTCAGTCTCTCTTGGTTTCTCAGCCTGAGGTCCCCAGAGCTTTGAGACCAGCTCACAGCAAGTGTCCAGTGTGTGTGTGTTTCCCTGAGCTCAGCAGATCTCTGTGGCCACCGTCAGGGATTTAAAACCTTCCCCTTTCTCTCCTGTGCCACTTTCTTTCTGCATCACTGACAGCTGCCCTGCCAGGCCCTGCAGGAGCTGGGCACAGCACTGGGGCTGGGGTTGCAAGGGAGGAAATGGAGCTTCTGACAGGACCCGAGGCAACACAACCTTTCCTTTGCTGGCAGCACGAGGCAGGAGTGTCAGAAGAGTTTATAGTGCTCACAACAGGGAGCGCAGAGGAATTATTTGCAAGAGCAAATCCTGGTCCTGCACCAGTGCCAAAGTGGTTTTGTCACACACGGGTTATGAGCTACACAGTGTGCTCCTGTGAGTGCTTGCCTTAAGGTTTACAAGCTCTTGGAAAGGAAGTTATGGACAGAACCGACTGAAAAGTGCATTTTTTGTTGCCTGGCCCTGTTCTTTTTTCAGCATCCAAGGGCTGTACATGGTGCACACACTTTCTGAGTGTCCCAGCACAAGTCCTTGACTCACTTCAGCTCCACTCCTTGTTACACTCACAAAGAAATTCATGCCTGGCTAGTCAGACCTCCACGTGATTTGGAATTTACAGTTTTGTAGGATTGGAAGAGATTGCCCAGAAATAAACAGGATCCTAAATGAAGTGAGGGTGGAATCCCCTTTGTGAACAATGAAACATTTTCAGCTGGTGCCACCCCAAAGCCATGAGAGCTGGATTTGGTGTGGCAGTTGCGAGGTCTCTGTCCCACAGCTGGGCTGGGCATTTCCAGCCCTGCAGGGCTCGGAGCTGCCCCAGGGGTGCTGTGGGGGACAGCCCCTGCTCCCTGGGCAGGGAGGGACGTGGTCACACAGCTCTGAGCCTTCACATCCTCCAGATGCTGCTGTGGGGGACAGCCCCTGCTCCCTGGGCAGGGAGGGACGTGGTCACACAGCTCTGAGCCTTCACATCCTCCAGATTCTGCACTGTTAACTCTGAACTCCATGTAAAGTGCCAGCAGCTCTCCTCACAGCTCAGGCACACAGAACAATCCCTGTCCACCCCAGAGCCAAGGACGCCGCTGCAGCTTCGGCCCAAAAAGTGCAAACAGCAGGGAAGGGAGGAGAGCAGCCTGGGAGGGTGGGACTGCAGAACCTGGAGCTGGGGTTGGACACTGAACCCCAGCATGGACATGGACCAAAACTTATCAAAGTGTGAAAATTCACGACTCTGAGTCTATCTTGGATCCATCTTTGGTCTATCTTGGGTTCACCTTGGGTGTACCTCAGGTGGAGCTTTGGCCAGACTTTTGTACTGCCCAAGGTGCATCCTTATAATAAATGCCCACTTTATTCCTTTAACTCTGCTCTAGGCAACCTCTGAAGGCAGCACAACTTCCCCTGTCAGGGTTTGGAAAGCCAGGTGTTTGCTAAGGAAGGCAGGAGCCTCTCTGGAAATGGAAAATGCAAACCTCCTCCCTCTGAATTATAATTTTGAAATTAAGGGGCTCAGGCTGAGATATAGGAATAGGAATAACAGTTCTTTACCAGGACAATTAACAATACAAATGCAATAGTACAAAAAAACCAAAACAAACCACTGCCAGAGTCAGAGCATGCCCTGGCCCCCTGTGTGTCAGGGTGGTGGCACAGTCCCATCCCATGGGGTGGCACAGTCCCATCCCAGGGTGGTGGCACAGTCCCAGGGTGGTGGCACAGTCCCATCCCAGGGTGGTGGCACAGTCCCAGGGTGGTGGCACAGCCCCATCCCAGGGTGTGGCACAGTCCCATCCCAGGGGGTGGCACAGTCCCATCCCAGGGTGGCACAGTCCCATCCCAGGGTGGTGGCACAGCCCCATCCCAGGGGTGGCACAGTCCCATCCCAGGGTGGCACAGTCCCATCCCAGGGGTGGCACAGTCCCATCCCATGGGGTGGCACAGTCCCATCCCAGGGTGGTGGCACAGTCCCATCCCAGGGGTGGCACAGTCCCATCCCATGGTGGCACAGTCCCATCCCATGGGGTGGCACAGTCCCATCCCAGGGTGGTGGCACAGTCCCATCCCAGGTGGTGGCACAGTCCCATCCCAGGGTGTGGCACAGTCCCATCCCAGGGGTGGCACAGCCCCATCCCATGGTGGCACAGCCCCATCCCAGGGGGGCTCAGCCCTCCTGCAGTGCCAGCTGTGGCTCTGCTGCAGCAGGATCCTGCACAAGGGGGGAGTTTTCCTCTGCAGCTGCAGGGCTGCTGGAGATGGGCCTGCTCTCCCTCTGGGAATGCAGGGCAGGAGAAAGCTGCTCCTCTGGGAATGCAGGGGGCAAAGGCTGCCGTGCTGTCCCAACCCCCAGATTGTATCCAGGTAGGAATGCTTGGCTCCTGCCCTGGGCACAGCATCTCCCCTTGGGATGATGGAATTGGATCAGCCCTGCAGGGACACTCAGTGGGCATGGACAGAAGGTAATTAATAATGAATGGGCCATGGACAGCAGAGATCTCCTGGAGGTGGGTTGGTGCTAGGAGTGATAAAGAACACAGCCCCACCTGGGTTTAGCAGATGGTAGAATGCATCTGGTTTCATCCTGCATCACAACCTAAAACATCCCCCCATGGTCACACCAACCCCAGCACTGCCCTCACCTCCCTCCCAGCCCTGGAACCTGTCCCTGCTGTCCCTCTGAGCTGCTCCTGAGCAGGAGGGGATCCTAGGGTGGGGAGGAGCCCAGGGAGCCCCAGGAGCTGCTGGGGAGGGCTCTGAGCCCCCCTGCCCTGGGACCCCAGCACCTGACCCCAACAGCCATGGGATGGGGCTGAGGGGAGCAGCCAGGGGCTGGGCAAGGCTCAGCTCTGCCCGTGGTGGCTGGGCTGGGGTCAGAGACCCTCCTGGGCTGTGCTCTGCCTGGGGAACAGAGGTCTGTGTGGGTCAGGGTGTGCTGCTCACACACCCACACCTGTGCCTGCCCTGGAGGGCTCACACCTGCCAGGGGAGATGATGGGGAGCAGACACTGTTCTGGCTGAGTTAGATCCTCTCTAAGGCAGCCATGTGAAAATTCCTGTTGGATTTGAGAGGAACAGTGGGTTTGTCTTTACAGACCAGCTGTGGGTCTGCTGGTGGGTAAGAGGAAAGAAACAATGGGAAGGATCCCTCTAATTGATGAATGGAAAAAGAGATTTGCCTTTACAAATAAACTGTAGGTTTGCTGGTAAATGAAATTAGACATGGAAAGGTAAAAGACAAAATGGGGAAGAAAACCCCTAAATTCCACCAGAATTAAACATGAAAAGGGAGGGTTGTACATTAGAGGGGAATCTCTGGGATCAGGTGCTCTGGGAAGTCTGAACCTCTCAAGTCCCTCAGCCAAGGGGGAAAGAGAGAAGGGGAATGTGGCTGGAAATTGGGATAAAAAGGAGGCTGCATCCTCCAAAAATGTGAGAGACCCCAGGGGATGCCCCATGGCCTCTGCCTTGACTCGAATAAAGTCAAAGGGCTCCCCTGTCTCCTTTTTGGGCACACACCTCTGATGTTTGTGAGTTAATTTTCCTAACAGATTGGATCCCTGGGAATGTTCTTGGGCAGGCTGGATGGGGCTTGGAGCATCCTGGGGCAGTGGGAGGTGTTCCTGCCATGGCTGGGGGTGAAGGGGATGGGCTGTAGGGTCCCTTCAGCCTAAACCATTCTGGGAGGGATTCTCAGGCTCACTTGGGAAGATGCAGCTAGCATCAGCCTGGATGTTCTAACTTCCAGCAGCTGATTGAACCTGAGCCTCTTACCCAAGAGTAATCTACCAACAGCAAATCTCACTGAGAGACAGCTTGTCTATTTTGATTCCTACCAAGGCTTTCTTTTTCCCTTTCCCACATTCACCAGGAATCCATATTGTGCTGTAAACAAAATGTAGTTCAAGGATTTTTAATTTTGTTTTAAGTTCTGAATGGAAGTCCTTCTGATGCTACGTGCAAAGCGAAAGCTTTCAGGAGTGCAATTCATAACAACCTTTGTAGAAAACACAAAACTAATACATGCAGCCCTCAGCTGAGGGTTGTTTATGTGCTGCAGCAGAGAAGTGTTGGCAGAAACCTTCACCTCTCTCACAAATAGGAGGCAACAGTCTGTCAGTCATGTCCTTTAGGAGCAGACATTGTTTGGATAGCATCGGCATCAGTTTCACATTTGTGCAGTCCTGTCAAGGTAAATCCCTCTGAGAGGCACGGAGGGAGTGTTTGAGCACTGCTGCAGGCAGCAGCACCACCACTGCTCCCAGCCCCGAGCTGGGAACACCCCAATTCTGCCCTGGGGATTGCTCCTGGCTGCTCCTCAGCTGCCAGAGAGGCAGGGCAGGTGTGTGCAGGGGCAGGGCAGGTGTGTGCAGGGGGCAGGGCAGGGATGCTCGGTGTTTGGGTGCTGGATGTGCTCATGAGGAGCACAGGGGCAGCCCTGGTGAGCACAGAGAGGGCTCAGCCACTGCCTGCAGGAGCATCCTGCACCACACAGGGCGTGCCTGCCTCGCTGCTCCTCATCCCTTCTCAAGGGCTGAGTGATAACCAGCAGGACAGGGTTGCCCAAGGCCAAAAAGGGCCTCTGCACACAGAGCAGGACACAGAGGGAGAAAATGTCCAAAGGTGCCCTCTGGTCCTTGGGTGTCTGCTCCTGGACTCACAAAATCCCAGAAGGGTTTGGGTCAGAAGGAGCCTTAAATCCCACCCAGAGCCAGCCCTGCCATGGCAGGGACACCTGCTCCAGCCCCAGTGTCCAGCCTGGCCCTGGGCACTGCCAGGGATCCAGGGGCAGCCCCAGCTGCTCTGGGCACCCTGTGCCAGGGCTGCCCACCCTGCCAGGGAACAATTCCCAATTCCCAATCTCCCAGCCAGCCCTGCCCTCTGGCCCTGGGTGCCATTCCCTGTGTCTGTCCCTCCATCCCTTGTCCCCAGCTCCCCTCCAGCTCTCCTGGAGCCCCTCTGCCTACTCAGGTGGGGGCTCTCAGGTGTCCCTGGAACTTTTCCAGGCTGACCAATTCCTCTCTCTGCCTCTGGGTTCCCTTCTCCACAGTTAACTCTTCCTGGGCCAGCAGGTCCAGGAGCACTGTGTGCACAGTCTGGCAGCCCAGACACCCCCAGCTGCCTCCAAATTCAGCTTTGCTCTTCCCCCAGTCCAGTCACAAGTGGGAACGGGATGTGTGGCATGTTAGCAGAAACCTCAGGTCTCACTCCCTGCCTTTTATCCTGACTTTTCCATCTCTCTGTTGGAACTTATTTCTGGTCAGTTCCGAGGGCTGTGACGGTCAGAGGCACAAGGATCTCCCAAATCCTTCCTTCAGGCTGTTTCTGCTGCTGGAGCAGGACCCTCCCTGTGGTGCAGGGTTCTGACACCAGCCCGTGCTCCCTGGCAAGGAATTGTTGTGTTGAGTCGTGGCTGTGCTGATAGCAGTGCATGGAAATGAACCAAAGAATGTGGGGAAATCCAGCAGGGGCTGCAAACCAGCTGTGTGCTGAGGATGTGGGTGGGACAGGTTCCTCTGCCCCTGCTGAACATCTGCCCTGGTGTGAGCACGGGGGTCTGACAGGACCCCCACGCCCCGGTGAGCCCTGGGGCTCCAGCCTGACCTGCAGGCAGCCAGAATTCATCACCACCCCACCCAGGGGCTGCCCTGCCTCCAGGGCTCTGCAGGGCTCCTGGCAGGCCAGGTCCTGGCAGGGCAGCAGGTCCTGGCAGGGCAGCAGGTCCTGGCAGGGCAGCAGGGCATTGCAGGGCTGGCACACAGGAGGGGCTGGCGCTGCCTCTCTGCCTGGGACAGCCCAGGCTCCTGCTCAGGCTGCTGCAGAGGAGGTCATGACAAACCCCTGGCCCCGTGGCTTCACATGAGGAAAAAGTGCTGTTGTGTGCACAGGGGATAAGGGATAGCTCGTTTGGGTTCTAATTTGCATCATTAGAGGTACAATCTGTTTTTCCTTAGACATCTTTAGAGCCTGCTATTCATGCTGTCACTGCTATGGATGAGATAAAGCCTGTCTCTTCTCCCAGACCCTAAAAAACATCAGTTTTCTGCATTTTGGGGAATGAGGACAGTTCTGGGCTCACGGAGTGCTGAGGGCAGAGAGCAGCTCCTCAAGGCAACAGGAATGGCATCAGCTCTCACCTCCCCAGCCCTTCATCACCAGCTGTCAAAGTGCAGACCAGGAAAAGCTCAGGGGCAGGAAAGGGCTCCAGGCTGAGCAGGAGTCACCAACAGCTGCCTGGGCTCAGCTGAAATCAGCCCCTGAAGTTACAAATCCAGGCTGGTGCCAGCAGCCCCTTCCCCAGCAAGGAGGCTGTGTGAAAAATGTGTATTTTATGATTGGTTTTTGGCAAATGTTACAATGAATATTGTATGTGTTAGTTAGAAACTGATGCTGTATTAATTGTCTTAAGTAATGTGTTAAATATAGTTTTAGGCTATAACATAAGGTTAAAATAGAAACTATGCTATGTAGGATACTTTTTTCCTAAAGAAAGGGCTTGCAGTGAGATAGCAGCCACAGGACACCCAAATATTTCAGAGAAAGAGAATTTATTGCTCCATTATCAGCAGAAATGAACTTCTTCCTGCCTCACTCAGCCCTGAAGATGCCATCAGGGTTCAGAGGAAGAAGCTGACAGTGCCCAGACAGAATCCTGTGTTTGAATGGAATTTACTCATCATGTATGAGGTGTGTGAATATGCAACAGGCTGTTGTTTTTAAGGGTTAATCCTCTGTTAATGTGGGTCCTTTTTGGGCTTATTTTACCCAGAAAAGGTACCTGGACTGTCCCTAACTCTTTGTTTCTATTGTCTTGTATTGTCCTAATCCAAATTGTCCAAATTATCATTACTCTAATTATATTACTATTTCTATAGCCATTTTATTACTATTAAACTTCTAAAAACAAGTGATTGGCATTTTTCACAGCTTGGAAAGGATCTGGAGGATCAGCTGGGATCAGTTCCATGGGCAGGGACAGCTTCCTCAGGAGGAGCAGGAGTCGTGGGTTGTTCTGGGGAATTCTCTGGTTTTGGGTAATTGTTACCAGCATGTGAGTGGAAGGTTTTGTAGGAGAGAGGGAAATTGATTTAAGGTAGTGGTCTGGGTTGTGACTTTTGAAAAGCACAGTGCCTTTCCTGCAGAACTGTATTTGTGAATCAAAAGCACAGACTAAATCAGTACAAACAGAAACACTGAATAATGGAAAGGAGGGCTGGAGGCTGGGCAAAAGTAGGTGAGATTAAATTCAGTGTAAATAATCCGCAGCACTCATGGGGGGAAATTTCTGTAGCAATTGAAAGATGAAAATAAACTTTCACAACACAGTGCAAGTTCTTCTGCAAGAATATATGTTGCTTCTTTTTCCACTTTTTTTATTATTTTTACTTTTGCATAGCTTTATTTGTCAGATTTTCAGACACCAAAACTACATTTTCTCAATTAACAGATCAGCTTGCCTGACTTGCCCAGAGGATTCACAGATGGATTACTTCAACAAAAGACACAGAGATTTAGTATGAAGGACGCAAATGAAAAAAACCCCTTGTTTCTCCTGGTTTCAAAGCAGAATCTTTTACTGAGCCATGGTATGTGTGTGTGTGTGGTACTTCACAGAAAATTAAGGAATACTAACTTATCTTTTCAGCCTGTGGAAGCCACAGGTTCTCATGACTCAGCTAAAGTTGTTAAGAACTGAAACCAACCAATGCAATACCATCTCAAGGGTTTCAGGATGAGTTTTTAATGCATCCTACAAACAGAATCATGTTGATTTCTTTCAGAAACAATGAAAAAAATCCATCTACTGTTGCTAATAAAATCACACAATGTCTCACTACAGTTACGAGCTGCAAATTGTTTTTATTTTTCACAAAACAAATTATATTATGTCAGGCTGCTGGAGTGAACAATAGTTATTGTTGGGAAACAGGTTCAGATAAGTTGTACAAGCTACACTTCCTCCCCTAAGAGTTTCCCAAATTGAAATTGCAGGTTGTGGCCTGGGGACAGAGTGTACCCTGAGCTCTGGAGGCTCCAGGACCTCAGTCCTGCCAGGTTTCCTTGGGGTCCACGGGGTGTGAAATGATGAGCTCAGCAGCCCAGGTCTTTCCTTATTTCATGAATCACCAGGTCTGGGGTCTGTGCACACACCCCAGACAGGACAGGACTGCTGGGACGTGCCTTGAGCTGTTTGATTTTCCAGCAGCAGCCTCAGGACAGGGCTGTGACAGTGGGAAGGTGCCAGCAGCTCCCGTCCCAGGCAGCAGACACAGAACTCGAGGTCACAGCTCACTCTGGAAGGTTTTTCACCACTCACACAGAGCAGAGGCACGCTGACAGTGGTTCCACCCAGCCACTGTGAGCACAGGTACCTTGGGTTAAACAATGCTGCTTATTTCAAATCCAGCACTGCCTGTGAGCCTCCAACACAGTGCACAGAGCTCCGTTGTTAGGCTGAGAACTCCCTGACACCTCACTGGATAAACTTTTCTGCAGCTTGGGGAGTTATTCTGGACAGGTGTGAATACACAGACCGTGGTTCTGTTTGTCCTTGCTTCTCTACATTTTACATAATTTCTCTGCTGACCAATCTCATGCTGCTGCTCAGCTCCAATCTCAGCTCTGCTGTCTCTGAGGCCTCCTGCAGCTTCCCAAACCCCTCTGATTGTGTGGATTCCCTGATTGTGTAGGGTGTGAAATAATTAGCACAGCAGCCCAAGTCTTTCCTTATTTCCTGAATAAAGCACATCAACAATGAGGTTTTCCTTTCTCCCCATCTGGCTAACCCAGCACAGCAGCAGGGACAGGGAGCAGAGTTTTCAGAGTTTTCAGCAGTAAAACACAATTTCCAGGAGCATCTCCCGTGTGAAAGCTGCAGGAGGAGCCCAGCCACAGGCGCTGCTCAGCCTCCCAGAGCCTCACCCAACCCTGCCGGTGTGTTTAGGGAATTCCCACAGGGAATCGGGCAGAGGAGCTGCTGGAGAGTCTGGCTGCCCTTCCCCTTCGGTTTCCAGCTGTCAGGAGTGTCGGGAGTGTCCCTGCAGCACTTCCACTCAGAGCCACCCCTCCAGGTCCCTGCACTCGTCATTTGGGATCCTGTCACATCCCCTCCCCGCCTCCATCTCCCCTCTGCTGCCAGAAACCTGCTGGAGAAAAGATGGCACAAAATATTCTGGCATCATCCTCCGCCTCTCCAGTGCCTGAGCTCCCTTTCCTCATTCCTTTTCCCTTCTCAGGCAGTAATGAGAAGAACAAAAAAAAGTTCAATTTTTTCTTCCTCATCTATTTATCAAATTGTATGTAGGATGCAGTGGCCATTGCTCTGTATGTCGAGGAAGGCGTTTTAATCAATTAATAAATAAACATGGTTCCTGAAGTAAGATTAATTAACTGATTCAACTATGAACTGATTTTCCTTGCTGTTCAAAGTCACCTTTATTATTATTGGCAAAAGAAGGCCATGCATAAACACCCTCTCACTCTGACTGTGATTTGACAATTCCTACATGAGAAATAAGCACTAAAATGGTGTTGTCTTTCCAGACCAGCTGTGGGTCTGCTGGTGGGTAAAACCAGCACTGGGAGAGGAAAGAAACAATGGGAAGGATCCCACTGACTGATGAATGGAAAAAGAGATTTGCCTTTACAAATGAACTGTAGGTTGGCTGGTAAATGAAATTAGACATTGAAAGGTGAAAGAAACAATGGGGAAGAAAAACCCCTAAATTCCACCAGAATTAAACAGTAAAAGGGGGGTTGTACATTAGAGGGGAATCTCTGGGATCAGGTGCTCTGGGAAGTCTGAACCTCTCAAGTCCCTCAGCCAAGGGGGAAAGAGAGAAGGGAAATGTGGCTGGAAATTGGGATAAAAAGGAGGCTGCGTCCTCCAAAAATGTGAGAGACCCCAGGGGATGCCCCATGGCCTCTGCCTTGACTGGAATAAAGTCAAAGGGCTCCCCTGTCTCCTTTTGGGACACAAACCCCTTATGTTTGTGGGTTGATTTTCCTGACACCTGCTTTGCTTTGGCCTGGAGGAGCTGGCTAAATAAGAAGGATGGAAGCTTATTTAAATAAGAGGAACTAGGCAGAAAATAAAAACTTTAATAGTGAAAATAACAGAGGTGGTGCAGGTACAGAAGCCAGGCTCTAAGCACCCCTGGGTGGGGCAAGCACAGCCAGGTGCAGAGGCACAGACCCAAGCTGAAAGGTGAACTCACAACATCACCTCGTCAGAAGAAGGTCTTGACCAACAGCAAAGGAAAAGTGGAAACCTGACCAAATTTAGGAAGGTTCTGTTATCTCAACTGGCTCCCAGAGTGGTTTTTATGGTGGCCTGGTCAGGGTTCCCCTCCCCTCATGCTGGGGTTTATGGCCAAATCCCTCTGTGAGAGCATCTGGGGTGAAAACCTCGGCAGGGTGAGATGCCCAGGGAAGCGCTGAGCAGGGGAGGTGGGAGCAGGGGCAGCCTGGGCAGGGCTGGGCAGGGCTGGGCTGGGCAAACCTGCCCAGGGTGTGCCAGGGGAGCACTCCTGCAGGTGAGGAGGGCTGGGCACTGACAGAGGTGTGGGGGAAATCCACAGCCTGCAGCCCCTGAGCCTGCAGGGAGGATGCTCTGCTGCCTGGGCTGGGCTGAGCCTGCCCCGGCGAGGAGGAGGGAGCTCCTCTGCTCCTGCCAGGCTTGCTCCAGGGCACTTGGAGGTTGCACACAGGCTGGACTGCATCAGGTACAGTATTGCTGGGTTTTAGCCACCCTGTGATTTCAGGAGTCAGGGAGGATTGCTGTCCTGCTGTCCTGCAAACCCTTCCTCAAAGGCTCCACAAAGGGTGTAAGTGACTTTGTTTAATTTTTTTTTTTTTTTGGTCACAAGAGAAAAATCCATTTGGAACGGCTTAAGGACGAAAAGATCCGAAGGTGTTGGTGTTAGCAGGACATGGATTTGCTGTGGTGTGTCTCCTGTGTCTCTACATAAACCATAAAACCGCTGCCTGAACGTTTCCAGCACGAGCTTCACCCCAGGTGAGGAGTGTGCAGCAGAGCTGGGGGGTGTCTGGTTTGGGGGATGCTTGCTTTTGAGGTGTCTGGTTTTGGGGGGTCTGGTTTTTGAGGTGTCTGTTTTTGGGGTGTCTGTTTCTCAGGTGTCTGTTTTTGGGGTGTCTGTTTTTGGGCTGGTTTTGGGGTATCTGGTTTTTGGGCTGTCTGTTTTTGAGACATCTGGTTTTTGAGGTGTCTGTTTCTCAGGTGTCTGTTTCTCAGGTGTCTGTTTTTGGGGTGTCTGTTTTTGGGGTATCTGGTTTTTGGGATGTCTGTTTTGGGGGTATCTGGTTTTTGAGGTGTCTGTTTTTGGGGTATCTGGTTTTTGGGTTGTCTGTTTTTGTGCTGTCTGGTTTTGGGTGTCAGTTTTTGGGCTGTCTGTTTTTGGCCTGTCTGTTTTTGGGTGTCTGTTTTGGGGATGTCTGTTTTTGGGGTATCTGGGTTTTGGGCTGTCTGTTTTTGAGATGTCTGTTTTGGGGGTATCTGGTTTTTGAGGTGTCTGTTTTGGGGGTATCAGGTTTTTGGGATGTCTGTTTTGGGGGTATCTGGTTTTTGGGGTGTCTGTTTCTCAGGTGTCTGTTTGTGGGATGTCTGTTTCTGGGGTATCTGGTTTTTGGGGTGTCTGTTTCTCAGGTGTCTGTTTTTGAGGTATCTGTTTTTGGGGTATCTGGTTTTTGGGATGTCTGTTTTGGGGGTATCTGGTTTTTGGGCTGTCGGTTTTTGGTGTATCTGGTTTTTGAGGTGTCAGTTTTTGGGCTGTCTGTTTTTGGGCTGTTTTTTGGCTGTCAGTTTTTGGCTGTCTGTGTTTGCAGCTGGACTCGGTGCCCCGAGGAGCAGGGCAGCCCGGGGGTCCCGCAGCGCGGCCGGGGCTGTGCGGGCTCTGTGTCCCCTGCCCGGTGTCCCCCGCCCGGTGTCCCCTGCCCGGTGTCCCCCGCCCGGTGTCCCCTGCCCGGTGCCACCACGCCCTGCCCGATGCCCTGGGGTGTGACAGGCGGGGCCGAGCCGGGACACCGCAGCCACGCCGCCCGAATTATTTCTTCCTAAATAGTTTTCATTTCGAGCGTATGATTGTTTTTACCACCAGCTGTGTTTGGCCTGAACTTCCAATATAATTGATTGTAATGAAAGATGTGTTTGGGGAATGAACTCTTGTTTGTAATGCAAATAGATTCATACTTCTGCTCTTTTTTTTTTTTTTTTTTTTTTTTGACTTTTTAATCTGGGTAGAGGAGTATTGCAGGAAACCTGCGTGTTTTGTTAGATTAATTAACAAGATAAGCTGAGAAAAGTGTGTTTTAGCAGTAGCAGAATTAACAAGCACTTTGAGATTTTATTTTCCTGATTGTTTTCTTTACAAAGTGTCTTGCTCCATATGGGAAGAAAGCAGCAGAGCGAATGGCAAGAGTGAATATTACTGAGAAATCCAGATTAAAGCAGCATAAGTTTGTTTCAGGGTTTTCTGCTGAACTTCTTTACCCAACTCCTTTTCTTGACTGTTCCTCAGTTGTGCTTGTCCTTCTAATTTTAACAGCTATTCTGATGCATATATGTTAATAGACTTATATAATTCATAGGGTACCTCCCAGTTAGGCTGACAAGGCACAGCTCAGAGCTCAGCTCAAGTTGGAGCAGTAATAATCCAAAACAACAGAGCATAGAAATGGTGCAGAGGAATGAAATCAGAACAATAGTTTTTATATGAATTATATATATTTCATCTATATTTCATACCCATTTTTATCTAATACCCAGTTTCAGCCATATCTGATGGGTCTAATTTTAGACAATTAAGATCTTTTAACTCTTATGAAGAAAGGATGGGCTGCACGGAACAAAAAACCTTTATAAAACACTTCATCTCTCACTATCTGTAAGTTATGTGACAAATCCAGATGTGAGTCATTCACCACAGGTACAAAGTATTCCTGCAGCTGCAGGTGAACAGGCAACATGACAAAATCAGTCCAGCTCGGAGAGCTGCCTCCAGCTCCTGCACGTGTGTAGGTCGGATTAATCACACAGGATTCATCCCGAGCCAGCAGGAAAACCCCTGGGATGTTTTGCTTTTGGGAGTGCGGTGTTGTGGCTGCCAAAGTGCTGTCACTGCCCCGGGGGGTGGCACGGGCACAAGGAGATGCCAAAAGCACAGGGAGAACCTGTTCACTACCTGGAGGATTCCCCACGGGCTTCTGGGGTGTTTCTCCCCATTTTCTGAGTCCTGGGCCAGAGGAAGGTAGGTGCTCTGCATGTCCCCAAGCTCGCCAGACGCCAGTAACCAAACGGAGACAAATGAACACCACTCACTGCAGTGTAATTTCAAAAGTCAGAGGAGGATTTGCTCTAATTAGGGTCTTTAGCTGAACGTGACCCGGTGACTGGAGGGCATAAAGCTCTGTACGCCGTGGCTAACCCCACGTGCCGTTCTCTCAGCTCGCTCAGAGCGTCTGGAAAGCTTTCCTGAGAAGAGATCGGAAAACCCTGTGCGTGTCTTTTGGGCGGATTGTGAGGAATAGCCCCGAAATCCGCCCTGCACAGAGCAGACCCCGCCGGATGCTCCGGATGCCCCCGAGGAACTGGGGGCAATCCTGTGCCCGAAACCATTCCAGCAGCCGTGTGCGTGTGCCCAGGGGCCCTGCGGTGCCCGAGGGGCCCGGCTGTCAGCCCGCATCACCGGCAGGACCGGGACACGGCCCGGCCCGCGGAGGGAGCGGGCGCGTCCCGGGCACCGACGCTCCATCCCCGCTCCATCCCCGCTCCATCCCCGCTCCATCCCCGCTCCATCCCCGCTCCATCCCCGGCTCCATCCCCACTCCATCCCCGCTCCATCCCCGCTCCATCCCCGCTCCATCCCCGCTCCATCCCCGCTCCATCCCCGGGCACGGGCGCTCCATCCCCTCTCCATCCCCGCTCCATCCCCGGCTCCATCCCCACTCCATCCCCGCTCCATCCCCACTCCATCCCGGCTCCATCCCCGCTCCATCCCCGCTCCATCCCCGCTCCATCCCCGCTCCATCCCCGCTCCATCCCCGGGCACGGCCGCTCCATCCCCGCCGGGGCCGCATCCCGAACCCGGACCGCCCCAGAAACGCCCCTCGCTCCGTGCAGAGGAGATGGAGACGTGCAGCTCCTGGGGGGACTGTAATCTGTAATCTGTAATCTGTAATCTGTGTTAGGGAAAGGGGCGAAACGCGCAGGTGTGGGAGATCTCTACCAGAAGTTTCTGCGGATGAGGTTTTCCGTGCAGGTTACACTCCGCCAGCACCGCACATGCCGCAGAGAGCTACCCGGGATGTGTTCTCCGTCAGAATGGGGAAAATTGTTGGAAAAGGCAATTACCCTCATCCATTCCTTCCCCAGAGTGTTGGAGAACTTTTTTTAGAGGTTTCTGGACACCCTTGCTCTTCCTGTGCTGTGGGCTCCCGTGCCTATAGCACGTGTGTTACAGCCAGATATTTTTTACTCTTCTTGACAAGTACTGTAGGGCATTATCCAATTAGCCTCTCCTAATATCTGACAAAACTGCTATGCAATAGCTGTGTCTGATCCGTGTGTCTGCATGTGTCAGAAATTTAGAATTATTTCCCCAAAGCCATTAAACACCAGAGCGAGAAACAGAAAGAGCACAGATCATCAGGAGAAGTATTTTCATGTTGCCTTCTCCTTTGGTGAATAATAGCACCACTCAGACAAGGAATAATCTCACTCAAAATCCTTGAGTATTGACAATCTCAGTTTATTATTGATACAACCAAACAGGATGGCAAATTGGAATAAATACAATTTTCAGCACCACTTGTAACCACCATTATTTAACAAAAGGGATGTGCTAACATTTGAAACAATAGAAGTGACCCAAAAATTAAAAGCAAACAAAATAATAAAGGTGTGAAAACCATTTTAAAAAAAAATTTCTGGTAAAATAATTTTTAGTTTATGTTCTTACTATGCATCCAAGAGGAACCTACTTGTGAAATAAACTCAATTTCTGCAATAAAAGGACCAAGTGTACTTTGATATGGATTCAGGCCTTTGCTTATTTTAGCATGTAGCAGTAGTGGCTTTGTGACAAGTACAATAAATGTTTAGTTTTGTATTTTGCCTAAAAAATATATGTGCATAAATTTGAAGTACAATTAATATACGTATCGCCTGGAAAGCTTTCTACTATTAATGATAAAATTACAAATTTTATTGAAGTTGTTGATACAATTACAGATGGATATTGCTGATTTTTTCCTCTTCTAAATTATATTTCTCTGAGCTATTTTTTCACTTTTTTCCCTCTTCATTTTTTTCCCTCCCCCCACATGAAATCACAACCCACACCTCCCAGGCAGCTACCAAACTTCTCAGCTGAGTATGTGAACCACACAAATATGGTAGCAGGAAGAATGTTCATTACCAACAGTGGGTCAGCAGCCACAGACACCTGCTGTGCACTTCCCACCTGCCCAGAAATCCCCAAAATAAACCTGATGTTAGCTCAGTTTCTGTGCTCTTGTTGAACAAGAGGTTGCGTGGTGTCTTTTTCTCGCATGTGAGGGGTGAAAACCTTGGCTCAGATCGCTGTTGTCAGGGCTGCTCTGCCTACAGCCGTTTAGGATTAATTTTTTTCTGCTGTTACACACATTTTCTCCGGGCATTTGCGCAGCCCCAGCTGCATTTGAGCAGATTCATTATTACGATTTTCAGCGCATTGCGTCCCCACCGCAAACAAAGGCAGTGTCCTCCTCTCCAATGAACATCCATCGTCCCTGGATTTTCACACCACCCTGCCAGGACCTGGGTGCCCTGCTGGGTTTGGTTTGGTGGGCACCAGCCCCATTTCTGGGTGCAGGGAGGAGCAGCTCAGCTGCACAAAACAGACTTTAAATGTCTCTGTCCAGGCTTCCACCAGGAGTGCAACTGGTGGATTACCAAACCTGCCTCTGCTGAATTGTGCACCCCCGTGGCAGATTATTGGCAGGCTTCATGCCAGATGGAGAGAATTCTCTGTATCAGCATCAGGCCTTGTAAACATCACCATTTCTTCCCAGGGTTACTTACTTATTCCAGATGGCACCCGCTGCGCTCTCTGCGTCTTTCTTCCAGTCTGTGGGGCTTACTTTTCCCCAAGAAATGAGAGTGCTTTAATATTTTACACATTTTTCCTATTTCTATGCCAATATGTGAGAGTATCTTGACAGAATAAGCAAAGAGTGATTTGCATTTATACTCGGCTCGCATGGAATAAGAAGGAAAAAAAAAAAAAGAAAAGAAATTTTATCCTACTATGTCTTTTTAATTCTAAAGTAATTTTCCCAGCTACCAAGGGCTTTCTGAAACTGAGAGCAATCACAGCCCAGAGTCTGCTGATCCCCCTGCTCTCAGGAGCTCAGCCATCACACTGCCTCTCCCGACTCACATTTGGAGAGCATTATGAAATCTGTGTTGGGACATGCCAAAGCCTCTGGAACACTGAGAGCACTAATTTGAGATATCTCCCCAGAATGTCGAGACAGTTTCATGCTTTAGCAATTTGTGAGCTGTAGGACAATACCCTTCTTAAGGACACCACACTAATCACAGGGTCTGTGAAATTCTCATTACACAGCTCCCAGGGCAGGGGAAAAGGGAGTAATCTCTACTAACTTTCAAATTCTGGGCTCAGCTCTGGCAGTCGTGTTTCCAACAAGTGAGTGTGTGTCTCCATATGAAAATTTCAGTCATGTGAATAAAGTTTGGAAGCATTGTTGTCACTATATTTTGCATTTAGTGCTTAGCTAACGCTCGTTGCATCTGCATTAAATAAAATAGTCCTGGAACTTTTAATTAACATGTCTGGTCAACAAGCTGAATCCTGGCTCTTCCCTTTTGGCAGCTGGCAAACCTTTTGCTGAAAAGGAACCAGCTGAAAACAGGCTTAAGGAGAAAAGCTGCTGTCTGTTCTCCCCACGTGACCTCAGTGCTGATTTGGACTATCAGCATTTCCACATCTGAAATGCCACTTTCCTTCCCAGCATTACCCAGCCCCAGTCCTTTCCCTGGTGCACTGCCCCTACCCCACCCTCCTCTTTCTTGCCCACCCCTCCTCCCTCTGCCCAGGTGTTGGCCCCTTGTCCTGCCCCAGCAGCTCAGGGGTGTCTCACAGCTCCTCTTGACCCCCTCCAGCCATGCCAGCACCCAGGACTCTCCTGCCACGGCTGCTTGGCTTTCTCCAGGATTCCCTGCCCACCCTGCCCTGCCCTGGTTTGTCTCCTCCAGCCCCCAGCTCGCAGGGATTCCCTCTGCTCGCTGTCCCCATGCTCTCACCACCATCTCTGCCAGCCAGGCTGAATTCTCCCTCACTTGCCTTTGCCTCCTGCCTTACCAGTGGCACTTCACCATTTAATTGAGTCCCTTGATTCCAGCTTTTCTCTTTTTTTTTTCTTTTTTCTACTTCTGCTTTTGATTTTCTCCAGCCTGACTGTGAGACACCTTCTGCACTGAATTTATTTTCCTCGTTTCTTTTCAACAGCCCTTTGTATTTTCTCATGCTGTCCTTGACCACAGGCAAGAACTCACCAACGACCTCTGCAGACACACCAAACTGTTTCTTTCAAAAGTTGCTCTATAACCTTATTTAGCTATTCTTTTCCCAAAACAGCAGCAAATATGCCAGCTGTGTCCTGGGGATGCTGCCTGTCACAAAGGGCAGCACGTAGTCCCTGTACTCCTTTCTTGCCTCTAGGGATCTGATCTTGTGCTTAGGCTGAGTGGCTCCAGGCTGGGATGGTTTTCCTGGGGTTCTGCAACATTTTGCACTAAGAGGTTAAGGCATAATCATAAAAAATGATGGTGATGATGATGATGATGATGATATCCCATAACAGATGGTTTGCAGTTGTCTGCCCTCTGCTGCAGCACCCACTGGGTATTGGGCTGGGATTCCTGAAGGAGGGAATCTCATGGACACCTGTGTCACCACCTCTCTCACCCCCCTGAGCAGCCACAAGTAAATCCATCAGGAATGAATTACCCCTCTGCTATACAGAGTGACTTACAAGTGATTCACCAAGAAAATTCCTCCCCAGAATGTCTCCACAAAACAGGAACAGTGACTCTCAAAGGGTGTCGTCAGCTGTATTAAACCCAGAGTTGTTTGCAAGACATTCAGGACTTAGAATGGGCAGTGATGTGAGGTGTGTATTTCACAATTTTCCTGCTTTATCAGATTACTGAATCTTAGCTGAATATCACAAATACCTTTCAAGCAGCCAAGTTGTACCCTGTGCCTCGAAGAGCAAACAATCAGACCAGCAAAAGTGAGTAAAATCACAGAGGCTGGTTCAGTTCTGCTTCTCAAACAATCTTCAAGAGGAGACACAGGCGTGCATTCGTAGTGAAACTGTTTTTTTCCTCAGAAGTTATTGCAGCACTTCTTCAACAGCTTTACTAAATGGTTTTGTATTTGATACATTACCTTGACATGAAAATGCAAGTAGTGATTTAGTGACATAAACATATAAAAAATAGAGCACATACATACAAAACCAGACATAAAAACAGTAGTATAACAACTTTTCCTCCATTGCTTTAGTCAGTTTTTATTGCCTTCACATTAACAGTACTTTTCCTGAAGTGCTTTTAGGATAGAGGCCTAAATGTTACGTGATGCCCAAACTAGATTTTCTAGATTTTTTATTTTTTTGGTCACCCAGAGGATTGACAACTCACTGCCCTGCCCCCCAGATTCCCAGGGCCTCTTCTGGGTATGGGACTCAGCAATTCCACTGTTGTGGAACACAGCACTATGTATTTCCCTGCCTATGGCATCTTTGAACACCTTGCACTGGACTAGTTCCCAGAGGAAATTTCAGGTTAAATGTAGCCTAATTGGGTCAAATTCTCTCTGCTGATACAGGATCACACCTTCCCCTGTAGTTCTACAGCAAGGTCCTTGGAGCCCATCCTGGCAACACTTGGGAATATATTTTTATAAATTAATGCCCTGTAATTAAAATACAATAAAATGAAGATTGGGATATAAAATAAAGTAAAATGGTGTGCTTTTCTGTATGTTCTCTTCCTCAGAGCCCCATGGAATAAATTACATCCACGGATTCCTTTACATCTGTTTGCACATATAACTCGATCGTGTTCATACATATGAATTTGGCCTAGAATTCCTTTTTTAAAAAGCACAAACAAGCCCTTCTTTAATGTTGATAATAAAGAATTTTAAAAAATAAAAAATAATCCCATATAGATACACAGATACATTTTATTAGATAGTATATACATTCATAATTATGTTGTAGACATTTAAAGCAAGAAAAAGGCTGTCCTTGTACGAGAATGATCAGTGATAAGTAACAAAGATATTATCATGTGGAGAACTAAATCATGCTTGAACAATAAAGGACAAGCTGATGGTTACACTGTAGTGACCAGGAATATTAGACTCCTTTTAGTTCCTATAGATTGCTGTGCTGTGACATATTCAACATTTTCAGCTGAGGAAAAGTGCCTGCATGTCTGGGAGAAAATGATGTAGTCAAAGAAAGCCCTCCCTTTCTTTCTTTCTTTATAAATAAAGTTTAACTCCTGTCATTTATTTTTTCTGTGTGTCTCAGGTGACCAGGTGGAACAGATGATGTGTGATGATTCGTGACTTGTGCAAAAGCTTTATTAAAGCACAAATTACGTCAGCTGGGACAAAAGCCTGCAACTTTATCTTGGCAAGGATGGGCTCTTGCTGTAGGATTTCGTCGTGATGTACGACGTGCTTGTTCTGGAAAGCTCCAGCTCCTCACTGAGTGTCAGATGTCTGCACACTCCCCTGAGTGGTGGCAGCTTGCTGGTTTGGCTGCCTTGCCGTGTGCCCCGGCCGAGGGACACGGAATTCCATGGAATTCTGCACAGGAGCTGATGCACCGGGGCTGGGAGGAGGCAGGGCAGGGCAGGGGCAGCCCGGGCTGGATGGGCTCCGCTCCTGTCCCACCTGCCAGGTGCAGCCCGAGCCCTGCCCAAAGCCTGGCCTTCCCCGGCCTTGATGTGCCGGGCTCAGATTTCACCGTGAGAAGGCACAAGGCAAACGAAGTTCCAGCAGGGTTTGTGTATCTGTTTGTGTTTTTCTAATACAAAATTGTCTGTTGACAAGATGAGAGCCTTGCCACCCTGCATGGGCCCGTAGCTCCTGCAAATAATACACAGAACCACAGGTGCTGACACAGATCACACGGGGAATATTTTCTAACTCATTCTGCACATTATACGGCAATACTGAATATTGTAACAACTGCCACATTTGTATTCCTTTTTCTTTTTTACTCCGGAGACGCAGCAAAGCGAAAGGGAGCGAAAGCTACATATGCAAAATACGTTTTCAAATGAAAGAGTTCCAAGGCTTTTCCTGAAAGAGCCCTAAGAGGAAGTGAAAGTCGCTAAATTTCCATACTGGTATGTTTCATGTAAAGCAGTTCTGGACGCCAGCTCCCCGGCCAGAGTTTATTGGCTGTAACGAAGGTGTGCAGGTGCCGGGGTGCAGGAACGAGCCCCTGCTGCCCCCCTCGCACCCCGGGCTGGGGGCACACCCGGGCGCTCCCGGAGCTTTTCCTTTCGGCATGTGCAGCTCCCCGGCTGTGCCTGGTGCCGCAGCCGCCGCTTGGGATCTATAAATGGTCCCGTCTGCGGCAGGCGAGCCCCGCAGCCCGAGCCGGGGTGCTCTCTGCGCCCACCGCCCTGCCCAGGGACATGCGGGGCTGGGGCTCCCCGGCGTGACCCCTGCCATGCTCCCCTGCGCCTTTATCAGCCTGAATTTCGGGTTAAAATGACAGGTTTCTGGTATTTCTCTTGGGTTTCTCTGCTGCCTTTTGCTTTAATTCTTTTGCCACAGCTGGAGAGCGAAGTTACCCGGCTCCGCGGCCGCGCTCGCCCGGCCCTGCCGCTTTCCAAGATTTTCGCTCGAAGAATGGGAAAGGCGGAAACTACCGAGAAAGCACGGGGCAGCCCCAAACCACCCCGCGGCTCCCGGCCCGGCCCGGCCAGCGCTGCGGGACCCCCGCTCCGCATCCCGGAGGGATGGAGGGAGAGGGGGATGGAGGGATGGGGGGATGGAATGATGGGGGTTGGAGGGATGGGGGTTGGGGGGTTGCGGGGACGGGGGGATGGAGAGCGGAGGGATGCGGGGATGGGGGGAAGGGTGGAGGGGGGCAGGGACTCAGGCGCTGCGGCGGCGGCGACTTTGCTCTTTAAATCGCTCTCCAAAGCGGATTTACGGCTGATCCCCCACGTCAGCGCCCGGGGGGCCGCTCGCCGCCGCCGCCGGTGCCTGGGGCGGTGGGAGGCGGCGCGGGGCGGGGCGGGGCGGGGGCCGGGGGACACTCGGGCGGGGCGCGGGGCCGGGGCCGCCCCGTCGGTGCGTGCCGGAGCCCATGAATTGCTCCGAGAGCGCCCGGCGAGGCTGCGCCGCGGCCGCGGGCTCCGGGCACGATGCAGAAGAGCGTGCGGTACAACGAGGGGCACGCCCTGTACCTGGCGCTGCTGGCCCGCAAGGAGGGCACCAAGCGCGGCTACCTCAGCAAGAAGACGGCGGAGACCAACCGCTGGCACGAGAAGTGGTTCGCCCTCTACCAAAACGTGCTCTTCTACTTCGAGGGCGAGCAGAGCGCCCGCCCCGCCGGCATGTACATGCTGGAGGGCTGCAACTGCGAGCGGGTGCCCGCTCCCAAGGGATGCGCCGCGAGCAGCGCCAAGGATGCCGCGCTGGACAAGCAGGTACCGCCCCACCCGCGGGTGGAGGGCAGGCGGGGAGGGACAGCCGGGCCCTCGGGCCGCCCCCTCGCACCCCCGGCGGTGCCGCCCCCGGCCCGGCCCCGCCAGCAGCTCCCGCGGCTCCCGGGGCGCGGGCGAAGTGTCGGAGCCGGCGGGTCTTGAGTCCTCACTGGTGACTCTTCGTTCCTCCCTAGCCTTGTGTTTCCACCCCGTGTGACAGCAGCCGAATTTCAGTGGGCTGCCCGGAGAGTGGCATTTCACAAGGCAGGTGTTCAGTGGTCTCGGTGCCAACACTTCTGCCGTGTGAAGGAAGGCAGCTGTACATTTCTCAGCAAACACAGCACAGCGAGGCTGCCTGGGGCAAAGTCCCGACGCAGCACGGGGGCTCTCTGAGGAGTCACTGAGCCCTTCCCTGTGCGGCTGCCGCCTCTCCCAGCGATGCTCTGGGGGGCTCTCGGTTCCCTTGGGGACGCAGCCGGGCAGGTGGCCGGGCGCCCCGGGTGAGCCCGTGCCCTGATGGCAGCCTGCGACACGCCAGGGGAGCGGGAGGGTTCCCTGCCAGGCAGGTGTGACGAGCCCGGCCGAGCTGGGATGGCCGTGGTGGCACAGAGCCCGAGCCGTGTCCGGCCCGGCTGCCCTGGGGCTCGGACCGCCCGGGCTCGGGTGGGATTCCTTCCCCGGGGTGCGACCGTGAACTGCCCAATTCCTGCCCAATTCCTGCCCCTGCCGGCCCAGCTGATCCTGCCCAAAGCTGATCTGTGTGACATGCGTGTGTCAGAGCAGCAGTGGTTAAATACTCGCGTGTATTACATAACCGGGAAGCGAAGGACGCTGCGCTTGTTCGGCGTGGATAGAGATCGGGTGTCTTACCCACACACCTCCTGTTGCCTCATCTCAATTCTTGATCTGTTTGAAATGTGCTCGAGGCTGGTCCTGGCGTGCCCTGGTGCCTTTCTCCCCGCACGGGAGCGGCCCGGCGGGTGTCGGGCGGGTTTGGGGAAGTTTGGGCGGCTGCAGGAGCTGTTTCGGGCTGGCTGCAGGTGTTTCCTCACGCTTGCGAGAAAGTGACACAGACCACAGCCATGTCCTGAAACCCAGCACATCTCTGAGCTGTCCTGGAGTGGTAACTTTGCAAGGAGAGCTCAGAGCCTGGTCTTATATTTGTGCTTTTTTCCCCCCACCTATAAATAATCCTGGTGTGCTCAGGCAGCCTCCGGGTGCCTCGTGGTTAGGCGAGCAAACTTTGGGGAGCTGGGATGGTTGTAGTTCTGTCATGTTCACCCTCCAATTCCTGCTTATTGCTTTGAGGCATGTTTTCTTAGCGTTCTAAATGGAGTGCTGGAGGATCCCCAGATGATATTAAACATGGATGTTGCCCTTCCTTCTTTACATTGGCTTGCTACGCTTGTTTATCAGCGGTGTTGTTAAATTACAGCTTGACTAAGGGAACTGCCTGAAAACAAACCCCTTCCATGTCTGTTCTCTTGGAGCCTTAAGTTGTGCTTTTATATTGATGAATGAGTTGTTCATAATTACATCTAGTAATAATTACAGGGCAGGAAGCTGAGCTTTTATTGCTTCAGACATCGGCTATGTTGGTGCTTTCAAGAATAGCAGACTGCTATTAAAGAGGCAGAGGAATGCTTTGGTTTTGTTTTTTTTTTTATCATGGGATGCTAGTTTGAATTTTCAAGAGGGATCATCAGGAAATATACTTTACTGGTCACCTTTTGCTTGCTCCCAAGCTTTATTCAAAGCTTTTGAATGTTAGTAGCTTTTACAGATGTTTAATCATCCAAGTGCACCCTTGATTGGGTACACACATACAGACACAAATCTTTGCTCAGGTTGTACAGGAAATTCCCTCAGTGGCCAAAACTGATCCATTGCAAGAAAAAAAAAAATTAAAAGATTTGAAAATTAAGCAGTCTCTTTCATTTAGAAAATGTGCTCTCATTCTTAAAGGTGTAAAGCAATAAGCCATGAACCTTCAGTTTATTAACAGAGGCAGGCAAACTTTAATCAGATGATAATGAAAAGTCGATATTGCACACGCTTACTCCTGGCAGTGAAAAAATACTGCATAGATTTAATTTGCTTTGATTTCACCACACAAATGTATTAATGGAATGGGGAAAAAAAAAAAAAAAGGCTCTATGGCAGTTTTTGAAGAATCAGATCTCTCCCAAGGAGGGACAAAACACAAAAGTTATCTCCTTTAGTTTGGGTTTTATTTACCCGAGTCACTTAGACATTAGAGTGATATATGCTATAGCATTACACAAATGAGGGAGAGAAAAAGGAATTAATCACATGAGAGAGCTTCATCAGCATACCTTGAGTGGCTATGTGGAGAAGCAATGCCTTTTGTCCAAGTTACATAATAAAGATTATGGAAAATGCTTGTAGGACACACAGATTTTGCTTTCCTGATCTTGCAGATGCTTTCAGTGTTGGTTTCCAGTTGTTTGGGCACTGACTGTCAGGTCATGTGCCAGCTGAAACTCTGCAAATTGCCAGAGCTGAGTGGGATGGGTGCTGGGCTGTGCTGTCCTGCACAGCACACGGGGTTTTGGCCACCAGGTGTGGCCAGGTGTGGTGTCCATGTCCCAGCCAGCCCAGGTGCTGGGCAGTGACACATTTCACCCTGACAGGAACCACCCTTCTGAGGAAGATCCAAGATTTGCTCTGACATTGCAGCATTAAGGGCTTGAGAAATAATTGCCATGGCAGAATGTGCTTATTTTGCCTTTTCCATTAACATATTAGTGTGGGTTTTTTTCCTACAGAGGGATATTTGCTTCAAAGGAAAATCTGTTGAAAGTGCAGAACCTGTGTTGATAATGGCTGCATAAAGAGTGAATCAACTGATATTCTGGAGAGGTGTGATCAAACTGAGCATGCTGCATATGCTGAATGATCTGCAGAGGGAATTCTTGTTTTTAAGGAAACGTGTTTTGATCTCCCTCAGATTTTAGAGGAGTTTCTGTAAACACCAAACAGGTGTTGCTGTACACTATGATTTCCCATTTCAGGCAGAAAACGAAGACATAGATTGATTGAAAGAATAACAATGTGGAAGAGGCCAAGTTTCAAATCAGCAAATTAGGACATGTAAATACCACATGCAGATAGGTTCTGATTTTGGTTAAACTGCTTCTTCCCAGGGGAATTGAGGGCTGTAACCAAGAGCAGCTCCCAGCAAGTCCTTCACTGTGGCACGGGGAGTCTTGATGAGAACACATTTCTGCTTTTCTTTCAAAACCTCTGGAAAGAGAATGGCTGGCCCTGTCTCAGTGAGGGGTTAGTCTCTTTCAAAAGTAAAGCAAAATGCCCCAAATTGTGCTTTTTGCAGAGCCTCACAGAAGGCTGGCACTTGTTATCCAGCAAGTTCACAGACACTTTTTGAAATACTGCTGGAAACAAGTGATTAGAGGAATGTAAATATTAACATTATTATTATTGTCCGCGTTGGGAGGAGGCCTGTGTGTTTAGTTTCTTTCATAACTGTGCATTGAATACATGGAAATGTTCTGATACTGTTATTAATAACCGCCTCGGAGTATTTAGGGTTGTAAATGTTACATGATTGAAGCAGAGACATTCTTTGTATCTTGCCTGCAATCATCTTCCTCCCACTTAGCAAAATTAAATGCAGTATTAGGTCCATGTCCCCACAGATTAACAGAATCCAATCATTTGATATTTTTTCCTGCCTGCTGCAGCTCTGGTTTTGTAGAGGACACAGTGATTTTGTGGATCCTCTCTGTTTTGACTTGCTGCTTGGCACATGCCACCAACAGCTTTGCTGTACCTTCAGCTTCTTTAATGTTTAACCAACCAACAGCACTTAAAGGGCATTTTTTAATGAAGACTAAATTAATTAAAAGTTACTCCATTTTTTTGGGAGTCGTTGCTCAGCATCCTGTGTGTGTTTGAAGCTGTGGATGGCTGAGGAGTGTTGGTGGTTTTTTGTCACCTTCAGGATTTTTATTGCCCATAAATCTTACTGCTTGCACGTGGGCAGGGAGCTCCTGTGATGGGTGGGCCAGAGACCACCCTGCTTTACCAACCTCAGGAGAAATAGCCCATAACAGATGAGTGTTTCTTCTCTTCATCTGACAAGACATACAGAGATGTGTTGTGCCTTCGTTTTCTCCAAACTTTTGGTTTTTTAATGGATCGCCTTCAACAGAAAGAGTTAATGGGAAAGGATGGCTGTCAGTGCTCTTGGGGTGAATGTTCTGGAAGATCCACTCGAAGGCAGAGTCTCCAAATGGTCCTTGTGTGAAGACAGCTTTGGGGTAACCTGCTCTGGCTGTCCCTGTCCCCCAGTCACTGCTGGGGCACACTCCCCAAAACCTTCAGGCCCTTCTGGTCGTGTTTGGGGGGCAGCAGAGCCACTGGCACTGAGCTTCCAAGGGCTGCCTCCCTCTCCTTGGGAAGAGAAGAAAAGTGAATTTACAGCATCCCCTAAGGCAGCAGGTGGGAAATAAATACAAAAATTAATAAAACCCCCAAAACAACCAGCAAATTCTAAAGAACCCAACCCAAACCAGCGACCAAACAAACAGGTAAAACCACCCTGTGATCTATCCAGGGACTGAACTCTGCTCTTTGAGAAATGTTTGGTGAGCACATTTTGTGAATGAGGACGAGGACAGGAAAATCTCTCTGCCATATTTATTTCCAGATTTGCAGAATTTAGGCAGGTCCTCCTAACCCTTCAGGATGTATATTTCTTCTGTGGTGTTACCAAGTGGGTTGTTTGTAACTGTGCATGTGTGGGGAGCCTGCACAGCTGATCACTGAGCTGTGGTTTATTCTGACATCCTCCTCAAGGGGTACCTGAACCCACACAGACATGGCTTGGGGAGCACTGGTGACATTTAATAGCTCATTTTTACACCTTGGGCAGCCTTTGTGCATCCCAGGGGGCTTCAGTCAGGCACCTTGTCTTCTGTTCTTGACTTTTGGTCACCCTTGAGGGTGACAGGCAGCAAGAGACCCCACCTGAATGTCTGAGAGGGGAATTAAAAGGGCTGAGGGTAATAAGATCAGATTTTGGCGAGACAAAGTTTTATTGGATGGCAAACAGGGACTGAGGTCCTCAGCTTTTCCCTGCCAGGCATTGTAAGGTCCTGAAATACTACAATGTGCTCTAACAGAAGTGCATAATCTGTAATTAAGTTATTGGATGATAATTAGATCCCAAGACAAATGACATTTGGCAAGGGCTTGTTTGTGGAGTTGCTGGGAAATGCAATTGGCCAACAGGTGAAATGTCAGTGGCTGGAAGCACAGGTTGGAGCTCACTTGGAAATGCAGAGTCCCAGAGCCTGGAGACCAGAAATGTCACTCTGTCACCTCCTTGTAGGAATGAGGTGAGCCACAGCCCCAGCCTCAAACATGCCAGGGGTGAGCAGAGGCTCCTGCTGCAGGGCAGCTCGTGGTGGGGCTGAGAACACTCAAATAAAGTTCAAATAAAGCACTCTAACAGTTTAATGCGAATTTCATTCCTCCACCTGTCTCACAGCCAGTGCTGCTGCTCATTTCATTTTGTCTCCCTTATTGATGGAGCTGCATCGATTTGGCCTCATCTGCTCAGTTCCTCAGATGTACCAGGAGATCTGTGCAAAGCAAATTCTGAGCACAGAAATAGCAGCTCAGTCCCCAACTTACTGAATCATTCCACTTCATTTATCTTAATTTGCCTTGATTTAACTTTTAAGCCTGATTTTTTATTTCTCCCCTGTGTTTTTGGGGCAGGGTTTGTTGGGGGGAGAGCAGTGCTGTGGGGCTGTGGGTCTGTCCCTGTCCCTGTCCCTGCAGGACATGAGATTTTGGGGAGCACCTCTTCCCAGCTCTTTCTGTGCACCAGTCATTACTGATTGAGGGATGGGTTTTTTAACACTGTGCCTCTGCACTAAATGTGTAGGAACATATGCTTCCAATTGAGCTTCCAATTTTTTTTTTTTTTTTTTTTTGGATTTACCAATCCCGCAAGGTTTTCTGTTTGAGCTACAGAGTCAGTATTTATAGAAGCAGAGGCTTCCCCAAGTCAGTCCAGCCATTTCAGCTTCTTTTGGTGTTTGCCACGAGCTCAGAACCAACTGAGGTTTTTTTAGGAAGTGTTATAAGCTGCCAAATCCGAAAGGAGCTATATTATTGTTTTGAATTTCACTTCTGGAAGTGTGTTGGGTTTTTTGGTTTTTTTATTGTTTGTTTTGTTCTGGATTTTTTTGGTTGAGTTGGTTTTTATTCTTTTTTTTGGTGGTAGATCTGATCATCTCCACCACATTTGTTACAGTGGTAAATGCATAATGATGAGAGTTATGCATATTCAAACTTTTTTTTTTTTGAGTTTAGATGTTCCAGGAATTTCTTTTGCTTGGTTTTACCCTTTGACTTGTCTGCATGCCATCCTGTAGATTAAATCAATATATTTTATTTCTTCTCAAGGTTCCATTCCATTGTTTTGACACTCCTTGATAACTGGAGGGTTGGTAGTAAATTTCTCCCTGGTTGTCCTGGTTTTTGTCACTGTAATCTTATAATTCAGATAAAATGTGAGAAACAACATTGCTATTTCACACTATTGTTTGAGTTAGTTACACAAATAAAGGCATTTTAACATTACATAGTGTCTATTTTAATAAGTCCTAGGATATATTTATCACACTACTATTTCTACAAGCTATACAGTTTATAAATAAACTGACAGATTATACTGTACCAAAAAGCAGTTAAAAGGAATTACAAATAGCACTATATCAGGATATTTATGATAAATAATAAATTGCAAAGGGCAATAACTATGTTTTTCATTTATAACTAATTTATAATTTTGATGTCTCAGGACTATGCTGGGTCCCCACCTGTTGGAAATTTAGGATGGCTGTTTCTGTTTCTTTCTGATTTCTCCTCACTTCCTCTGCCTTACACAGGTTGTTTCTCCTGTTTCAGCAGATGCCAAAGATTTTATGTTCTTCTCTGGAATTGTGGGGATCATGCTCAACACCTTTGACAGGATGTCTCTGATGTCCTCCAGGATGGAGTCAGAGTTTATTTTTAACCCTGTGCATTCATGGAGGATCAGGCATGACAAGAAAATTGCAACCTTCTTTTGTACCAGTCGTGTTCTCTTCAATTTGGTGCTCACAGAACAATTTCAGTGAACTATTAAAAATGCTTCCTCCTAATAAATCTGTTGGGGAGCACTGAAATTGTGTAGGCCAACTGCAGAGCTCCCTTGAGAGAATGGTGGAGAAGAGGTGCTGGAGGAGTGGAGGCTCCAGCAGGGACACCTGTGCAGGATCAGCTCTGCCATCCAGGTGTTTTGTTGGTTTCTCTGGGTCTGGACTGAAGGCATTGAGACAGCATTATTTCATGTTCTGACTCAGGTGTTTATTATTTCCTATCAGTAAAACAGTCTCACTGCTGTGAGTTCAGCAGCTTTTCATTAGAAGGCACAAAATGGCCAAGACTCTCTTGTTCCAAGGGCTTTTACAGCTAAACTCTCCAGTTAGGAGCTGACACCTGGATTATTTCCCTTTTAACCCAATACTGATCCCACAGAGCTGCAGTGAGGACTGCTCTGCCCAATCACAAAATGCCACCCACACCCATGGAGAAGGAGGAAGAAGAAGGTGAAGAAGGAACCCAGGACAGCACCCTGTGCCCTCCATCCTGCTGCCATCCCCAGCCCACTAAAAACCCCAAACCCTCAATTTCTCACCCAGTGACACACCTGCACTGCTCTCCACAATCTGTTTCACACTTTTGTGGATTCTGGTCTGTCTGGAAGTCTGGGAAACTTTCTCCATGAGTGAGGGTCAGAGTCAGTGCTGCCCTGGGGGTCAGGGCACAACAGAGCAGACACAGAAATATTCCCTGTGCTGCCCTGGGTCTGCACAGTGTTTGTGTGCAGGTGAAGGGACCAGCACTGCTGATGGCCCCATGCAGGAGCTGATAACCAATTGATAATCAATGGCATTTGATTTCTGGAGCATTGTCTCCTGCTCTGAGAGCCTGGTCAGGAGCAGCAGGCAAGGGAGGGCTGCTGGGGTGGAACTGAGCCCTGTGTGTGTGATCTTCCAGGTTTTCATGTTGATTTTGTGTCACTTTGTGAGGTCTTGCAGTTGTGCTTTCTTGGCCAACAAGTACCTGATGGCTGAGGGAAGTAGCAGGGCCTCTTTCCTTGTCAAGTACTCGGGAAGGAATTGTGATTGTGATTAATAATGGTAATTAATCCTTGTTCTGGGGACCCAGCTTGGCTCTGGAGGGAGGCAGAACCAACCTCTGTGAGTGTAGAGGCTGAAATAGAAAAGTGCCACTTAAACACCAAGGATCAATGGCTGTATCTCACCAGGCACCCAAACTGAGTTGCATCAGACCTGCTGGGCTTTGTGCTGACCACTGCTGCAGTAATTCCTTCTTACCTCACTGGCTGTTGTGAAATTAAATGCGTTGCAGGGGAGTGGTGAATGATGAAATGGTGCAATGAGAGGTGTCACAGGACATGGAGTGAGAATTTCTGAGCTCTGCTGATCAGTGTGCATCAGAACAGGTCTCACCTGTGTGTGGGGGCTGGGCCAGGTCTGCTGAGAGGAGAAGCTCCCAGAAAGGGCTGCAGGGCTGTGTGTGCACACTGGCACTGCATCCCCTGCACCAGGCAACTCTCCTCCTCTCCCTGCCTTTGCCACATAGTGCCAAAAACCAAAGAAAGAGCCCCAAAGACAGACCCATCCACTAGGAAACCCAAACTGAACGTGGAGCTGACACACAAAACTTTAGAGAAATGGAATTGTCGAGCCATGGCTTGGGCTGTGGGACCAACCACACAGGGACAATGAGTTTGGGATCTCTCCTGCTGTGATGGGTGCAGGCTTGCAGCCCTGAGAGAGGGGTTGTGCTCGTGTCCCTGCTGCAGATGGGAGCTCCATGGGGCATCCCCTGCTGGCCCCTGGCTGCCCAGGCTGGCTGGTGTCCCCCACTCCCAGCCCCTGTGCCCTGCCCTGGTGACAGAGGAGCAGTGCCACGGCTGGCTGCCACAAACTACAGACAAATATCATGTATACAGCCCCAGAGAGGCTTTCTGGAGTCATGGTTGTGTTTTATCCCCCTGTGTTGTTACCAGGGGACAGCCTGGGTTTGGGATGTTTGGGAGGTTGGATTGTCACTGTGGTGACATCTGACCTCCAGTGGGATTTGAGCAGGAAAACTCCACCACTGCCCAGAGCAGGAGGAGCCAATGGACAGCACTTTGAGCGGGGCCAAAGGGTTAAAAAGCAAAATCTCCTTTGTGTAGATGAGCACATGGTGGGGAAAATCATCTGCTCCCAGTGCAGTCACCTTTCCTCTATTCAGTCTTCTGTTGTACGTGTGATAAGGTTTAGTAAACCTTTCCAATTTATGAAGAGTGAGTGGCTGTGTCTCGCACCTGGGAGAGCTCAGGGCCCCCCTGCCACAGGGCTGCAGGGTGCCAGAGCTGTGTCTGCAGCCCTGGGAGGATGCTGGAGCTGTTCACAGACACAGGATGGTGCCTGGCTGCTGCTCTGCATCCCTGTGGGCCAGCAAAGGGAGCTGCCCCTCGAGGAAACACCCTGATGCCTGGGGATTTTGGCTTTTATAATTTCCATGTATTTGTGCTCCTGCAGTTCCTCAGTGCAAACTCCACACTCCACACTCAGTGTCAGCTGCTGCTGTCCCATTCTGGGCAGGCACAGCAATTCCTCTCCAGGCCTGGCAGCCAAGGACACCTCACTGCCCCAGGGCCAGAAATGCAAACAAAAGGGAGCTGGGGGCAAACTGGGGCTAAATGACTTCATTAGCTGAAGCTGGAATTGGGAGATTCACCCCAATATGCAAATGGACTGAAATTATAAAAGTGTGCAAATCTGTGACCCGTGGTCCATCTTTGGGTGCAGCCCCTGGGGGAGCTTTGCCTGCCCAGAATACACCTGAGGGCCCTTCAGTGAATATAACTGCTTTTTATTCTCTTCATTATGTCTGGCCTCTGTTTTCAGGGTAGCCCAAAAGGCATCAACCTGACAAAGTTCTGTGTGAGATAAATAAATATATTTACCTTCCATGAAAAGGAGGGGAGGAAAAAATAAAGTATCTTCCCAGCACCCTTTCAAACAGATTTTCCTAAAGGTCATTGACTTTCTGCAAATGTGTCTTTGATTTTTTTATTTTACTTTTAATTTTTTGAGGGTGTTTGAATGTACATCTTATGTGTGTTCATTTTAGGGTGATCCAGAGCAGAAGGAAGCTTGTCTGGCCTATCTGTGTCCTGATTTACTTGCCTCTTGAGCCCCTCTCACCCCATGGGCTCCTGGTGAATCAGTTTCCTGTCTCTGCTGTGACTTCTGCAGACACAGACCAGCCTAAAATGTGGAGCTCCATCCATCTGCTGGTGCATGGGTGGCTCCATCTGCATGGGGATGTTTGTTTATGCCTGCAGCCCTCCCCGTGCTCAGCTGTGGCTGCACGGGTGACACAGGAGTGGCTCCCACCTCCCACGAGCTGTCACCTGCAACTCTCTGCAGACAGCACACCTGAGGAGTGCCAGGGGCCCTGTCCTGTGTCTGGGCTGCTCCTCCTCTGAGTCATGGCTTTGTTTTCCTCTGGGAGCTCTTGGGTGCACCTTGCAGGGTTGTCCTTCCAGGCAAGAGGCTCTCCCCGGTCCTGCTGATCTCAGTTCTTCACATGGTTTCAGGCACTGGGGGTTGATGCACTTGGCTGGAACTGCAGAGAGCTTTTACTCCTAATGTTTATTTTGTGAGCAAGTGATTTGTAATTGCAGCAGGTCCCCTTAATACTACTTGCACTAAAAAGGTGAATAAATGAGTTTTGTACCAATTGACATTCATTGCCAGGGTAATATCAAATGTTTGCTCACACATTAACTCCCTCTTTGTGGTGTCCCCCTCTTTGGCCCTTTCCCCACAGCACTTCTTTTGCCTCATGTAAATTTCAAACTGCATTTGGTGCATGTTCCTGGCCTGGTTTCTGCCCCACAAGTGTCAATGTGGGGCTTCCAGGCTGGCCCCTGTGCAGTGCTGGGAGCTCTGGGTCAGTCCCTGCACTTGCTCCCACCAGGACCAGGACAGAAAGTGACTCCAGCTGTGAGCAGGAGCACAACAAGAAGTTCATCATTTGTGTCCTTTGCCATGGACTCTCCAACTCACTGTGTCCTGCCTGTGCAGCTCCTTCAGCAGCTTCCAGGGCAGCCACCCTTTATTTCTAGCTGTGACCATCTCTCCCTCTCCTGGCTGAGAGATCCTGACCTTCTGCTGCTGTTTTTAGGGTGGATGGAGAACTGTAAGCAGCTTTTATTCTGAGGAGTGTACGGCACCTCATCTTTCTGAATTGTGTTTTTCATCTTTCCTAATAAGTTTTGTTATTTATACTTTCCCACCTTACCGTAATGTCACCATTTGACAGTTACATGCAGTAAAAACAGACAATTTTTTTCTATAAATTACTGTGGTGTAATACAAAAATTCAGAATCTTCTAAATTCTTGAGTGACTCAGATTTTTTTTGCTCAGGAACACAAACCTGTTTGAATCCACCCATATTCTTCAGTGATTTCCTAGCGCAGTCCAGTGGCACCCAGACTTTTTGCTGGAGTGAACCTTTAAAAGTGTGGCATGGTCACAGGGGCTGGGAGAAACTCCTGAGGACTGGGAGAGAGCAGATGTCTCCCAGATATCATCCCTCACATCCCTAGGGCTGGCCAGGACAGGGCAGGACTGTTGTATTTGCAGGGAATGCCCTAAAAAGGCAGGAAGGATACATCTGGCTGCATGTTCTCAGAAAGCTAATCTATTACTTTAGAATGCTATATTATATTAAAGAATGCTATACTGTCCTAAAGAATACAGAAAGGATACTTGCTGAATGCTAAAAAGATAATAATGAAAACTCCTGACTCTCTCCAGAGTCTGACACAGCCTGGCCCTGACTGCCCAAAGAGTGAAAACAACTCCCAGCAGAATGCAGTGGAACAATCACCTGTGGGTGAACAATCTCCAAACACATTCCACATGAGCACAGCACAGGAGAAGCAAATGAGAGAAGAATTGTTTTCCTTTTCTCTGAGGCTCCTCAGCTTCCCAGGAGAAAAATCCTGGGCAAAGGGGTTTTTTCAGAGAATGTGAATGCCACACAGTCTCACTGCAGCCCCTGGGAAGGGGATGAGGAAAATCCTCCTGGGAAGATTTCCACAGACATGGGGGCAAGGAGGGGATTTGGGGTGGTCAGTGGGATCCACAAAGGGGACATCCCACCTGACCAGCCTATATAGGGATTAAAACCCTCTGAATGCCCAGGCCCCAAGGACAAGTGAAAGATGATACTGAACCTTCACCCAGGACATTCAGTTCTATGATGGGACTGTTGGCCCAAACAGTAGGAATTTTTTTTTTGTAAGGAAAACCAGCAAGGCTTCCCACTCTGCTTTCTTAAATTTTCCTCTCTGCTTGTTGTCAGGAAGTGGAATCACGTGTGAAAAGAAATATACATGCCAGGACATTGTTTCAAGTTGCTGTACAGTGATCAGTCTCATCTTCTTTCTGGAAGAAATTTACTATTGGCTCAGAACCATAACATAAAATTCAGAAATCTTACAAGTTTTTTGCAAAATAAAAAGATGAAAACTTTTTTGTAATTTTGTGCCTTTGATGTGTTTTTTTTTTTCTTTAATGCACATGTTAATGCACTATGTATGTGGCACGTATTTTCTGTTTCACTTCTTTCTCTTTTTTTTTTGCTGGGGTAGTAAAAGAGGTTGTTTTCTTTTTTAATCGCTTCCCATCTGATTTAAATTTGAAGTAGTCATTCTGGCTTGGCTCACGTTTAAATTGTAGCAGGAAAAAATTGTGCAACTAGAATAAACTTAACTTTAAACTTTTATGCACTAATGAACAGAATGTGATATAACTGCTGCTAACTCAAGCTGAAGCCTTTTTTCCTTGTCTTGAGTTACTTGGAATATATCTGTAATTCAGTGGTTTTCTGCCTTTTGTATTCTTCTTGTGCTGGGCAGTAACAATATTTCAAAAAATACCAAGTTTTGTTGCCCTGGGGAATGTAAAATAAATTCTTTGAGCTGTGCTATTGCAGAGGTGGAAGCACAGAGGGGGACGTGGCTGTTCAGCTTCACCACGTTCAGATACTGCCAGGACTCACCTTGGCTCCAGTGTGTGTCACTTCTTTGCCCATGTTTCTTTCTGATTTTTCCCTTGCCCTTTCCTTGTCCCTGCTGTTCACTCAGGTGGCTTTTTTATTTAATCTTATCCTCTGGGGTATATCTGGGGAATTCCTACCTGGTGCTGAAGGTGCATCACATGTAAAGCTGGGACACTCCCTAGCACAGCCCAGCATTCTGAAGATTTGTTTAATCCTACTCCACTTACTTTCATAAAAATACAGAAATGGTGTTTCTTACATCAAAGACAGAAATTAAATGTCTGTCCTTTACCTGATGCAATTTCACAGCAGTGGATTATTTAATCTAAGTGACTTCAGTAGACTTTTCTAAATATATCAAGTGGGACCAGGTGCCTGATCTGCTTTAATACCATGTACCTTTTATTAAGGGTTGATCAGCTGCCATTTCCATTTATATTTCCTGATGTTCTTTCTTGATTCAAGGTTATTTTTAAGTCACCCAGGTCAGGAAGGATATGAGTGGGGTGGAGTGCTGAGGGAAGTGTGGATAATTAATGGAAAACATATTTGAAAGGGAGTTTTGAAAGCTTCCAAAGAACAGTATTCAAATGTAATTGACTCATTTGATTAAAAACACTTACTCGATTCAGGCTGCTCCCTTTGCTCTCTTAAAACCCCCTGAATCATGACCCCATCAAATTAATTATTACTAAGTAATACTTGTATCAATAATAGTATCCAGTTCTGCATGTATTTCATGTATAACCTGCAGCTTCCATTGTAGATTACTCATGCCATGAAAATGTTGGTATATGTTCACTTTTAGTTGTTATTTGGAAACTGGAGTGTGTTAAATGTGCTTAGAGTACCAGCACTTTCCATGAGCTATTTGAGACAAGAACAGGGCTGCTAAGGTAAAATTATGGAAAGTTTCAGCCTGGAATTATTGGCACCCTGTCTTGTTTTCAATGTTGGGATCACAATGTGGCACAATAGAGTATGTCATAACATTGTTTCTTGGGTTTAGTTTTTTCTTTTTAATTTTTCTTTTTAATTTTTCTTTTTTTTAAAGTAAGGACTTAAAGGGCAACAACTAATTTAGTGAGATACTGGAAACTCACTTTGTCAGTGAGGGCAGGCTTGGTTGTTGATAGTGTTTATATTGAACAAGAGCTGTCTCATGGAATAAATTCTAATGGCTATAACTGTCAGTAGGCTACAATATCCTTCTTTACCAGCTAAGAGTCTGAATACCTCTCATATTTTCCTCGTGTGCCCCTTGTTCTGTCAGGTGGCTGTGCTGGAAATCTTTGGTGTCTCCCTGCCTAAATAAAGTCCTCCTTCACAGACAGGAGTAGCTGCAGGTTTTATTTAGGTATTCCTGGAGCTGCCTGGCCCACTGAGAGAGGAAATCTGGGATGAACTCCCTGCAGTGAGTGGGTCTGTGTGTGGGTCACAGCTGGGCTACCTGGTGCTGCTGTGATGTCCCTGGGGCACCCGTTAGCTCGGCCCTGCTGCTGACACAAGGCTGCTGCTTGTATTTATTTGTGTCACCAGAACTGCCTGAGCAGCAAAACTTTCTGTGCCACATTGTACTAACAGATACATCCATCCATCCATCCATCCATCCATCCATCATCCATCCATCCATCCATCCATCCGTCCATCCATCCCTCATCCATCCATCCATCCATCCATCCATCCATCCATCCATCCATCCATCCATCCATCATCCATCCATCCATCCATCCCTCATCCATCCATCCATCCATCCATCCATCCATCCGTCCGTCCGTCCATCCATCCATCCATCCATCCATCCCCCATCCATCCATCCATCATCCATCACCCATCCATCCATCCATCCATCCATCCATCCATCCATCCATTCATCCATCCATCCATCCGTCCGTCCATCCATCATCCATCCATCCACCCATCCATCCATCCATCCATCCATCCATCCATCCATCCATCCATCCATCCATCATCCATCCATCCATCCATCATCCATCCATCCATCCATCCATCCATCCATCATCCATCCATCCATCATCCATCCATCCATCCATCCATCCATCCATCCATCCATCATCCATCCATCCATCCATCATCCATCCATCCATCCATCCATCCATCCATCCATCCATCCGTCCATCCATCCCCATCCATCCATCCATCCATCCATCCATCCATCCATCCGTCCATCCATCCCCATCCATCCATCCATCCGTCCATCCATCCATCCATCCATCCATCCATCCATCCATCCATCATCCCTCATCCATCCATCCATCCATCCATCCATCCATCCATCCATCCATCCCTCCATTATCCATCCATCCATCCATCCATCCATCCATCCATCCATCCATCCATCCATTATCCATCCATCCATGATCCATCCATCCATCCATCCATCCATCCATCCATCATCCATCCATCCATCCATCCATCCATCCATCCATCCATCCACCATCCATCCATCCATCCATCCATCATCCATCCATCCATCCATCCATCCACCATCCATCCAACCATCCATCCATCCATCCATCCATCCATCCATCCATCCACCATCCATCCATCCATCCATCCATCATCCATCCATCCATCATCCATCCATCCGTCCATCCATCCATCCATCCATCCGTCCGTCTGTCCGTCCATCCATCCATCCATCCATCCATCCATCCATCCATGCATCCATCCATCCATCATCCATCCATCCATCCATCCATCCATCCATCCATCCGTCCATCCACCGTGCATCCATCCATCCATCCATCCATCCATCCATCCATCCATCCATCCATCCATCCATCCATCCATCCATCCATCATCCATCCATCATCCATCCATCCATCCATCCATCCATCCATCCATCCATCCATCCATCCATCCATCCATCCATCCATCCATCCATCCCTGTCCATCCACCTGCCCACCCACCAGGCTGTATATGCTCACATCCCAATGTCACCATGATATTTTCTTTAAAATCTCTTTGCCAGGATTTCTCTCCTGACAAGCTGAGAGGCCTCAGAGGAGAAGTAAACAATAATTATCTGATTGCTTGGAATGTGATCTGGAAATTGTACCAACAGGTGTGTCTTTGATTGGTTCCATGTGAATTGTTTTAATTAATGACCAATCCCAGTCCAGCTGGGCTGTGTCAGACATTCTGGTCAGTCACAAGTTTATTTTATTCCTTCTTTTCAGCCTTCTGGATTCTACTTTCTCTTTCTTTAGTATTGTTTTAGTACATAATTTCTTTAAAAATAATATAATAAATCAGCCTTCTGAGAACTAGGAGTCAATTCTCATCTCTCACCTCATGCTGGGGACCCTCACAACAGCACAACACCCAGCAGCCCTTTGGGTGCACAGAATATTATTAAATATTATTAAATATTACATTAAATGTAATATATATTTTTTTTAGTAAATATTAAATTTATTAACTTTTAGAGGGTGGCAGACTCTCCCAAAGCTTTGGAAAATTTATAAGTTAGATTTCCAAAATAAGCCCATTCAACCCTCTCCCATCCCCTGGAAGAGCTCCTCCTTGCAGTCCTGAAATGTGCTTCCTAAACGTACCGAGTTAAATGCATTTTTCGAGATGTGCCTACATAACTCTTATCATCAAGGTCCTTCAAATGTGGCAGGAATAATTCTTTCCTACTGTACTTGGCACCCATCACACACTTAGCGTTGGCCTGCGTTTTTTTAATTTTTATGTAACTGCCATGTCCCTGCCACAGGCTGTGTTTTAAAAATAATGCTTGCACATCTCCTGTAGGGTTAGCCACATGACCAGCAGGCCAGAATTTCAGGTTTTACAGAATCAGTTGACAGCCAGGAGGAAGAACATCTTTGTTTTAAATATATACTGTCAAATAATCTATTTAAAAGAGAAAAGAAAAGCTATTGAAAACCAGCAGTACAATTGGTCTCCTAGTCAGACACCCACACTCAGATGTGGAAACTGATGCCTGCTGTGTGGTCTGAGCTGCTCTGATGGCTGCAGAACAGGACATCACTGACAATATGGCACAGTTGCTCATGGCTCAGCGTTTCCCCATGAACCCCAAACCCCCAATTTATTTTCTCTGAATTGCTGAATTCTCTGAGTTGTTCCAGTGCTGCACCCCTGCCTCTGTACAGAGGAGCTCTCTCTGAGTGTGAGCCCCTGGGGCACTGCTGATGTCCAGCACACGGAGGGTTGAGCCTGCAATTTGTTTGAGAGCCTTGAACACTTGTGTGTGGCTGCAGACCTTTCATCTAGGGCACTTTCTGCTGGAATAAAAGGAAGAGTGATTGCAGGGCTCCTGTCGTGATGCCATGCATTGCAGCTCTTTGTCAGCGGACGATGTTTGCCTCCTGATGGCCTGCCCTGAGAGATGAGTGAGGCCAAAAATACCTCGGGTTTTGAGGCTAGAAAAGCTCAGTTGTGTTTGCAGAGCCCCAGGCAGGAGGGCTGTGGGTTGGTGTGGTGGGGCACAGAGCACCCAGAGAGGACATTTAGGGACAGAGAGCACCAGACAACCTCTGCAGAGGTGGTGGCACCAGCACCTGGAGTGTCAGCCCTGAGCTGTAAGGCACTAATTACCTGCCATTCATAATTGTGATGTAATTAATGTGGGATGGTTCCAGCCTGGCTCCTGCACAGATTGAGTGTGGATTATGTGAAAGCAGCTTCACCACCACATACCAAGAGTTTGATCTCCACTCTCTCCTGGGCTCAGCAACTGATGGCTGGATAGAGTTTTCCAGGGAATTACATGAATTTGAGACATTGCACGTGATGGAAATATGCTGGTTTTATAGGCAATTATTGTCTCACACCATGCCTTAAACATACACAATAATTTCACAACAAAAGAGGACAATAATTCTCAGGGAAAATCAGTTTCTCTGGGTATGTGTACGATACATTTAGACTTTCTTTTACTTAAAAAATCATTGGGAAACTATATGGTAGCAGCCTTCCTATTTAGCAGTGAGAGCTTTCTTTTGTGCTTCAGGAAATTTTCATATTGGACTTCTGCCAAATTTTGTTATATGCCTTAAATACATGAAATATTTGGAATGGCCTGTATAATGAAAGTAAGCAAGTATAAATTGGTAATGAATGACTTCCCAGGCAGTTAGTCATACAAAATATAGTGACTTTTTGACTGGATTGCCAGCTGAACTAGAATTAGCAGAAGTCAGGAAAAGGTTTGAGGTCAGCTGGAGGCTGAGCATGGTGCCTGTGGGAATAGGGCACAGGTTATGGGAAGCAGGGAAGAGCTTTTGGTACTGCACAGGACTTGCTATGGGATGACTCCAGGAGGAGCCTAAGGCAGGGCAAGGATGGAATCAGCTAATTAAAGAGACCAGTCTGGCCTGTCCAGGTGTGTGATCACCACAGTGGGTCCTGTCCTTGCCCTGAGCTCCAAGATGTGAGACATGATCAGCCCTGAGCAGCACAACACTGAGGTGCTGATCGAAGACCAAAAGCTGTTCTTTGTGATAGTGATGCCTGGTGATTTTAGCTTTTATAATTGCCATGTATTTGTGCTCCTGCAGTTCCTCAGTGCAAACTCCAAACTCCACATTCAGTGTCAGCTGCTGCTGCCCCATTCTGGGCAGGCACAGCAATTCCTCTCCAGGCCTGGCAGCCAAGGACACCTCACTGCCCCAGGGCCAGAAATGCAAACAAAAGGGAGCTGGGGGAAAACTGGGGCTAAATGGCTTCATTAGCTGGAGCTGGAATTGGGAGATCAACCCCAATATGCAAATGGACCGAAATTATAAAAGTGTGCAAACTGTGACCTGTGGTCCATCTTTGGGTGCAGCCCCTGGGGGAGCTTTGCCTGCCCAAAATGCACCTGAGGGCCCTTCAGTGAATATAGCTGCTTTTTATTCCCTTAACTTTGCCTTGTGATTTCTTTCCTTTCAGAGATAATAGATAAAAACTTCAATACTTTGTTTTCTCTTCTTTGTACTGAATAAATAGTGGCTGGTAGGTTTTGGTTGTCGGGTTTTTGCTAGTCAGCAGGTGATGTGACCTGCTGCTCCTCACACCTGCACACAGGACAGGGAAAACTCACTGAGAAGTGGGGGTGGAACAGAGAGCTGAGCAAAAAGAAACATTACTTTCTGTAAGGACCTTCAGCATGTGGTGTATTTTCAGTGCCTAGAAACTGGTTTGGGAGTTAGTGCAGGAGGGAGAAGTGCTGGAATGGTGGGTGATGCTGGTTGGAACTGCACCTTTTTAATCCCAGTGCCATCCCAGTCAGACATGAAGGCCCCAGAGTCCTCTGCATTCAGGTGGAGCTTTGCATTTATTTGGGTGATTATAAGGTTTCAGCATGGTGGTCCCAATTCAGCCAGCTGAATCAGAGGACATATTGCTGGGAGTTAAACACCCACTATCCCTAATTATTCTGGTGCTGTTGGGTGAGTGGTTGGCAGAAGCACATTGAAAATCTTCGTCCCAACTCTCCAGCCAGCAGGGTAAATAGCTGTATTTGGATGACTGACCTTCTTTGCAGGACATGGTGTTTTTCCTATACACAGGCCCCACATTATAATGGGACATCTGTCACTTTGTTAGGCTGCAGAATTGCCTGCAGCTGGTTTTATTAGGACTCTGCTGCATAACCCCTTTAGCTGAATGACATTATCACTGCCCTGCTCTGTGCTTCAGAGGAATTGTCAGCAAGTTGCTGTTCAGTGTGTCACCTTTAAATGGTAGTCATTTAGCTGGAGCAGTGGCATAGACCAGCACTTGTGGAAATTTAAAAATTTATCTGATATAAATATTTACAAGATATGGGTTTCCCTGGTAACTTGAAATATCTAAAAGGCAAACCTGTAAATATGTAGGGAGCTGTGACGCCTCTCTTAGTGTTAAGATTTGTTCAACTATTCAAGCTGTGGTACTAAAAACCATCACTTTTTTTTGGAAATGCAAACTTATGTAGTTGTACTGCAAGACAAAATTAGGTCCATATCTCTTATGAAAAGAATAAGAGATATGCAGCACTGATAGCAAGTAATGCACTTGCCTGCTGTGTTTTGTAATAGCACTTGACTTAATTTAAAAATTACTAGAAAGAGAATAACTCTGGCATCTCAATCACAGAGTAACCACTGAAAGCAGCCCCCAAAAGTTGTGTTTTCATGATTTTATGGCCCATTTTTGGGAACACTCTGCTCTTCCCCCATTCTCTGATCATTCAAGGACTAGCAAGTGCCTGTGGCCACTGAGAGGATAGCAGGTAGCTGATTTCAGCCAGGATAGCAAGACCTGTAACCACCTCTGTGCTGCATTCTGTTTGTACACAAATTATTTTATAACTCTGTTATCTATGTGGTTTTACTCAGCAGCTCTTGAGACAACTGTAGCTTGTGTTCATAGAGCCAACAGTGTTCTGTTGTAAGGAAAAGGTGTGGGAGGAGAATAAAAGTGGGTCTTGTCAATGGAGTTTAAAGTGGTTTTTGTGCTTTTTGATGGCACTCGGAGTTCCTCGGGGGAGGAGGAGGAGGATGAGAAAGAAGCCCTCAGACGTCACAGTGACACAGGAGCTGTTTGCTGGGAGTCACACAAGGTTTGGAACACTGCGTCTGGACCCAGAGCTGGGTTGGAGGTTGGCCTTGGTGATCCATTTCCAGCCCCGCTGGTTCTGTGGCTCTCTGTGCATCCCCTGCCTCCTCCTCAGCAGCCAGGACCTGATGCATCACTGAAGGTTTCACTCCCAAACTGCCAAAATCAGGGCAGCACCTCTGCTCTGGGCTGGTTCTCTGTGCCTGGATCCCACAGAGCTCCCCCAGAACTTCCTGATGGGAGTGTGCCTGCATGTGATGGGAATGTCACTTGGCAGCTACAACTTGGTTGAACAATATTCTTCCTCCTCTCATTTCTCTCTCTCCTATTGCATCTGGCTACATCAGTTGTGCTTTTACAGCAAGCAAGTAAATTCATGTGCTTTTTATGCCTTCTTTTTTTTTTTTTTACACAGGGATACAGAACTCGGATGTTACAAGACAGTATGTTTCCCTAGCTGTGCTCAAAATGTGAACTAAGAATCTTCTTTCTTTAGTTATCAAAAGCGCTTCTGCACTGTTTTGTCTTTGGAAAAGATAATTTTAAACGCTTGATAGAGATTGCTTTGTGGTTTTCTATTTCCTAAGAAACCTGAATTAACCTGGTTATCTTTCTGACACCATGTCAGGCAGTAGGATGGCAATCTCCATAATTACTACAACTCCTTCAGTAGTAGCAGTGGTATCCCATTTTATGCAAGTGCTAGAACAAAGAAATTTATTAATGTTTTACATTACAAAAGTTAGAGAGGAGGTGTCAGAAATAGAATTCTAAGAATGAAGGGAAGAAGTGGGGGAATCCAAGGGGGTGTCCCTGCTTGCTGCTCTTCACCTTTTTGTTGGAGTTATTTTGCATGGAAATAAGAGTTTCATAAGACCAGGGGGAAAAAAGTAATTAGTTCAATCAGCACCAAGGGGTTTTTTTTGGGTTTTTTGCTTTGATTTTATGTTTCTAAACAACTATTGATACAGAGAAGCATTTAAATGTCCTTTAGGATAGAAAGGTGTGGGGTTTTTAACCTGATGCCACCCCCTACCCATCGCTTGCCCAACTCTGGTGTAAATCAGAGCAGAAGATTTCAGTAGTATTTTTCCTCTTGTTAGAAACAGTTTTCAAGAAAAGATGACTTAAGGACTATTTTATCTGTTGCTGCAGAAAAACCCCACATTTTCAGCAAGAAAGTGATTGAGGCATTTAACTGACCTGAAGGCTGTAGCTGAATTCCTACTGTATTTTTTACATTATGCCCTGTATGCCTGCTAATGCAGAAAATTACGTTTTTTATGGTTTCCCTTTCTTGTTATCAGCAGCAAAACTGGATGGCTTTTCCATCCTTACACACTGCTGTGTGTTTCTCTGCCTTTGAAAAGGGTAATATTCATGTGGCCTACAAAGCTCTGAAAAATGAGAGGATTTTGAGAGGAGAAATTGAATTTCTGACATAGTCTTCCTACAGTACATTCCAGTGAGTTAAGAACAAAAAACAACAGAAACAGTTTGTATTTAGATGCAGCTCTGAGTGATAAACTGCTTCTCAGACATTTTGATGGAAACTGATGGCTTAAAGATGGGGCATTTTTCTTTATTTAAGAAAAAAAAAAAACAGATCAGTTTTGGTTATAATTAAAAGAAAAAACAGGCAATGTACTTTGCTTGACAGGAAGAGGGATTTCAGCTAAAACCAAGACTTTTATGTGCAAATGGAAAAAAGAAATGAGAAGCAAATTGAATTTCAACGTTTGCTATGTGGCTACTTTGATCATTCAGGCTGTTCTATTACATGATATAAGATATGTGGATCTTTAGTAGAGTTTATTGAAACTCCAGTAGAAGGGAAGAAATCACAACTTCTAGAACTTGGATTGGCACTACTAAAAGAAAGTGCAATAACATCCCCTAAAATAATTCTGTTTGTATCCCAGCTGAAGCTGGTTTTGCCACTCTGCTTCATTTGCTTTTCCAGATTTTCCAGCAATTTTTAATGAAAAGCACTGTGAAACAAACACAGTGGAAAACAGAGCTTTACTTAAAAGTTTCTTTGACTGTATGGCAAGTTCAAGACTTAATGAACTGCAGCTATCAAACACAACTGTCAAACTGGCAAGAAATAGTAAATTTGGCCTTTTCCCTGCCAGAGAGGAGAGATGAGGATGCTATTCTGCACCTCTCAAGCCAGGGCTTTGCAGGATTTATTGTGGAAGAGCAACAATGGGAAGAGATGATGTCCCCTGGGAGCCCAAAATCTCTGTGTTTATTCAGGTTAGCTTGAGAAAGCTCTTGCTGCTGGGGATGTGTATTGACACAGAAAGCAAAATTTGAGGTTGCATAAGAAGGAGGAACATAAAATATTCTCTTTGTGGAAAATGAACAGAAAATCCCATTGTTCTGCATACAATTTACTCTCTTCTGGGAGAGAGAAAGTGATGCCTGTGCCTCTCTGCCCCCCTTTTCAACCCTTCTGTAACTCTGTCCTCTCCAGAATGGGGCTGCCTGCTGGGATTGCCCTTGGTTGCCACTGCTGCCTGTGCCTTGCACAGAGGTGACATTCCCAGATGAATTCTCCAGCTCTCAGATCCGTGAGATTTGAGAATCCCAAATCCCCTGGGTCTGCACAGCAGGGTCAGGCTCTGCTCTGGCCAGGATGTTAGAACCCTGACTACTGAGAGTTTTAAGCTTTCTGTGTTGACAGACACTGACCCCCAAAAAACCACTATATTTGACCCGAGGCTGTAAAAAAGGCTTCTAAAATTGAATGATAAAACTGAGATTAAGAGTGTATAATGTAAATAAAAGTATATATTATCACATAGTAGAAAACTTACAGTTTAAAATTCTATATTATAATAATATATTAAATAAAATACTTATTTATATGTTATTTATAATATAAAATTATTTATAATAGATATATTATATGTACTATCTATATTATTTATATTATATAGTAGAAAACTTACAGTTTAAAGTTCTATATTATAATAATATATTAAATTAAATATTTATTTATATGTTATTTATTATATAAAATTATTTATAATAGATATATTATATGTACTATCTATATTATTTATAATATATATTATTTATTTTATATATATAAAACAAAATAGAAGTTCTAAAGTGAAGGCTAGTGGTTCTTCTTCACTTTCTTCTTCATGAGTTTGAGTAATATAGTGTAATTAGATAAAAAAAGTCCACATTATGAGCTACGAACACTCAGTTTAGTTTAAAAATGACTTTGTGTTATTTCTTAATTAAGCAGTTTATTTTTTTAAAACCTTATAAAAAGAGAAATATGATTCCTAATTTGTTAGGGTGAAGTACTACAGAACTCACAGTTTGTGAGAGTGTTATATAAATAAGAACTAATAAAGATCTAAGTCCAAACAGAAAATACCGTGTCAGACATTTAATGCTGAGAGCAGAGTGGCCTGAGAGGGGACAGGAGCCCAGTCCCCGAGTCCAGGCTCACATCTGGAGACTGCTACCAGAAAGGTCTTCCCGAGATCAGGATCAACCAGCAGAGCCAGAAAATGCCTGTTGGATGGAAATTAGGCCAGTGCATCCACAAGGAGGTTCTTCACCTTTCCTATCACAAAGACCCCTACTGTAAATTCTGTGCAAAAAGAGAGCACCTCTTTGCTGGACACCCAGAATTGCAACAGCTTTCTGGGGAAAAGAGTTGGTGGAAGGGTGTCCTCAGCTGCTGGGTGTTGGAAAGGAGCTCAGCAGTGGAGCTGGGAAGGGAGCAGAGCCCCAGCAGGGGCTGAGGGAGCTGGGAAGGGGCTCAGGTGGAGAAAAGGAGGCTCAGGTCAGGATGGCACAGCCAGTGGGTCGGCTGTGCCCCCAGAACAGGGACAGGAGCAGAGGGAACGGCCCCAGGCTGGGCCAGGGCAGGCTCAGGGTGGATATTGGGAGTTTTCCTTCCTGGAAAGGGCTGTCCCACCTGGCACAGCTGCCCAGGGCAGGGGTGGGCTCCCCATCCAGGGGGGATTTCAGAGCCCTGTGGATGTGGCACTTGGGGACAGCGGTCAGTGGTGGCCGTGGCAGTGCTGGGGAAGGGCTGGGCTCTGATCTTCAAGGGCTTTCCCAACCTAAACAATTCCATGGTTCTGTCACCTCTGTGATTCTTGGGGTCTCTTTGCTTTAAGCCCCTTCCCCTCTCTCTCAAGGGTTCAGTGTTTGGGTGCCTGGGAGGTTCTGCCATGGGGTGAGAGCAGTGCAAAATGAGGGCAATGAGTGAGGAAGAGATTAAACTTCCTCCCATGAGTAATTTACCTCTTGTGCAAACTTTGCTGCTCGGATAATAGTGCTGGAATGACAGGTGGGGCTGAAAGCAGAGTTTGTGGAGGAACAGAAATCCAGGCACTCTCTGTATGTGATGAGGATTTTCTATCCTGTTATCAGAGAATATGAGTAATTGTTGAATTTCTTAAAAAGCAAACTTCAACACGTCCTTTGATATCTCGTGACACTAATTTGGGTGAGTATTAGATATATTGTCTCTGTGTTTAAAGTACTCCCCACTGAAAAACCTTCAAACTGAAACAACTCCAAACTCTCTATTACTAAGCTATTGAGTGTAGCACAGTTAATATGACTGGGGACATATTAGTAAAAACCTGGAAAGAAAACATGTGCTGTAGTTCCAGTTGGGTAAATTGTTAGAAACAGAATGTGCGCTTACGTGGGTCTCTGACAGTCAATATTATAAAATGTGGATTCTATCTGAAGCCCTAGCATAATTTCATTTGACATAAAGCCTGAACACATTTCAGCAATCTCCAGCCAAATTCTGAAAACTTAATTTTCAGTTCACAACTGGCATAGTGCAACGCAGTTCTTACCCTTCTTATAAAATGTTGGTGGCAGTGACCCTTGTCAGTGTGAGATTGTTTTCTATATTTGCAAGGTGGAGTATTGGAGTATTTACTGTTACAGCATGGCCAAGTAATGTCAACAGTTAAGGAAATTTCAGACAATCTTTGTACAAAACCAGAAATTGAAAAGGGACATTCAGAAGTCCTGGGGATTAGGGAAGGATTGTCATATGATGGAATCATCTTAATTGTTGCTTGGCCAAGGTGAGGTGCATCATTGGTTTGTGTTTGTTTGGTTTTTTTTTTGCTTTTGTTGGGGGTGGGTTGTTTTGGTTTTGGGTTTTTTTTTTTTTGTGTGTGGTGTTTTTTCTTTTGTTGTGTTTTGCTTTTTTTGGGGGGGGAGGGTTTGTTTTGTTTCGGTTTGAGTGTTTTTGTTAGTTTTGTTAGTTTGGGTTTTTTTTCATTACAAATTTGGAGAATTCAAAGGTCAGTAGATTGAGGAATGTGTGGAAATGTCATGGAAATTTCATCTACATTTCTTAGTGGGTGAGACAGTACCGAACTCACTCACTGGACCTTCGATGTGCTGAGGTGAGGCCAGTGTTTTATCTGCCTGTGCATCTGAGTGAACCCCATCTGCTCAGGGGGTTGGTGCAGTCCAGACCATCCCCTGGGGGGCTGCAATGTCCAGATGTGCTGGAACATCCAGATGTGCAGAGAGAGGCAGTTACAGGTTCCCTAAACAGGGACTTTTCTACTCACAGTCCCGGGGGTGAGGTTGGGAAATGTAATTTTAATGAAGACCCTGCTCCTCTGAGCGCTGTGGTCGGGGCAGCTCTGTGTTCTGCTCCGTGGCCTCTGGAATGTCCTTCCCTGCCCTCCTGGGTTGGATCCAGGTGGCCAGAGCAGCCAGTGCTCCTCTGGTGGGCTGTGAGCACAGGCAAGGTGGAGGTCGAGGCTCTGGTGTTGCCATGTGTTGCAATTACCTTTTCTCGCTCAAAACCAGTCTGTCGCTTCTCTTGCCAATTTTTTTACAAGGTTGTAATGAGGCTCTGACCCTTCAGGGCTGCTTAACCACAGAGTGTGCTGTCAGGGAGCATGGTGCCAGCAAAAGGCTGTTTTCCCGTGCAATAAAATCAGCCAGGTGTCGTGAAAACCTTGTGTTTTGCTCTTCACAGTGGTCCTTGATTTTCCATCAGAGCCCTGCCAGTCCCTGGTGTTGGTGCGTGTCTGTACCAGCCTTGTCCCTCATCTCACACAAAACTGCAGTTGCTTGAAATTGCAAGTGTTTGGTTTTTTCCCTTGAAAATGTTTATAGATAGAAATTATTATATATAACAGGGGTGTAACAAGGTCTGAGATGTGCTGACTTCTTATTCTTGCCTCCCTATCGTGTGTTGGCTCACTTCAGGGAGAGAAGCTCTGTTTATAGCAGTCTTGAGTTGAACTCTTTTACAGCAGATCTATATTTGGGCATCTTTGCACATATCCTGGTGTCTAAAATGGGCACCATAATTCTTACCTTGTAGAGGAGTTCAGAGATTAGTTACTGTCTGTAAAGAGCTTTGAAAATGTCAAATGCTGTGTTTGCATATTTTGAGAATATAATTAGAAGACAGTCAATTAATCTGCTTCCTGTAAATTAATACATCAAAATTGTTTGCTCTGTAGAAATTGTTTGTGTGAATGCTATGGGGTGGATTTATCTTTGTTCCTTTTTATTTTTGGTACATATGTGATGGTGTTTGCTGAGGAAGCCAGGCTTCACTTTTGCAGTGCACAGTAGAGGAGTGCAATCTTCAAAATAGAGGCTGTTCAGATAATTTCATTATTTACCTGCCTGCTCATTCTTTACAGTGAGGCTGCATGTTTTCAACAGTGATTTATTACCTAGAAAATTTTAACTTAGGCTCAGGAGGGTTTTTCATTATTTTCTGTGTTTATTTTCTGTGTTAGGATGGATGAAGGAGGGTGTGTGTCTCATCTTGATCCTGTATGTTTGATGCAGGAGCTCTCTGGAGAGATTTTTCTGGTCCATATTACATAAGTAATCAAAATAGGAGTTTATATATGTTCTGCCCTTTAAAGTCCAATCTTTTAATTAAAATACAGGGATGTCTTCTGCAAGGCAAAACAGATGCTGAGGTTTGTGTCAGAATTGGTGTGGAGGAGCTCTCAGCACTGCCAGGTTTCAGAGGAAAGGGCTGGAGAGCTCTGGCTGCTGTTTGGACAAGGAGGGGAAGGCTGTCAGCACAAGGAGAAAGGTTAAGGTTGTGACAACTGGTGAAAAAATGAGACAGCGTGAAAAAAAGAGCAAAACACAGAAAGCTTTGACTCCTGAAAAATGTTTAACACTGCAAATGATTACAGTACTCCCTTTGGTCTGTTTCTGTCTGTTTTCCCCATCTGTCCTTCCTGTATCAGCTTGAACATCACATTTTCTATTGATGCAGCTACATTCCTACTGATACAGCTCTATTTCTATTGCTTTAGTTGGATTTCTACTAATGTATTTGTATTGTGCTTAGTTATGTGGTAGGGCTGTAGTCCTGGTTCATGTCACCTGGGCCGTGCTTGCGGGAGGGGCAACATTTGGAGTGAGTTGAACGCTCCTTCCCTCCAGTTTGGGCCAAATGGGACCTGCTGAAACCCTGAAATGGGGCAGGGACGAGGAGTGAGGGGCTGTGCTCCCAGCCCACCTGCAGCAGGGAAAATGGGATTTCTGTGTTCCTTCTCCATCACCTGCACTGCAAACACTGCACTGCCGCGGTCCCCGCAGGTACCTGCCCGTTCACTGAGCTCTCCACCTGAGTGGGTGTGTCCTGAAAACCTCTCAAATTATCATTAAACCAGCACTTTCCCAGAGAGTGGCTGTTCCTTTGCCAGCATAAGGAATGTTGTAGAGAGAAACCGAAGCCTGGGAGGGAGCAGAGGCAACAAGCAGTGGCTGGAGCATTCTTGAGTTTGTGTGAGCTGCAGCTCTGAGCGCTGTGTCCTTTCCGCGGTGCTGGGGAGGATCAGAATGCTGGGAATGGGGTCGAGGGTGAGCACCGGGCTGGCTGTGTCCACCACCAGGTCTTCAGAGCAGTTCTGTCTGTCTCTGGCCTTGGGCAGGCTGGATTTGGCCGTGCTTTGTAGGAATCGCTCTCCACTTTTCAGGAATGCAGCCTGCAGAAGTGTCCTCAGGGCACATCTCAGCATCAGTCACCTGGGGAAATGAGATGCAGAGATGTGTCAGTGGCAGCCCCAGGAGCCCTGGTGCACGTGGGAGGGAGGCAGCAGCCCTGGCAGGGCTGTGAGTGTTTACTAGAGACTGTGCTGTCGCTGCAAGGCAGCTTTCAGGTCCCTGGGAAGCAAGTGGCTTGTGGTTTCTGGCAGCAAATTCCCACTGGGCTGTGTCAAATGCACTTTGGTGTAGTGCATTTGGTACCCGTGTTCAGTTTATTATATGAGTGAATAATTTAGCTGCACTTACTTGTTGTACCCATTTGTGTAGGTTTTACTTGTTAAAATTTTCCTTTTATGTGGCAGAATTTTCCCCTGTTGATAAACTGCTGCTAAGTACAAATGGTCTGCATTGAAAATAGAGCAGATGGGGCCATATTAGCCTGGTTCTCTCATCCATGAAAACAAGTTCTGTAACCGTTGTAATTTGGTGTAATTTCAATGCAAGTCAACAGAGTGGCAGGAGAATTTAGGTCCTCAGCGACCTTTGTGTATTCCTTGACTTCTGTTTTGCGTGCAAGTTGTGTTTTCTAATTGACAGAGTAAGAGTTTATAACACAGGGTGCATTTATGTGTAATCTCACTAACTGGAAAACTGTTGATTGCATAATTACATATAATTACCTCAGTTGTTCTTGGCCTGACAATATTTGCAGGATGGCTCAGGAAGGCAATTCACTGTCAGATGTCAGAATAGATTTTATGGAGCAGGTTGGCACTCAATTAATTCAATATTGGCTGAAGAAAGGAGATATTAAGCCATCCCATCCCTCACCCAGAACAAGATATTTTGTATTTGTCCAGTTTGAAGCTAAACCTGGAGCAGATACCACAGCCCATCTTTGAATATTCTCAGTGTGGCAGATCCAAATCAGTATCTTCTAATGTGCTCTAGGCAGATAAAAGCCCTATTCTAATTCACCTCTGGAATATTTTTCTCCCTAGTTTTGTTCAGTATCAGATGTCTACCTATCAGGGATGATGAAGTAACACTAAAATGGTAAAAAACACCCCTCCTTAATCTCCAGGTGTCACCAGAAAGAAACACAGAACCTGCAATACTCCAGTGTGTCTCTACCAGGTTTGCAAATTACTTCTTCATTTTTTTAAATAATCAAAATTGAACCCAGAACCAGCAAGAAAAACCCCATGAAACTTGTTAGAGCCAGCACTTTATGAAGGCACCAGCACATCTCATTTATAACCAGGTGCAGAGCAATCTGAAGGCTGTAGAAGATTCTCATGCCACCAAGGGAAGTTTTAATTAGCCCCTCTAGGACTATGAGAAAGGCTTCAACCAAAGGTCCAACTGCTCTAATTACCTGTGCCACACAGTGGCTATGAGGACGTGCTGGGGAAGACATCTATTTAATACTTATTTTACTTTTCCCTTCCCTCTGCTCTGAAATGACTTTCCAGTTATTTTCAGCTTCAGGACTGTTTGCATTACAAATATGTGAATTCTCTGTGTTTGCTAGCCCAGAAATCGTGCACAGTGAACCCTCTGCTCTCCCTGCACATCACTGCCAGTGCACTTACCACTTTGTCACAGAGCAGCACCAGACTATCACCAGCTCTTTCTTCTGTTTGTTTTGAAGCTGTTTTCTCTGACCTTTGTTTAATAGATTTTTTTACTTTTAATTGGAAAAGAAGTAGACCTGTGACACTGTATTCATCCACTTTGTACACCTCCTGCTTTTGCAGACTCCTGTTTCATCCCCAAAGTTGTTCCTTCCGTAGAATTACCAAACATTCTGTTTGGAAGGGGCTTTTTAAGGGTTTCCTAGTCCAACCCTCCCTGCAATGAGCTGTGACTTCACCTTGATCAGGTGGCTCAGAGCCCTGTCCAGCCTGGCCTTGAATGTCTCCAGGGATGGGGCACCCACCTTCCCTTGGGCAGCCTGTGCCAGGGCCTCACCACCCTCATGGCAAAATACTCCTTCCTCATATCCAGTCTGAATTAGCCTCCTTCTTCTCAAAGCCATCATCCCTTCTCCTTTCTCTGTGCTGAAGAGTCCCAGATTAAGTTTTTAGTTATCCAGCTGGGACATACTCAACCCCTTCCATACCACTTCTGTTTTTTTCTGAACCTTTCCTAATTTATGCCCGTGTGAAAAGTCCAAAAGTGCCCATGGTATTCAGGATGTTTCATAGTGTAATTGCCTTGTTCACTTTGTTCTGTTTGTCTCCCAGCCATCCCTGTAGTCTGATTTGCTTCTTTTGGCATGGCTGAGCATTGGGATGGTGTTTTCATGGACCCTTTCCCGGGACCTTGCTCCTGGGTGGTGCTACCAAGCACAAAGTCCATCTTTCCACATGTGAAGCTTGGAATGTTTTTCCTCACGTGTGACACTTTGCATCTGTGACCATTAATTCAGTCTGCCCTCTTGCTGTCCAGTAACTCAGGCCTTGTTCTTAATAATAGATTCTTGTCATTACTATCTCAAATAATTTACAAACTTTGTTATCCTTTGTAATGTCTGTCCCAGTCCTCAACAGAATTCCCCGAGGAAGTCTTTGATGACTTTGTTTCATTCTAAGAACTGACAGATGGCCCAATATTCCAACTGTTTCCTAGCTTTTGAGCAGATTTTTATTTCATTTTTCTTTTATTTTTCATCTGTGGAGTGTCCTTTTTTTTTTAAGTCCTAGATATTTAAGCATTTCCCTAAATATCTGTCAAAATCGGTGTGAAAACCATTTTTGTTGCAATCCAAATACCTGTTGACCCCTGTGAGATCTCCTCTGGGTTTAGAGGAGATGCCATCCTCGTACAAAAACCATCTGACTCTTCCCCAGTACATCGTGTTAATTCTGATGTCCACTAATCCTGTTCTCATTATAGCTTCTACTAATTGGTATGATACAAGCATGAAATGTGTTGGCTGAGTAGATCTCCCTGGAAACTTCAAAATGAATTCTCAGTCCTGTCATCATTCCCTTCTCATGCTAATTTAGCAGCAATGGGATGTGGATTTCCTGCCAGGAGTGGTGGCACAGCAAGTCCCAGCATGGGGGAATCTTCCCTGGCAGAGAGGAGCTCTGCTGCCCACCATGCACAGCCATGGAATTACAGGATGGTTGGGGTTGGAAGGAACCTTAAAGCCCATCCATCCCACCCCTCCATGGCAGGGGCACCTCCCACTGTCCCAGGCTGCTCCAACCTGGCTTTGGGCACTGCCAGGGATGGATCCAGGGGCAGCCACAGCTGCTCTGGGAGCTCCATCCCAGGGTCTCCTCACCCTCCCAGGGAACAATTCCTTCCCAGTATCCCATCTCACCCTCTTGTGGTTGAAACCATTCCCCTTGTCCTGACTCCACAAATTGTAATAAATAATCTCTCTCTGTGAGGGATTGCTGCCTTCTCCCCCAAACATTTCCCTCACCTCCACATATTAATCCTTGCCTGCTTATTCCCTCCTAGAGGTGCTGCCTTCTTCCCAACATTTCCCCTTCTTTTCCTTCCCTTTTCCCAGGATGAGAGTAATACAGAGTACACATTTTGTTCTGTGTTTCAGATGCTGGGCAAAATACTGTCAGTAGAACACCTCTGAAAACTCCATGAGTTCATGTGTCCTTGGATAGCATAAGCTGCTTTGATTTAGACTGCAATTTGCTGCTTTTCCTTCTGGGATTACTGAGGAGTTTTCAGTTGCTGCAGTGATTGTTCTCTTTTGCTCAGTAATTTACTTGCATTTCAGGTTGCACACAGGCTTCCAGGTTCTGAAATGAAAATGTCTTTAGAAGTCAAGAACAATAAATATTTTTGGCTTGTCATGTTAAATTTTAATTAATCACCTCTGCCACCTTTTCCAGCATCAAAGGTTTGCAACATGCCCTTGCAAACATCAGGCAGTGAATGTAAGCCTTAAATACATGGCAGATGATTAAGCTTCCTCATGCTCACATTAAAGACAGGCTTTTGTTATGGCTCTTAATGTTTTGCTAGCAATCTTAGTACACAGACAAATTTTCCACTACTGTTTTTCATCTCTGTTTCCCATTCTTATCAATATTGATGCCTGTAATTTTCTTTTTAATTTATTCTCAACATCCTGGCTTGAGTAGTTAAGCCAGGACTGCAATAAATCAGTGAAAAATCAGGAAATAGCACCTGGCCAGATCATGGCACAACTAAGTTTTAAAATGACAGTTTTACAGTGCGTTAATATAAATTAGTTTTATGTTTAGCAAGGAAATCTTAGGGATGGACAGTTGTCTGGGGCATCACCACTCATTGACCTCAGCGGTCTGAAAAGCAGTATTTCTGTTACAGGGCATGTATCATTTGGGTTAATCTTTTTTTTTTCTGTGGCTTTTTTGGGGGGGGGGGGGTTGGCTTTTGGATTTTTGTTCCTCTGGTGTTTTGTGTGTGTGGTTTTTGTTTGTTTGTTTGCTCTGTTGCACACTTTTTTTTTTTTTTGAGAGTTTGTCTGATTTTTTTTTTTTAGTCAGAACACTGTTTTTTCCCCTCTGGAATGGAAATGTTGGAGCTGCAGAGGTTCTGCTGCCTTGTGTTGAGTGCTGCCATCCCTTGGGCAGTTTTTCGAGGGCAGAGCTGCGCTGTGAGCTGCTGGGCAGCCCAGCGGTGGTGCAGGATTTCTGCCCCCAGAGTCTGGGCTGGCTCCCGCCTTGTCTCTGCAGCAGGCACCCGTCAGCTCCTCCCTCGGTGCTCCTCTCACTGGAGGGAGAAACTCTGGCTAGCCCCAGGTAGGAGCCAAGGAGTGACACACTGCACTGCTCCTGATGTGCCTCGGCTCCTTCCTTGGCTGTCAGTCATGCCTTCGTACCTGTTCCAGGTACCTGAGGCTTCCTCTCCTCTTTTTTATCTCCAGCTTTACCTTCAAGAACTCTGCCAAAGGTGTTTTTGTGCAAATGAAGCCTTGCCATGTCACTGAATACTGAAATGACACCCTGAAATGAAATTACTTCATTTGTTTTATGTCAAAACACAGATTGTTCATATTACCCTCTATGATTCCAGTGGTTTTCAGAATAAACATAAACAACAAAATTGTCAAAATTGAACTTGAAACATAAGTGTCTTCCTGATATGCAACAGACGGGATAATGACGGTGATGAGGGTAGTTGATGTAAATATGTGCTACAGGGCTTAAATATTTACTGTTTTCCCTTCAGAAAAAGGATGGTGTGTATGCAGAAGGTTTTTTTTTACCTGTACTGTGCTGCAGTGATGTGCAAGCTGAACTGTTTGGCATTGAATGGCAGTGCTAAAATTATATTGTCTCTGTGTAATTATATATACAGGCCCACTCACATACATCACTTACTGGAGAATGTAATAGTGCATCACAGACACCATCTTATTTTCTTGTAGTAAATTTGTTTTTTAAATGAGCAACATTTATTTTGAAAAGAGATTTTAAAGATGACTTTGAGATTCTTTTCAGAGGCATGTTATGGGATTTTTCTTGCACTTTTTGTGCTCTAGAATTGACTATTTCTGGATAAATGAAGTGAGAGCTGATGCTGATGCTTGACTCAGTATATCTATTTGGGGGGCTGACAGATGTAGGTGATTTCAAAACAAATGCTGTCTGTAATTTAGCTTTAGTTGCCCTTGGGTCCAGACCTGCTGTGGTTGCCCTCTAAGTTAGTTTAAATGTATGCATTTTCTCGGCCTGTGTGTTTCTGGCGTGCCTGTCACCATGGTGACTGCACACCTCTGAGTTTAAATTCTGTGACATGAGATCACTGCAAGTCTTGCTTTAGAGAGGTCTGAGTTGCTGCACTTTGAAAGTAGGGAGGACTCTGATATTGTCTCTCCCTTTAACTTGAATCCCCACACAATGGGATTAAATCCAGTGCTTGTCTGCACTTGAGTCTTTATTCTAATTTTATATGTAACAGCTTTATGAAACGCAAATAACTTGTTACATAATATGCAGTGCTGAACAGTGTGATTTATCTTTAAATATGCTTTTTAAAATAGACTATTCCACTCTATAAACAGAGCACATTTGTGTGTAATCTTGCTGCACTTTTCACTGTGCTGTAGGTTATTTTCAACTGCACTGTATTGTTGTAAAAGTTTTTATCTTTCTCTGCTATGGAGAATTCTATGGACCTGATTAAATGGGTTTTTCCTTCCTATTCATGGTATTCAGGTATAAGTGATATGCTCTGTTGAAACCCCACAGGTTATAAGATTGTCCTTGTACTCATTTATTATTCCTCATTTGGGCTCTGGAGCTGTTTAATTTCTGGGGCTTAACAGGTCTGAGTCTGAACTTGATTTAGTTAAAGCCTGTTAAATGTGAATGCTGCTTCTGATTTGGCCTCATTTCTGTTGTGATTGTCTCTAATCCTGCAGTTCTGGTGCTCTTCTGCATGAGGAGTGCTTTTTATATGCATAGTGTTGTTTAACTAATACAATGCACAAGGGAATAATTTCTCCTCCTGGAATGCCTTTTTTTGTGCTCATGTTGCCCAAAAGGAAGCCAAATGTAGGAGTGCTTGAGTTTGGCTGTTGGAGCCCAGATGGGAATTTCTGTTCCCTGTGCACAGGTGTGGAGGGGCTGGGGGAGTTCTGGGCAGTGAGGACAGTGGAGGGATCCAGACATGCTCAGTCAGAAGTTCTGAATGACCTCAGACCCAAACCCAGATGTTTTTATGACCCTCACTCTTCCGCCTGCCTGTATATTTAGGGCACCTGTGGAAATCAAAGGTGTGTGTTTAGGTAGAATATTTTCTGACCTGTTTTGCTCTGAGTTGGAAGAAGCCTGTTTGCTGCCTGGCTGTAAGTTGGTACACAAGCTGTGCAAAATAAGGTTGTAAATATCCATCCCTGTCAAATGGGAGCTAAAGTGGCTCTCCCCTCCCCACCAGCTAAATCTGTTTATGCTGCGCTCTGACAGTGGCAAAAACCTCCCTGAAAGTTCTGTGGAACACAGGGCAATGCCCTTCATGCAAGAAATGTGAGATTTTGGGGGAATAGCATTTTCTTGCAAAAAAAAAAAAAAAAAAGGTAGTTGCCATATAGTGATGGGTGAGACTTCTAGAGAGCGGGGGAAACATGTTTTGGGAGTGTGATGGATGAAAAGAGTCCCTGTTCTTCTGGGAAGGTGGGGAATCAGCTAGAACCAGTGCATAGTCTGCATTTTTGTGAGGGGCTCCAGGCTTGGGTCCCCACGCTGGCTTGTGAGGGAAGTTTTAGGTTAAAAAATGTGAAAGAGAACTGCAGACACCCCACTGTAGTTCTGTTATTGTACTTGGCTTGTAGGAGCTCTTCAGGGAATTGTATTTTGTTGTCTTGGATGTGGAAGTTTAAGAACAATAACTTAGCAATAAGTACATGAAAGCTATTACCTTGATACACAGGGGAATATTTTCAGGGTAGTTTTAACTTCCATCCATGTTTCAAGACTAAAACTTAAAACACATCTTCTTTGGGCTGGCAACACACTGGGCTGAGTATAGAAAGTCTTCTGGTGGCTTTTATTTGGTGGGTGGGGTGTGTTTTTGAAAACAAATTTTCTACTTGTTTTGTTTGGTTGAGTTTTTTTTTTTTTGTTTATTTTAAAAATTTTGTATATTTTTAAATTTTCGATTTTTTGAACCCTTTTTTCCTTTGTTCTAATTTGCAGCATTACTTTACTGTTCTCTTTGGCCATGAGGGGCAGAAGCCGCTGGAACTGCGTTGTGAGGATGAGGTTGATGGAGATGAGTGGGTAGAAGCTATTCACCAAGCAAGGTATGAAACTCGATTTGTGACCCTCTGATCCATTTTATTACAGATAAATGGATAATACTTGAGAACCTAAACCCATCTTCCGAACAGAAAGAAATGATTACATGTATTAGCTGGATGTTTTTTGCAATTCATGAGTACCTTATAGGAAAATAACACCTTTAACATTCAATGCTTATTTCACTTTCTTTTATCTTTCATAAGCAATTTTGCTGCAGTTGAAATTAGTTCAGGAAGAATATTATTTTATTAGAAAGAAGCCCTAGGATTAGTCTTCTGTTAGAGACAAGCGTGTCATGTGAATGAGGAAATTAATGATATGACAGATGAATAAATGAGTTTTTCCTTAAAAACTCTTACAGAGAAATAAATGTAAGAAAGAGGAGGTGAAGCCATTAAGATGATGAAGTGTGACAAATAAAATTTTGACTTTGAAACTGCAATTCTGAACCACCTGAACCACAGTTTTGGGAAAAGTGTTGTGGTAGGACCTTGAGCCATGCAGTAGCCTGTGCCCAAGAAGAGGCCTGTGTGGCAAGTGGCCATGGTTTAGGTGTAATCCAAATTAAAGTCATCTCACTGAAGGCCTGAGGAATGCAGGAGGTATGAGAAAAAATGCTCACTCTTCAAAACTTTTAAAAGTTTAATAAGGCATAAAAGGGATAAAATTCAGCGCTGGGGTGCTTGGCTATTTGCCAAAAGCACACCATTGACCTAAACCATGTTCTCTATGTACTGTTACATTACAGGGGGTACAAGCATATTCATAAGAGTTTGAGTTGGATATGTATATATTCAAACATTCCTTTGGGTTTAGATGTTCTTTTGCTTGGTTTTAACCTTTGGCTTGTCATCATGACATCTTGTAAATTAAACCAATATATTTTATTTCTTGTGGTTCCATCCTGTTGTTTTTACACTCCCTGGTAACGAGGAGCCAGTAAATTGGGTTCTGGTTTTTGTCACTCTTGTTTTACCACTCAGTCCACAAATGCAAGGAACCACATCATTATCTTACACCATTCTCTGAGTTAGTTACACAAAAGCATGTAAACATCAGATAGTCTCTATTTTAATATTATGCTATGGCCTAAGAGATATTTATCAAATTACTATTTACTATCTATAAGCTATACAGTGCATACCTAAATGGACAGATTATACTATAGCAAGAAGCAGCTAAAAGGAATCACACATTGCACTATGTCAGGATCTTTGTGATCAATAATAACTTGCAAAACAGAAGCTAAGACATAAACGTGAAAGGCAGTAACTGTATTTGTCATTTATAACAGGAGGCAAAGCTGCTGCCGAAATGCACTTTCTGCAGCCTCCTCCCATCCACACTCACCTCAGCTAATCTGCAGTGCCATGGTAACGCACAAGCAGCCAGGCAGCTCCCGAATTGCTTAGGACATGAGCCATGTAAACAGAAGTGATTCTGCTTCAGAACTAAAATTGAACATGAGCAGCTCGTAGTTTTTAATTTAGAGCTTGTGAAGTGAGGCCCTGGGGCTGCAGGCCTTGTGCTGCCTGGGCAGCCAGCTTTGGGAGATGTGTCCTCCTCTGGTGATGGAGGAGAGGCTGCCTAGAGCAGAGGCTAGACAGTGTTAAAGGAATAAAGTGGGTATTTATTAAAAGGCCTCAAAGGATGCACCTTGGGCAGTACAAAAGTCTGACCAAAGCTCCACCCAAGGTACACCCAAGGTGAGCCCAAGGTAGACCAAAGATGGACCCAAGATAGACTCAGAGTTGTGAATTTTCACACTTTGATAAGTTTTGGTCCGTGTCCATGCTGGGGTTCAGTGTCCAACCCCAGCTCCAGGTTCTGCAGTCCCACCCTCCCATTGCTCTCCTCCCTTCCCTGCTGTTTGCACTTTTTGGGCCGAAGCTGCAGCGGTGTCCTTGGCTCTGGGGTGGACAGGGATTGTTCTGTGTGCCTGAGCTGTGAGGAGAACTGCTGGCACTTTATATGGAGTTCAGAGTTACATCCTAATGCAGTACAGAATCTGGAGAATATGAAGGCTCAAACTGAAGGCATCTCTGGTGCCTCTGAGTGGGGTGCTGTGCTCTCCCAGGCCAGCCCTGCGGGCGGGCAGTGGGGCAGCTCTGGGTGACCCCACCATGCCCTGCCCTGGGGTCCCTGGGGCTCAGGGCTGGGCCAGTGTCCCCTGTGTGACACCACAGCCCCGTGCTGCTGCAGGGCATGGCCTGCTCAGGGACAGCTTTTGCTGTGCAGTGCTTGATGCCTTAGAGTGGCTGCCTAGAACAGAGGCTGGACAAGAGTGAGAGAATGAAGTGGGTGTTTATTAAAGGCCTTCAATAGGTACAGCTTGGGCAGTCAGAAGCCTCCCAGAGGCTGCACCCAAGATGGACAAAGGTCACGAGTTTTTCACACAATTATAAGTTTGGTCCATTTGCATTTCAGGGGTTAGTCCTCCGATTCCAGTTTCAGGCAATGAAGTAATTTATCCCAGTTTGCTCCCCCCAGTTCAGTTTTGTTTATACTTTCAGGGCCTGAGGCTGTAGGGTGCCCTTGAGTTTCAGGCCCAGAGGGATTGTGTTGTCTGACCAAAATGTGAAGACAATAACTAAAACACTCTACTTAGAGCTTAGACTTATACCCTAAAGCAGCACGGGATTTGAAAAATATAAAACCTAAATCAAGGCATCCTCCTGACAGTGAGTGAGGAAGATAGCAGGGCTTTTTGCCTCCTGCTCGTGGACATTTAGGGACAGCAGCATCCTGGGCTTCCCTCTCTGCAGCATCAGTTTGGTTTTGCCACAACCTCTGCCTGACATGGGGAGACACACAGGGGGGATTTGGGCTGTGCTCCAGGGAACAGGGACAGGAGCAGCGGGAACGGCCCCAGGCTGGGCCAGGGCAGGCTCAGGGTGGGCACAGCAGGAATTTCCCCATGGAAAGGGGGCTCAGCAACTGCCCTGGCACTGCCCAGGGGGCTTTGCAGTGCCCAGCCCTGCAGGTGGCACCTGGAGGTGGCACTCGGAGCTCTGGGCTGGGGACAGGGTGGGGATGGGACAAAGCTGGGACTCCATGGGCTGGGGGGGATTGTCCAGCCTCTGTGGTCCTGGGATTCTTGTCCACTGCCTGGTGTAAAAGGCACATAAGGAGTAAGAGCTTCGTAATATGAGGTAATTTTTTTGTCCTTGTAGTTCAGTCTGTGTGTCACACATGAATTTTCAAGGTAGAAACTGACACGAAATGAAGGCAATGGCAAACAATGCACAACGGAAAATAGTGAGAACTTGCAGAGAAGCTGGTTGTGACACTCAGGGTCAGGGTGGCTGACTTTGGACTCCAGCAGGGAGTTGTAATTTCAGGCTTTACAGGACAGCTGAGGCTCTGAGGTAACTAAGATCAGTATTTTTACCTCCACCCCTTTTGGTATTTGCCTGTTTCTACCTTATTTGGGCCTATCTCCTGGTGATACTAAGCTATGGGCATCTCTGTGAGGAACAGTCTCAAGGTCCTATGCCATTTGGGGGATTTTCTTCATCATCTTTTCTGCACAGGTATGTAAATTTCCTTGGGGAAGTTTCCCAGGGATACAGACATGGCTTTCTTGTGTTTTCTTGGACAAAATTCCAATGAGTGACCAGAAGAAATTGTAAAATTTAGTTGGTAAGCATGGAGTGTCATTCCCTGTTGTGGGTTATCTCCTTGCTCTGATGATTTTCTACTTCACTGGAAGCTGCTTTTGTTTGCTTTGCATTGTGTCAAGTAGAACAGCCTGGAGTTTCTAATTAGTTACTAAACCGTTGGGTCTTTTGCTGAAGATAGATAAAAAGAAGCTAAAATAATAGTTTTTGAGTATTGTGTAAGACTTTTCTTGCCAACTTAATTGAACAAAATAGCACAGATTCTCTTTAGGGATTGAATTTCGCCTTCATCATGATCTAGACCTTTTCCCTTAGGTTTATCTGTATTTTTGACAAATGGGAGAAGTGCCACTGTTGATTGGAGCCTAACCTAAGGTTTTTTTTGGAATTGATGAATGGCATTTTATGTAGCACTTTAAAGATGCTTTCTTGTACTGCCTCAGGTGTCTTAGTTACAAATTGTTGGAGGCATTGAGAAGACTGCCACTACTCTTATATTGAAAAGAGACCAGGGAACATCTTGTTCCATGTGAATATGCTGGCATTTGAGAAAGGGAAGTATTTAATTGCTTTCCAGAGGGTCATATCCTCATGAGGAGCTGTGGTAATCCCTGTGTTAGCTGAGACAATGCAATTGAGGTAGTTGAGGCTTTTTGTTTTCTTAGATTGACATATAGAAAATCTAATTTTGTACTGCTTTTCATTGGGTTTTTTTCCCCCCAAAACATATTTGTAGCTATCAAAATTTCTTCCATGTCTAATTTACTTTGACAGTTATAAACAGAGTGTTGAAAAAAGGATGCTGCAATCTCACTGCACCCCATGGTCTACTCTGGGTAAATAAGAATTTTTTTCAGATGCCAGTACCTAATGAAAGGATCTTTTCTGCTGTGATGTTGTCCATTTTTCCTGTCCATATAGCCCCCACCTCACATAAGGTATTGTTTGGCTTTTGAGCAGGAAGTGGGATATTTAATCCAGTATATTTTACTGGAACCTCATTACCAGTTCCACATCTGTACTTACTTTTTTTCCCCTTCCATTTTATTTGAATTTTCATTATTTTGGTTTCTCATTAATATCCAGGGTGGCAGAGCATGGTTTGCTCCTTCTGAGCTACAGTTTTGGGCAGGAGGATTTATTCCTGGCAAGTCCTAGTTCCTCTGTCAGTGACTGCATAGGGAAGTCCTGTTTTTGGCTTTCTCCCAGGACTTGTTCTCTTATGAAAAAATCTCTTTCACCCTCAATACACTGAGGTGTACTTATCACTGTCTCCTACAAAATCTTCTATATTTTAAGGCTTTTTTGCATTTAGCTCAAAAACTCTTATGCTTTTTTTTTTTTTCATATGAATGCAGTATTAATAAAATTTATTGGACTTCTCTGCTTTAGCTTATTCCAAAGTCTTAAATTCCCACGTGTGGGAATAAAAACCCTCCTTTCATGCAGGCACAAGTGTGAACTTAATTGGGAGACTGATTTGAAAAGGAAATATGCTTTTTTAATTTATTGCCAGCTTAGCTGTAATCGATCTCATTCCTCCAGGTCTGCTCACTGCACAGGTGATGTGGGAGAAGAGCAGGGAGGAAAATGGGAATAATTCTTTCACCTGGGTCACTGTTTAAGGTGTGCAAGGAACTACTGCCCTCTAACTGGCAATTTAAAATCAAAAACAAACAGAAGCAGCAAGGCTTTCTCTCAGATTTGCAAGCACACTTTGCTGTGTATTTTACACAGTATTTTGCAGGTGGTTGTAGGCTCCCTGTGGCATCTCAGAGCTGCGCTGTGCTGATGCCTTGCTGTCAGTAAAACTGTGTTAGTTGGGGCCTGGTGCTTTAATAACCAGGATTTTGTGTTTTCTGGTGGGCTGGGAGTGAGGCAGAGAGGGGCAATCAGTACAGACACCCGGTGTGAGCCCCCAGAAACCCCTGAGCTGTGCAGGCTGTCCGGGGGCTGCTCCTGGACCTCCATCCCCTGAGGATGCCTTGGAGAACAGTCCCCTAGAACAGAGGCTGGGCAAGACTGAGAGAATAAAGTGTTTTGGGTGTTTTCTTTATTAAAGGCCTTCAATAGGTACAGCTTGGGCAGTCAGAAACCTCTCAGAGGCTGCACCCAAGATGGACAATGGTGACGAGTTTTTCACACAATTATAAGTTTGGTCCATTTGCAATGGCCCATTGCATTTCAGGGATTAATCCTCCAAATACAGCCTCAGGTAATGAAGTCATTTACCCCCAGTTTGCTCCCCCCAGTTCACTTTTATTTATACTTTCGGGGCCTGAGGCTGTAGGGTGCCCTTGAGTTTCAGGCCCAGAGGGATTGTGTTGTCTGACCAAAACGTGAAGACAATAACTAACACTCTATTTGGAGCTTAGACTTATACCCTAAAGCACTACAGAATTTGAAAAATATAAACTCCTGCCTTTGCTGTTCCTCGGCTCCAGCTGGGCACACAAGGCCTGCAGAGCCATCTCTCAGCCAGCCACCCAGGCCCGTGGTGTTCCCAGAAGCTGCCTTGTTTGCTTTGCATTGTGTCAAGCAGAGCACCCTGGAGCTCCTAATTAGTTACTAAACCGCTGTGTTTAGTAGAGTTGGCTTTAGTTTAGTTTAAGCCGTTTCCAGCAGCGACTCACCAAGTCCCTGTTGGTGCAGCCCGGCCTTGGCCGGCCCGGCCCGGCTCGGCCTTGCCGGGTGGTCGCAGCTCGGCCGGGCCAGGCTCTCACCTCCTGCTCTCCGTCTGCCCCTGGCACTGCAGGCACCTGTGGCCTCTTGGTGCCAGCTCCAGAAAGGGGCACTGAGAGCTGCAGGGATGCACACATGGAGTCCCCTCATCAAGGAGAGGAGAGAGAGGTGGGTTTGGTGATGGTGGTGATGTGCAGATCATGGCCAGACAAGAATATTGATCACTCTGCTTACCTGAAATCCCTTATCCCCTTATCTCTGTGTTTTCCAAAGCTTGCTGCTCCTCCAACCTATTCTATGCCTCCCTTTCCCTGCCTTTTGCTCCTGCACTTCCATAACAAGCCTTGTGCAACCCCTAAAAATGCTTTTCCGTGTAGCCCACACAAAGTTTCACACCCTCTTGTTGGTGGCTGCTCTCAGCCTGAGAGGCCTTCCATGGACTCTGGGCACACCTCATGGCAGCTTTTAATGAGCATCCCTCTGAAAGGGGGCTCCTGGAAAACAGGGAGAATGAATGTTTTACATGGGCAGATAGCAAGAGCATGAGTGGGGATGGTTTTAAACTGAAAGAGGGACTTAAAATTGACATTGGGAAGGAATTGTTCCCTGGCAGGGTGGGCAGGGCTGGCACAGGTGCCCAGAGCAGCTGGGGCTGCCCCTGGATCCCTGGCAGTGCCCAAGGCCAGGCTGGACACTGGGGCTGGGAGCACCTGGGACAGTGGGAGGTGTCCCTGCCGTGACAGGAGGTGGCACTGGCTGACCTTTAATGTCCCTTCAACCCATGATTCTGTGATTCATGGCTGCTCATGCTTTGAGTTCTGTCTCAGTTTTGCACAATGGGGTGGGATGCCATTCTCCTCCAGCTTGTCCGTGGATGAATTCCTATGGTCAGATTTTCCTGGCTGGAGTGCCAGGACAGTGGGAACAGCTGGTTTTGATGTCAGGTGTGAGTCTGGTGGGTGACACACTGGCTGCTGAGAGGTGTTTCCAGCACAGTCTCCATCCCACACAACAGGGTGGCACCCTGCTCCTGAGTGAGCCATTCCCCACGGACATTGTTTGGATGCTTTGGTTGTTGGGCCCACTTTTCCAAAGGCTCTGTCTCCCAGCTGGTATTTCCCCCTCTCAGTTAAAAGGATTGTGTAGTAAAAACCATTTGGGGTGTGGAGTCATCAGGGTGCCCTCAGAACCCTGGATCATACTCCAAGACACCTTGCTTGGAGCCGCAGGGGTGGATTGGTTATGTTCTAGTGCAGGTTTTACTGTTCCCATCCCTGCTGTGGCTGTGACTGCGCCATCAGGCTTTAAAATCCGTCTAGATGCTCTTTCTCCTCTGTTGAGGAGTCCTGCAGCAGCTGGAGGTGGGGACAATGCAGGCAATTTCTTCTGCCTTGCAGACAGCCAGAGCCTGGTTTCATCAGGAGCGAGTTAGGCTGTGCATTTTGCTTTTCAGGAGGGTGGTTTGATGTGGCCAGACCAAATGCCTGCTTCTGCCAGCAACCTGGGCAGTTTTAGTGCAATTAGCATGGACTGCTCCAATGAACCACAACTCTGGTCTCATTCTGGGACAAAACTCAAAAGTATTTGCTGGTGGCACTAGTGGAACTTGCATCCTGGCTTGCTGCCAGCAACTACTGTTAAACTTTCTCGAGTTTTCCTAGGTTTTCTGAGAATGTCAGACTAAATGGTGCAGCACTTTTTATCAGGGTTTTGTTAATTTCTTCCTCTCTCCATGTGGTGGGTGATGGTCAATCAGAGGTTCTTGAAATACCTGATTTGAGCTCTGTTCCTACAGCTGATGGTAGTAGACAGGTTCAGCCTCAGCTTACAGGATGTTTTAGACTTTACAGAATTGCTTTCCTCAATAAAATATTAATAAAAATTTGTATAAACTGTGGTTTTCAGCAGTTGTTTCTTTCTATTAAACAATACCCTAGACAAAAAGCCAGACCTACACTGGCTGCTTACAAGTTGTTCTATATATTTTTCTGTGTTGCTTTGATATCTGAACATTTTGGTACAATTTTCTCTTTCAAGGATTTTTTTATACATGTGTGTTCATGTCAGTATTGATACCCTATCCTCTTGTAAGAAGGCTCCTGGGATTCCTCTGGATATTCAGATTAACACATTTAGACATGGTGATCTCTACTCAGGCATGCAGAGGGATGGATGGAGGGGCTGTTGGAAGAATGTGAGGTTTATTCCAAAAGCCTCTGATTTTTCCTTTCCCAGCAGTAGTTTTGAGAAGGAAAATGGATTTAGTCTATTATAAGTGTAGGTATACACAATCTTTTCTAATTAACTCTTTTTCATACTGCTAATTATAGGAGTGAAGGAGATGTTTGGTTTTCAGGCTGAGTCTGACATTTTAGATGGCCAAAGCCCCCCCGCTGAATTGCTCTAAGAGCATCTCAAAAGAACAAAAACTTTGGTCTTCCAGAGCAAAGTTTCTTGTTCCCCAGTAAAGCAAAGCTGTCCAGCTGAATGCGTTTAAAGAATACAGGAAATACACATAAATTTCTTCCCCCAAAGGAAGAAACAAAAAAGTGAAAGAGAAGCACTGTATGTAACAATATATTGGATCCTACATAAGCAGTTCATCCTTGTGACTCTATGTCCTACTATTTTCCTACTATTTTCCTCAGTTTGAATAAAACCAAAGTGAAACCCCTCGAAGTCTTTATTGAAAACAATTGGTAGGAAAACTTCTAGAACATTATGAAAAAGATAAATAGAAAAAGAGAGTGTTTCACCTGTCTGCATTTGGTTTTAGATGGGAAAGACTATTTATATTTAATTTAAATCAAAGCATTTTATTACATATATTACATATATTTTTATCTTAATAATATTGTAAAGCAATTAGTGCTAACTCAGACATGATTAGTGCTATAGATTCAGACAATTTTTAGAATGTACAAATGCCTTTTTAGGGTGCAAGGAAGTGAAGTACTCTGGTTTCTGAAGAAAACCCCCAGAATTCTGGCAAAACCAAAAAAAAAATTTTTTTTTGAAGAACTAATCTCATGCTTTACTGCTGTTTCTTGCACAGCTGAATGATAAGTGGATTGCTTCAAGATAGATTTATTTAAGTGTGGTTTTCACTTCTTGGAAGAGGTGCCCTGACCTTCCTATTTCCAGTGTGTTGTTTATTTCTGCAGTAGTCAAAATATAACAGCAAATGTAAGAGAAGTAAATTCACTTCTTATTCTTTTTATAATCTGTACAAGGAGGAAAAACGTTTAGTTGATGATAGCTGTGGGAACTTCTCCTAATTATTTTAAATCCAAGCTTGTTTTCCAGGTTAGGTGTTGAATTCAATAGCTGCAGTTAATATTGGCCCCCTCCAGTGTGGAGGTGCACTAACACTGATTGAAATACAAGTAAATATTTACAGAAAAACCCCATTGTAGAGGATGCACATTACTGCAATTTTAGGAACCTCATGGTATTTAATAGCAAATAATCATTGCTTTATGAGTGCTATAACAAGCAGGAAGATATTTAAAAGGAAGAGATTTGCAATTCCAAAGTTCCCTCTGTTAAATGATGTGCTCAAGCTCAGCTATGGAAAAAGATGTGATATCAAATAGTGAGAGATCCCTTGTAAACTTTCCTAAAACCCATGGTAAGGAGGCAGTAAAGTGTCTGGTTTTTGCTGCTTCAGGGTCAGTCTAGTAAAGATGCTGCACAGGGAGAAGCTGATTTCTCCTCTGCCTGAAGCTAGGAAGCATTTCTGACGTGGTGCTCTGATTGTGGCATCTGATTGCACTATGGATATTGTCCGTTTGCAGGGACAAGCTGCCCAAGACCATAATTAAAGACTGATACCATGGTTCCCTATACTGATTGGATTAAAGGCATTTATTTCAGTAATTTTAAAAAGGCCTAAAAAAAATAAAGCATGTGTTAGCACACTAAAAATGACAGTTTTGATGGGAATTCTTCCATAAATTGATCTGGCAGATGGAGAGGAATAGTTCTGATGAAGTGCTACATGCTCCCCCAAGTCTTCCCAAAAGATGGGAAAAAATCAAGACCTTAAAATACATAAAACCAAATGGATTTACTGAGTTCTTTGGCCAAGCATGAGGATTAGAAGCTCGTAAAAAGTGCTGTTAACTTGCTCTCAGTAGCTGAATACTGCGAAACTCAGTACTGTTGCAGCAGTGTCTAAAAAAGGATGTTAAACTGTCTCAGTTTGGATGATTTGGTGATTATGATTTAGGTGGTTTATGATCAAGCTGCACATTATAACTTAATCTAAACAAGCATGGCTCTGCAGGAATATTGCCGCTGGGACTATGTTATCTCTCCATGTCCCATGAGGGGGTTGTGGTGCCTGGAGAGAACACCTAGAAGAGAGGCTAGGCAGAATAAAGACATAAAGTAGGTGTTCATTAAAAATATATTAGGCTGCAAAAGGATTGTTTTGTCTACGTAAACTGTGAGGAGATATAACACTTTATATGAAGTTCAGTGTTATTTACTGATGCAGTACAGAATCTGGAAAATATGAAAGCTAAATCTTAAGGCATCATGTCCCCCTTTAGAGGCTTGACAAAGCCTCTACCTTGTCGAGTGTCTATTCTAAATATCTACTAATAATAGCTATTTAATAATAGATAAATGTCTAACAACAGTAAATATCTAACAATAGTAAATATCTAGCCACAGTAAACATCTAACAACAGTAAACATAGAACAATAATAAATATCTAACAATATTAATGTTTTGCACAGTTGGCTATCATGGCAAGAAGAATAATGATTATTATGTGTGGCATTCACATTTTCTGAAAAAACCCCTTTGCCCAGGATTTTTCTCCTGGGAAGCTGAGGAGCCTCAGAGAAAAGGAAAACAATTCATATCTCATTTGCTTCTCCTGTGCTGTACTCACATGTCAAATATGTTTGGAGATTGTTCCATTGCATTCTGCTGGGAGTTGTTTTCACTCTTTGGGCAGTCAGGGCCAAGCTGTGTCAGGACTCTGGAGAGGGAAATGAGTTTTCATTGTTATCTTTTAGCCTTCAGTAAGTATTCTTTCTCTATTCTTTAGTATAGTATAGTATTCTTTAATATAATATAGTATCATAAAATAATAAATTAGCCCTCTGAGAACATGGAGTCAGATTCATCATTCCTGCCTTCATCGGGGCACCCCGCAAATACAAAAATTATGAACAGTTCTTTAGCCAGAGAAGACGAATAATTTAAAACATGTTTTCACCTGAACCAGTCTCTGTTTTTCCAGTTGTTTCAGGAGCAGAAGCCTTCTTAAACTAAAACCCAGCCTGTGGCTGTTTTAAGTGACCTGATCTTTCTCTGGCAGCTACTCGGACATCCTGATTGAGCGGGAGGTGCTGATGCAGAAGTACATCCACCTGGTGCAGATCGTGGAGACCGAGAAGGTGGCGGCCAACCAGCTGCGGCACCAGCTGGAGGACCAGGACACCGAGATCGAGAGGCTCAAGTCGGAGGTGAGTGCCAGAGCCACCAGGCGCTCACTGACTGGGGCCTTCTGCTGGGTGCATGGCTGTGGGCATGCCTTGGGAGGCTCCTAGAGCGGAGCTAGACAGAGTTAAAGGAATAAAGTGGGTATTTATTGAAAATCCTTCAAAGGATACACCTTGGGCACTGCAAGAGCCTGGCTGTGGCTCCACCCAAGGTGTATAGCAGAGTCAGGAGCTCCTGATGCAGGGAATGATTGGCATTCACTCCATTGATTCAGAATGCTGAACAATTGCTTTATTAAAGCTATTGTATTACATTATACTATATTATACTATATTATACTATATTATATTATAGTATATATAGTATTATACTATACTATATTAAAGACATACTACACTAAAGAATACTAAAAGAATACTAAAAACTACTAAAGAAAAACCCATGACCATCTGAGACAGTCAGGACACAACTTTGACCCAACGGGCCAATTAATATGAGCAACCATCACCAGAATCCAATTAAGAACTGCCTTCAGGTAAACAATGTTCCTAACACATTCCACATGTGCAAAAACAACAGGAGCAGAGAATAGAGATAAGATTTGTTATCTCTTTCTCTGAGGTTCCTTGCTGTGATTTCTGGGAAATATCCTTGGGAAGTTGTGCCTGCCTGCTCTCTATGAAGCGAGCTGTGGCTACAAAGGTGCCCTCAAGATGGAGCCTGAGTCGGGAGTTTTCACACTTTGATAAGTTTTGGTCCATGTCCATGCTGGGGTTCAGTGTCCAACCCCAGGTCCAGGTTCTGCAGTCCCACCCTCCCAGGCTGCTCTCCTCCCTTCCCTGCTGTTTGCACTTTTTGGGCCAAAGCTGCAGCGGTGTCCTTGGCTCTGGGGTGGACAGGGATTGTTCTGTGTGCCTGAGCTGTGAGGAGAACTGCTGGCACTGAATATGGAGTTCAGAGTTACATCCTAATGCAGTACAGAATCTGGAGAATATGAAGGCTCAAACTGAAGGCATCACTTAAGTGATATTCAGCATTTCTGTAGTATTCTGTGAAAATAGCAGAACCCAGTGAGGTTAATATATAACAGTCCCCCAGTGACTCCTTAGAATAATAATTTTCTTTGAATTATTGAGGTCTGTTGGGCTGATTGGGTTACTTTCATTCCCCTAAGAATGACACATTGCTTTGCAGAGTGGGTGTCACTGATTTCACTGTTTCCTCCCTACCTTCAGGTTTGAGTTTGGCTGTGGTGGTGTTAAGGACTGTCCCAGACTGCTCTGGTTCCCTGGATGTTGTTAAGAAGCTTGTTGTAGTGCCAAGCTGATGAAGCCCAAAAGGCACAGTTAGTTTTGGGGGCAGAACCTGCTGGTTTTGGGTCCCTCTTCCAGCTGGACAGGGATCTGTACTGGCCTGAAGTGCCCCAGTCCTTGTCGCCAAATGTGTGCTGGTCATTCTGTGCCCCTTCCACAGGCTGGGGGAAGGGGAAATTGTTGTTCTGTTAGTTCTCCAACCAAGGGTTTCCTCAACTCGAGGAAGCATTTAATGAGTGTTTGGTTTTGTCAGATTGTAGCACTGAATAAAACAAAGGAAAAAATGCGACCTTATCAAGGCAACCAGGAAGATGAAGATCCAGATATTAAAAAAATTAAGAAGGTAAACATGAACTCTTTTGTGCTCAAAGGGAGGAGGGTGGGATGAGGGGTGTACTTCTGTTTTTTTTTTCTTCTTCTTCTTTTTTTTTTTTTTTTTTAAGTACAGTCAAATAGCAAGTTTTTCTTTGCCCTGCCCCTATGTAAATCTCTTCAATTACATGTACTTTAGTGCCACGTTTAATCTTGTGATCTATTTGCATGAAATCCTTTATGGGATGTGTCTGGTTTCTGTCTTTTTCTGGGGTGTGCAGTTTGAGCCAGAGTCAGCACTGAACGGGTAACTTGGTTTGAGTTTTCCTTTCCATGTAGGTTAACCATTGTTGCAGAAGCTGGGAATGCCGCTTTTAGTAGCAAGAGAGCTTTGAATCTATATGTAATTCACTTTATTGTGTGTCTTGGTCATTTTGACAGTTGGGCCCTTTTATTTAAAGTTATTTTTTCTGAGTAAACTGATACTGAGAGTAAAATTTTGCACTTCCCATTCATCTTATGAAGATGAATGATCTCCACATCAAGATCAGGGCACAGACGTAATGAAATTTCCTGTGACCAGATGTAGACCTCTTCTGTAATCTTTAATCCACTTGCAACTTCAGTAAATATTGTGCTTAGTTAGATTTTTCCATGACATAGAGGTGCTTTTTAAGAATGCCAAAAATCTGTCTTTTTGAATACCATGCTTGTTTCCTTGGTGTCTGATACCAAGCAATGTATTGATAACCTAACTTTAAATACCCATACCAAGTGTTATCCGTTCAAAATGGAAAGCAAAGTGAGCTTAAAAAATAATTTAAGATTTCTGCCAATAATTATATTGAGTCTGTGCTGGACTGTGTTACCTGGAGGTATTGCAGGATACCTTTGGGGTGTAAGAGAAATGTTCTAGGGGGAGGAAGAAGAAACTGCATTTGTGCTGATGGGAAGGGGACAACACTCCAGCTTGCAGTGAAAGATTCCCTTCTATGTATGCCATGTTTTACAGTCTGTTTCCTGGCAACAATTATGACCCTTAATGAATAGAAATGTAAAATATATTTAATTACAGAACAATTATATATCAATAAGGGAACATTTTTATTTTTGAGCAAAGACTTTTGATTTTGAGAGTTATTTCTACAGTGAAGAGCTTATGATAAGTCACGTAATATGTTTTTTTAACTTTCTTTTCCTGTGTTCTTTAGGTTCAGAGCTTTATGCGGGGCTGGCTGTGCAGAAGAAAATGGAAAACCATTGTCCAAGACTATATTTGTTCTCCTCATGCAGAGAGCATGAGGAAGAGGAACCAGATAGTTTTCAACATGGTGGAGGCTGAGTCTGAGTACGTGCACCAGCTTTATGTCCTGGTGAACTGCTTCCTGCGGCCCCTGAGGATGGCAGCGAGCTCCAAGAAGCCCCCCATCAGCCACGACGACGTCAGCAGCATTTTCCTCAACAGGTATAGGGGAACTTTTTGGGATTTCTTTGTTGGTTTGGGAGGTTTCTAGGGCTTTTTATTTGGGTTTTTTCGGTGGGTTTCCCTGAGTGCTTGTTCCCATTGTGGTTCAGCTGAAGGCAGAGTCCTGGCTCCCGTTTTGGCTCTGGTGCAGGTGGTGTCACTGAGCCAGGCACTTTTCCAGGGTTGAAAGGCAAAGGTGCTGCAGGTGATGCTGTTGGAAACCAGCATGACCTCTTTACCTCCCTGCATTCTGTGTCTTCCTCTGCTAAAGGCAAAAAAGGACAGATGGTGCCTTTTAGGGCAGTTCCCATAATTTTCTGTCACCTTTCCTGTTTCTTTTTTTCTCTTAAGAGAGCAAAACTGGGCTTAGTGGCCTCATATGATCCTGATAAGACCCCGAGGATGAGAATGTCAAAGCTTCTATTTTCTGTTGTCCTGCCTAAGGAATCTCCTTCCCTCTCACTTGTCTTTTCATATCCCGCAAAAAAGGAATTGTTCTTTCATTAGTCATCCAAGTACTGTTGTAATGAGCATGTTCAAGTAGCCCAGGAGGCATCTAACATTAGATACAGGACTGGGATTGCATCCAAGCCTGCCCCAAACTTCTGAGAAATAGAATATGTTCCTTTAGTCATGAGGCAGGTTTCCTTTCCCTTGCTAGAATATGAATACAATGTTAGAATATTTATATTGAATACTATGAGTTTTTTAGAAGCACTGAGCTAGTATTTTTAAACAATGCAATAAAAGGAAGCACTTATTTCCATAACAATAACTGTCTTCTGTTTTTTTTCTAGCAAAGTGCAAAAGAGGAAGAGATGTTTCTCTGTGAATTATTAATCAGAAAATAAAACCAGAATTGTCTTTTTGTTTGTTTAAATACTTGTTTTTCAGTGAAACAATCATGTTTCTTCATGAGATATTTCACCAGGGCTTAAAAGCAAGAATAGCTAACTGGCCTACCTTAATTCTAGGTAAGTTAATTTTTTTTTATGTAGGGGTATAACTTCCATATTTATTTTTGAATAATCAGTAGGGATTTTTTTTCCTGAAAACATGACTTCTTAAAAGTCCCTTATGAAGGGAATATGCATGTGCAGGATTAAAACCACAAGATCAGGTGTAGTGGGAATCCCATGTGGGCAGTAATGGTCTGTATATGAGAATTTCTCTGCCCTAAGGGTTGATTAGACTTGTATTTTTTGTAATGCTATCTGACCATTAGGTAATCAGAACAACCATCACTGGGCAGGTGAAAGAGCTATGTTTAATGTTTCTAAATTGTCAGTGTTTTGGAAACAGAACTGATTATAGTAATTCACTTCCAGAGAAAACACTGGAAAAAACATTTTCTTTAAAAATGTATTTCAATACATGTGTTGCTGGGGGGGGAAAAAAAAGACATTTTTCTGCTTTCTTTAGCTGACTTATTTGACATTCTGCTGCCAATGCTGAACATATATCAAGAATTTGTTCGGAATCATCAATATAGCCTACAAGTGCTGGCAAACTGTAAGCAAAACAGAGATTTTGACAAACTCTTGAAGCAATATGAAGCCAACCCAGCATGTGAGGGCAGAATGCTGGAAACTTTCCTTACCTACCCCATGTTTCAGGTACTCCCTTTGTATTTTTTGTGTATATTTGGCTTTACTGTTTGGTAGATTCATTTTATGTTACTGACATTGCAATCGATTGAAGGCTCCTCTTGCTTAACTAGAAATACTCTCCTGAAAATTAGTTTGGTGTAACTTATTTTGTTGTTACACCAAGACTCTGCCTGTGGAGGTCTCCTCCCCAGCTGTGCTGGCTCATCTTTGTTTATTCTCAGGAATGTTGAGGGGGAGTGTGGGATGAGGATGGCACTAAAGAAGCAGGTCCTTGACTTAGAACCCCTGGTTAGAAAGCCCAGAGAGAGATGATAATCAGGAACTTAGAGCAGCCATAAGCACCTTACTGGGAATTCATTTTGTATCTTTTTCCCTGCTTTGCTCTCAAGTGACTTGGTCTTTAGAAAATGAAAAATAAACTGCAAAAGTTTTGAAAACTGTGCTTACCCTCCTGATATTTTACTGTGATCTGCCTGGATTAGACATTTTCTGCTGTTTTAAGATGTCTGTGAAACACTGGCCTGAGAATTTTATGTCTTTTTCATTTAACCTGACATTTTGCTCATTAGAGGAATAGTGAACCTCGTCAGTTTGTGCAGTTATTGGAAAGCCAGATAGAGACAGAGAGAAAAAAAAATTTAAAAGGGGCATCAGTGACACTTATGTCAGGGGTAGTTATTCATATTAGCCTAAGGAGCCAGTAGCACTTGCAACAATACTTTTTTAATTTTTGAAGTTGTATATTTTAAAGTTTTTGTGAGTATGGGGTTTCTTTGGGTTGAGTTGAAACCAGGTCAAGGGAGGGAAGGAAATGGTCCTGTTCCTGTGTGATGAGGAATGTTATTATGTCATTGCTGGTGACTTTCCAGATGAGCATAATTTTGCCTCTCCTCTTACATAAATCTTGTTGTGTCAGACCAGTTATGCTGCACCATCACTTGGTTAAAAGCTCTGAAGGGTCCTTCTTTCTGTGGTTAAAAGCTCTGAAGGGTCCTTGTTACCCTGTAGCCTTTAATAGTCAAATACTGGACATTCTTCCATCTCCTTTTGTGCAATGTGAATGTTATCTGAATGCAGACAGGTCACCTGGTATTTTCAATGTCAAAAGAAATTTACATGCTCATAATCTATTAAAATTGAGGGAAGGTATATATGGATTTACTGATACTATATCTTATTGGTTTCAAGATTCCCAGATACATTATAACACTTCATGAACTTTTGGCTCATACGCCACATGAACACGTTGAGAGAAAAAGCCTTGAATTTGCTAAATCTAAACTAGAAGAACTTTCAAGGTAAGATTTTTCTACCTTATATCTGATAATTTTCAATTAAAGGTTTTGAAAAGAAAAACCAGGGATTTTTTATTTTTATTTGGTTTAGGTCCTTTAAAAAGATAGGCATTTTAAAGAAAAGGATCAAACCCAAAACAGAAGAAATGAAAAATAACAAAAATATCTCAGTGTAATATTTTGTCTGTTCTATTTTTTTTAAATTTATTTGGCAAATTTAAATCTCCAAGTGTCTCCTTGTATTTTGGTTAGGAAGAATTGAAATCACTATAGAAACCACCTACTCCTGGGTTATGAACAGAGCAGTTTTCTTTACATAAAGAAATTTTATTTTTCTTAATTTAAAGAGAAAAGGGAATTAAAATAATCATGGTCTTGGAAAGTACTTCGTTCTCTATCTGTGTTATAATTTTAGTGTGCTAGTGTGAAAAGTGCATTTTATATATGCTTCAAATAATGCCAGATAAGCACAAACTAAAGATATATTCTGAGAGCTTTTGCTCCCTGTGGAAACCTGTACAATGAAGCTCTTCCCTGAACCCCCAGACCTTTCTCAGATGTTCTTCTCATCAGCCCAGTGAGAAATGTGTTTCTGCTCTCTGGGAAATGCAGTTTTCTGCTGTGAACAAAGAGACCATGAGTGAACTCCAGGATATAAATATTCAGTGTCTGGAGTATTCACTAAAGATGTGCTTGGAGAATATTTAGTTGTAAAAGATCTGCACGAGCAGATAAATCAGCTTTGGACTGGCTTCATCACATAAGTCAGAGTTCACTGCTGATCCAGCTGATTCACCACTGAACACTCAGAGCTGGAGTCTGAGACTGACTGATCCTCTCTGCTCATAAAGTCAGTAGGGACCATAAATGTAAAATAAATGGACTCATTTCCATCCCTTTAAGGTAGTTTCGAGAGAGGAGGAGATACCAGGAAGTGCAGTCCAGTCCTACTTTAGGAAAATATCATTGCAAGAGCATATAAGCTTGGTTTCAGCACTAAAAAAAATTATAAAGTCTGTATTTTTCTCTCTAAGGGGAGAATGGCTTTAGAAAGAACAATAAGATAAAGGAAATGGTGAAATATAAAAGCTTTGGTTGTCGAGGGGAAAGAAAGGGAAAGGAAAACGACTGGCACATTGAAATATAAAGATGAAACAGGGACAGAGTAGGACCCTAAAGCCATGGAGAGGAAATCTAAAATGTGCCCTACACAATTCTAGGCAACACTTTCCTGTTTGTGCATTAAGGATCAGGTTCTCTTCTATCAGCTGTGAAGTGTTTGTAGTTCAGTGGCATCTGTCAGATGTGCTCAGGAACAGTCACTCTTCTGCCAAATTTGCTCCACTGCTGAAAAATCAAAATGATCACAAGAATGGTTTGAAAAGGAGAGGAAAAAAGGCTGGAGACCTGCTCTGGAGTGATGAGGCACTGGGTGGGTAGATCTGTAGCAGGTGGTGAAGGGCATGCACTGTGTCTTCACAGACACAGCAGGTGTGAGGCACGTTTTGGGGAGATAAAGTGCATTTTTGTCCCCAACAGAGTCATGCACGACGAGGTGAGTGACACAGAGAACATCCGGAAGAACCTGGCCATAGAGAGGACCATAGTGGAGGGCTGTGATATATTGCTAGATACCAGCCAAACCTTCATACGCCAAGGTAAGACATTCCTCTGCAAAGCTGCCCAAAAATTATTTTAAAAACTGCCCTGAAGGTAGCAGGGCTCACACTGCCATCGTCAGGCTGGGCATTGCACTGGGCACTTGTCAGCATCCTGAGCCTGCCCCGTCCCTGCAGGGTGAGTCACAAAGTGCCCTGAAAACAGGTGATTTTGGGCTGTGGTTGGACCTCAGTGCTGTGCTGCTTTCTGTGGGAAACTCAGCAGTGTGAGTGGCAAAGCCCCCATGGGACTGTGATTCACATTCTGCCTGGATGGTGGTCCCAAGGGGTGGAGCAGGGGAACAGCAGCACTCTTCTCCTCTCTGTCTATTGATGGTAGCTTTGGAAACTTTTTCAGTTGAAATTAGTTACAGCAGAGGTGGAATTTGTTGTTAAGTTCCCAAAAACTCGGCTAGAATAACATTTCCATTCTAAAGAAGGGACAGGTTTTTTTGCCAGGAACTGCAAATTGGTTACAATTCTTACTTGGTGGTATTTACTTTAGCTGCTTATTTTTCTCCCATTTATATAATATTTTACTTTTGGATCTCTTGAAGCCAGTTACTGGGTTTGTACACAATAACTGCAGATCGGTAGTGCAGGATTATGACAGGTTTTGCTCCTTTGTGCTGAAAAGCATTAAATATACTCAGGAAAGGTTAGGAATATAATTTAAGTGCATCCCTTCATGAAACCTTTTCCAGATAACCTCAGCAAAACATCTGGTATTTGATGGGGCCATATTGCACCTGGTAATTATTAGGCTTTCTGTACATTTTGTAATACATTTTATGCTGTTTCTGTAGTTATGTGGCCAAATGATGAATTTTCTGTAATAACTTCCAATATTATTTTTACAATACACTAACAATATTGTTTTTACAAACCCTATTAAATGGTTTGATTCTTCATTACATGTATACATTTTTATCTGTGAGGTGTTTTAAGAGTTATGAATATGGCTTTCAGAAAAAAAACCAAGTTGCTTTGCGCCCACAGCCAAAAAATTATAATGCTGTGATTATCCTAGGTTGACTTGTACTATAAAATCTAATTAAAGTTTAGAATTTTTTAAAAGGTTATTACAATATGTAATAAAAGATGTATTTTTATTTATTGGGCTTTTCCAATTTAAACTGACTGACAATGTTTTGTCTGTGTACCCACTGCTTCATCAGTAAAACTTAGATTTTTTTTTTTTTCCTGTGGGAATCAATCTGTACAAATTACTGTTGGCTTGTTAGTCCCAGGTAAGTAAGTGAATTAAATTCAGATTTATTTCTAGCCACAGTCAGAGGGCAGTGGACAGGAGTCTGTGTTACAGAAGGTTCTATCAGCTTATCTGGTGGAACATCCACTGCCTGTTATTCTGCACAAGGGCAGAAATCTGAATACAGCAAATGAAATAATGGAGCCCATTTTCCTTTTACATCTGACAGTGGGGTCACTTTGGCAGTGGTGTCCATCTCCTCTGGTTTCAGTTAGGCTTCCATTTGTTGTGTTGTTCAGTGTAGATGGGCACAGGAACCTCTTTTCCAGCTTAAAACAGGAGAGAGGAGCCACTACCTTTGTTCAGGCTTTTTTTGTGCATGGTAATGACAACTTTTTTATGTGTTACAGACTTTTTATTTTTAAGAAGAGGTTGATTCTGTTGAGTTGTGCATGTTGAGACCATGGGAACTGTCCCTGGCAGTGTTTTGCAATGCAGATTGTGAATTCTCATTTGAGTTTCTTAGGGTCTGGTTTTCCCTGCCTCCTGCTTAGGTACAGATTTTATAGTCAGGCACGCAAACAAGTGAGGAATATTTTCTTTGTGAGGCTGAAGGACACTCAGGCACTCTCAAATCTGTTGACATCCAAACGACTGAGCACCCCAAGCACCTCTGGTGCCTTCAAACACTGACGCTTCTGCCATCAGCTGCTGTGAATTTACCTCTGCTGATAAAGATATCATAACCACAAAACCACACAGTAGCTGAAGCTGGAAGGGACTTTGGACTGCATTAGCCATTCCAGTCTCAAAGCAGCACCAGCTAGAGGAGGCTGATTTCTGCCATGCCCAGGCAGTATTTTGTTGTTCCCAAGGACAGAGACTTCACAGCCTCCCTGAATGAGCAACCTCTGCCAGTGTTTAATCCTCTCAGCAGTAAAAACAAACAAAAAAGAGTAAAAAAGCCTGAAAACTTCCAGCATGAGGAATGCCAGACTGAGCTGGTAAATCAGACAGTTCAATGTAGACTTCTGAATGCTTGGGTTTGTTTATAAATCCAGCCTTTTATATTCCTTAGATTGAGCAAAGGCTGAGAGGGTGACTATTGAAGCATTGAAGTGCTGAAAGTGCTTAAGGCCTGAGGCTGGATAAAAATTCATGGGATTACACTATTGTCCAAACTGTACTGTTAATGAGTGTCCTAAAATAAGCTTCACTTGCTCATTGCATCTGTACATTGGCCAATTGTGACCATTTTTTTCCCTTAAGAGGAAATCTGCGGTAGAGCCAATGCCCAGTTTTGTTAACCACTAAAGCCTGATGAGAATGCCCAAGGTCCTTGCCTGGTGTCAGACATGCAGTATGTGTAGGAGATGTGTTCCTCTCTGCACATTTGAAAGAGAGAAAATGCCGTCTCTGTTTTCTGCTTTGAGAGAGGTTTGCCCTGTTTTACCTTCTTAAACAGTATTTCAGCTCCGTGCAAGAATATTGTTTAACCTCAGCCTGTTATGGCAGAACAGAGCATGTTAGTCCTGAAAGCATTCCAATGGAAAAAAAAAAAAAAGTAAACAAAAATTACCAGTGACCTTATTTCTGTAAGCATATCATATTTATAGGTACTATTACTCTACTGAGCAAAGCAGAAACAAAATGTACGGATTGAATATTGCTTCCCCAAATCTGTAGATGGAATTTTAGGGAATTTTGTCTGGGAGTTGTTTTGAATGTGCTGGCCTTGCAGTGTGGCTTGAGGGACAGTCAGTGTAACATGGAAAAGTCACAGTTCCAACACATGGAATGTATCTCCTCCCTCTCTCTTACATCTGAGGCAGTTTGGCTGCTTGTCCAGGGGAAATGCACAACAGCCAGTAAATATTTATGGGTTTGGGTCAGAATGTAAGTGAATCTGAAATGTTCCAAACTCCTCTGCAAAATTCTGGAGCATAACTTCACTGTTGTGTTTCGGTGACACAGTTGTGTTATATGTATAGTCTAAATGTGAAATGTCTGTCAGAGAACACTGTTCTCTAGCAAATTTACTGCTGTGTAATTTCCCATGTCAGTAGAAGTTTGCATATTAATAATTTAAGGCTACTTAAATATATATCAAGAGAACTAAGTGTAGAAAAAAATGTAGATAAATAGCACCTTTCTCAGTTACCACAATTTCTCTGTTTGTTAATTTCAGATTGTATATGTGAACTTTGAGAAAGATAATCCTTTTGACAACACAGAGTAAGAATTGCTAATCTAATATTTCATGGATAATTCTGTCAGGCTGGCATTGTGTCAGGGTGCCACCACTACTTTGAGCTTTGATGCAGCTGTGCCACTTCGTATCTGGAAGGGGCAGGTCAAAGCCTTCTCCTCCTGCTTGTTCTGTTGTGCAGCTCCCTTTGCATCATCAGTTTCTTGGTGCTTTTGTGACCTTGCTCCTATCAGGGAGCTAAGTCAGCTGCCTCTTCCCAGCATTATTTTCATGCTGTTTAGCTGTGTGAGTACCTGATGCTGGAACAAGGCACGAGCCAGTGTAAAGGTAATAGTGAGGAGAGATGTGTGGGAAGGAGACTAGGAGGTCTCTTGGCTGCCCTGTCTGCTAACAGCAAGTTGTACGGTAGAAATATTTCTGTTTAATCTACAAAGGAGTTGCACTTCACCACCAAATTTAACTCCTGCTCCAAATTTGGAGGTGATACACATGGTGGGATCAATCTGGAAAAGTTGGTCACAGACTGAGATGTGAAACAGCAAGAGAGGCAGAGCTGTCCCCAGCCTGGAGCACTGCAAAGCAAAATTCAGGCTTATGTAAGCAGGTTCAATTTAGTTTGGGAGTGTTTTACTGGCAACACATTTCAGATGAGCTGTGGAGCACTGATGATTATGCAGTACAAGATGAGAAGAAATGTGCTTCATTTCTATCTCTCTTGCACACGGGCACACACACAAACTCTTTTCCATCAAAAAGAACTTTTCCATGGTCTTTCTATTCTCTGTCTCTTTGGTTTGGAAGTGTCCTTTGCAAGTGTAGTGGCTGTCAGAGTGGTGTTTGCTGTTCAGCCACATTTTCTGATCAATGGCCTCTCAGTGTGTTTAATTGCCTAATCAGCCCTGGGTGTAATCCTGCCACATACACGAGTGTTAGTCTAGACTGTACTTGAGTCTATTTATGATAACAAAAAAAGGGAATCTGTGCAGTAAAAAAGGGATTGACTTGTGCTTAGAAGAGACGCTGATACACATTGATCCTGGAATGAAGAGTTGTGTTAATTAATGTTATAGTGTTCAATGAATTAACAGCTTGAGCACTGCCTACTAAATATTACTGTAATACAGTAGATTTTGCACCTTCATTACCAGGTTCCCTTATCCAGGTACCCTCAGTTGAGAGGGGAAAGCTGAGTAAAGTTCGCCTGGGCTCATTGTCTTTGAAGAAAGAAGGAGAAAGACAATGCTTCTTGTTTACAAAACACTTCTTAATTTGTACAAGAAGTTCAGGAGGAAAACTGCATCTTCTTAAGGTATGAACTTCATATTATTATTCAATTTTCAAAATGAAGACACATCTTTGGTGAACTGACAACATTTTGCTGCTTTATGGGTTTCATGTGAGCATTGCATTAGTGGTTAAAAACAAAAGTGGGGTGGTCCACAACGTTTACCTGTTTTATCGTTTCATTGCAAATAATAGAGTTCAGTCAATTTCCTTTTACTAGACCCAGATAATTCTAGTAAACTGGGGATTAGAAACAAGGCATTGATGTATCTATTTGTTTGAAGTGGTGAATAAATTCAGTGTATGTAGCACTGAATTTAAGTCAGTTTTCAGTGCATAAATCAGTCAGTATAACCCAGCAGAATTGCCAAAGAACATTTTTCAGAGCTCTAATAAAATTAATTTTCAAAGTCAATTCCGTTTTCCTGAACAGCATGTTCTCTTAAAATAAAATGTCATCTAAGAACAATCTAGTTATATTTGTTGAGAATCAGTCTTTCATAGTGCTGGCTTATGGGTAAAGAGATGTTGGTAGTTCATGGAGTGGGTTACATTAAATGGAATTTTAATTTGGCATACCAAGAGGTTATTAAGGGTCATGTGCTCTTCCACTTTGCACCTCTTACATAGTTCAAGTACTTATGCAAAATAAATAGAGTCTAATGGAGCCTTTAAAAAACTGTGTATGCATTTCACTTAAATTCAGAAGATGAAATTCTAGGTAACTTTTTTAGAACTTGTGAACAAGTCTGTGTGTGCCATAAATTACAGCATGGTAGAAGTACAAGAAGTTTTGGGCATTGTACAAATCAATCCTATTAATCGGCTGGATTCAGAAAAACATATGTAATCAGTTTGAGTTTAGTTCTTTAAGGAAAAAATGTGCATCATGAAATTGATGTATCTTCCTTAGAGCTCTGAGTAATGTAAAATGTTAGAGTCAGGCCTGTCAACATTTAAAAAAACTTGTGACAAATGGGAATAAATAACATTTGTGTGAAATGTGCTTTGTTTCCACAGACAGGAGGTGTTCTGTCTCTGATGGAATGCACACTGGTCGAGGAGACAGAAGCGAGTGATGATGATTGTAAGTTAAATTCAGCTGTCAGTAGTAAGTACAGTTTCTAGTTTCCTAAAATTAGTACTCTTTTTTATTTTTTCATAAGAGCAAATACATATGTTGTTGTGAAATCAGTAGAATACAGTGTAAAACTGATCCATTAAAATTGCTCTTTCAATAATGGACATGCTGTTTTGGATGGGGCATTGCTTTGTTGTATTTGTTCCTGCTATTAACACCCCTTACTGGATTTTCAAGAGGGTTGGCTGGAGAAATGTGGCTTTTGTATCCAAGTTCACCCAGAGCATCTCAGAAAATAAAATAAAAATTAATATTTTTGAAAATTAAAAAAAAAAAGTACAAAAGCCTTAAATAAGCTGCATAATAATTTGCTTTCTGGAACACATGGAAGTTGACTGATTTGGAAGAATTAATGGGAACTTTTTTGCCTTGGGCTCCCCACAAATCTGGAGTGCAAGCTTATTCAAATGGCATTACAAAATACAGTCTCAGGCTGATTTTATTGTTACTCCTTTTGTCTTCCATCCTGCAGTTTGTCAAGTTTTGCACTTGAAATGTGAAAGTAGTTTTATTAATTTGAGTGATACTTGTAGTATGGTGAGAAAGTGTTAGCATACAAGTGTTATAAGAAACTTTATCTTAAAGAGCAAATCCCAATATGTGAACAACAAAATGACTTGTTGGATACCTAACTGGATTTGCTCTTTATCAGCCAGATGTTTTATAGCTTTTACATTGTAAATGAAATCACTGTTTTCTTTGTTTTACACTGTGACTTTTAATGGTGTGACTTTTTTTCTCCCCCTCTGGCTGCAAAGCAAAAGGTTCTGGGCAAGTGTTTGGACACCTGGATTTCAAGCTGATAGTGGAGCCCACGGATGCTCCTCCTTTCACTGTTGTCCTTTTGGCCCCATCGCGGCAGGAGAAAGCCGCGTGGACAAGTGACATCAGCCAGGTACCTCAGTCCTTTTCTGTCTTGGTGTGAAAAGCCAGGTGGCTGCTGAGGAAAGCAGGAGCCTCCCTGGAAATGGAAAATGCAAACCCCCTCCCTCTGAATTATTGTTATTTAGAAATTAAGGGGCTCTCAGGCAAAGATGTGGGAATAACAGTTCTTTACCAGGACAATTAACAATACAAATGCAATAGTACAAAAAAACCAAAACAAACCAGTGCCTGAGTCAGAGCATGCCCTGGCCCCCTGTGTGTCAGGGTGGTGGCACAGTCCCATCCCAGGGGGGTGGTGGCACAGTCCCATCCCAGGGGGGTGGTGGCACAGTCCCATCCCAGGGTGGTGGTGGCACAGTCCCATCCCAGGGTGGTGGCACAGTCCCATCCCATAGGGGTGGCACAATCCCATCCCAGGGTGGTGGTGGCACAGCCCCATCCCATGGTGGCACAGCCCCATCCCAGGGGGGCTCAGCCCTCCTGCAGTGCCAGCTGTGGCTCTGCTGCAGCAGGATCCTGCACAAGGGGGGAGTTTTCCTCTGCAGCTGCAGGGCTGCTGGAGATGGGCCTGCTCTCCCTCTGGGAATGCAGGGCAGGAGAAAGCTGCTCCTCTGGGAATGCAGGGGGCAAAGGCTGCCGTGCTGTCCCAACCCCCAGATTGTATCCAGGTAGGAATGCTGGGCTCCTGCCCTGGGCACAGCATCTCCCCATGGGATGATGGAATTTGATCAGCCCTGCAGGGACACTCAGTGGGCATGGACAGAAGGTAATTAATAATGAATGGCCCATGGACAGCAGAGATCTCCTGGAGGGAGGGTTGGCTGTGGGAGAGATAAAGAATACAGCCCCATGAACAGAGGAGAACTGCCCCAGCTCTGACAGATGGAAATAGAATACACACCCCAATTTCCAACCTAAGACATTTTCTCACCTGGTTTTGGTGAGATCTTCCTTCACTCTGTTCTGAAAACCAGCCTGACGCAGGGGTGATGAACACCTTTGACTTGCTGTGAAAAACCATTAGTGTTGCCTGTTCTCCTCAAAATTATGTCATTTCATTTGAGTCACCAGGGAAGTATGTTTCTCAAAAACAGAGATGGGGTACAAATTTCAAAATTGTCCATGGACAAACATAGTGGTAAGCATTTTTATGTCCAAGGAGAGCCTATCTAGGCAGATATTTTGATTTAAGAAGAAAGATAGTACTGGTTTATTCATGATTTTCATACAGATCAAAACGACCTGAATCCTAGAGTGGAAATAATACCATATCACATCAATAATGAAGAAAGAAAATGGGATAAACTCTTTTTTCCACCAAAAATGAATACTAACAAACCATTATAAATAATTGCTGATCATTCTGACAGTGTGCAGGAACTGTCTATGTTGTGAATGAACAAAAAGGGTATTTAAAATTTTTTAAATGTCAGGGATAAGTTGATGAGGTTTTTTTAAATTGCTTTTACTTTAAACAGAGTAGACAAACTTTGTCATAATCTATTTGTGGAAAGAAGTTGAATGGAAAAAAAACCCAAAACCCCTTAACTTCCAGCTAACCAGAGCTAAATCAAGGCTATTTGTGGTTTGTTTATGCACACAAACAAGAACATACATCTCTCATAGTTCTGAATTCAGGTCCTATGTTCTATTAATTTAGAGAGAAATAACTGATTAGAGGAATATCAGCGTGGAATGTCATGCATTTCCAAAGTTGCTATCATTGCTGGCAACATCTACAGATGAATCATCATCATAATGAGGAGAAATTGCTTAAAAAATAAAAATTCTGACTTCTTTTGTGCCAGATAACATTTTTGAAAGAACAAAAATAGGCAAATAAAAATCCCAAAATACAGTATGAGCTACAACTTGCTGTCTTACAGACAGACCTGGTTGGAGAATTCTTTACAAAACAGATTTTCACAGAATTATTGTTGTTCCATTGACATGTAAAACTACTGGAGTTATTTGCTGGCATGGAAAGACCATTTAAGAATGCTAATAAGTCCATTCTTAGCCTAAATTATAATAATTGTAAAAAAAATCTGATACCATGCTTGGTGCTAAGGGCCTCTTTGAAATATTTCAAGGTCAATAGGTGAAATATAAGTACTTCTATTAAATGTGTTTCTCACTGCTTTTAGGGGACGATTTGAGAAAATCATGCTGTGAATATCTGCAGCTGCACTTTCCAAATAATCTTAAAATCCTGAATTGAAACCCACATAAAACTTCATAGATGATATTTTAAATTTATAACTATAGATGTAATCTAAACCTGAAGAGGCCTGTGATTATCAGGTTTGAGCAATGCAGCATCAGTCATTGGTTTGAAATGAAGTATTCCACAGCCTGAAGGCAACATGTATTCTTGAAGTCAGGATAAACCTGTGTGATAATTTCTGAAACTCCTTTTTAGTGATGTAAGGAGATTGTCCCTATTTATATACATATATACATATATATATATATACACATATATACACACATACATATATATATATATAGTTATTTATTTATTTATTTATATACACATATCTCTCTCTATATATGTATGAATAAATGTAGAAAGTATAATGAAGACAAGAGCCCTGTAGGGTTTGGTAGCGGTTCAGCCCCTTCCCCAGCTCCGTTCCCTTCTTTGGGCTCATCTGAGTGCACTTAAAAGTCCCTCCTAATTCCCAGCCTCAAACATTTATACAGGAGTTTGCAGGGAGCAGCTTGGACAGCTTCCTCACAGCTGTGTTTCATAAGGAGCACCACTTAAATTTGTCTTTACAAATGCGTTTCTGGAAGTTTTTATATTCCCTTCTGGTCTTTTGCACAGAGTAGAGGTTAAGGTATTACTGTACCCCTTGGAGTATAAAGCATTCTGACTTTCTTGTGGTCTTGATTTCTCAAGCTTACACTCTTTCAGGAAACACTAGAAATAATGAGTTTTGTTCCCTTTCAAAGGAACTTCAAAGGAAATATCATTTCCAACTCAAAGTACTTAATCATGTGGAAAAAAAGGTTTCTGAACAGAATACCCTGAGAGGCCAAGGCTAGAGAAGCATGTCGACTCTAATTCTGGCATCACTGCTTCTCATCTGAGAAAATACCTTGTCTTAATCAGCCCATACCCTGCAAAAGCTATGCTTTGAGCTTATAGGGATATGAAAAGTGTTTTAACTTTAACAGTTTTCAATGTTTATTTCCACAGTGCATTGATAATATTAGGTGCAATGGATTAATGACAATAGTGTTTGAAGAAAACTCCAAAGTCACAGTGCCACATATGATCAAGTAAGTGCAACTGAGAACAAAATAGATTGTTGTGTTTCTTCAATAAAAAATTTAACAAGACGAAGCATGTTTTTAGAGAATGCAAACCTTTAATTTTTTTTTCTCTCATTTTGGTTGAATGGAACTGATTCTCTATCCCAAAACATATATTTTCAAATCCCTTTCTTGGAGTTGTAGGGATCACTCAGAGTGGTGAACTGTGAATTCACAGTGTTTGATCACAGTTTAAGTTTTTCTGGGTTTTAAGTAGTTGGCTTCAGTTTTGCTTTAGATGAATGATTTTGTTCTCTGCTCTTCCTTGTCATCTCATAATTTTATTGGACATTTTTACAATCTCTTCAGAATTTATGTGACTGCAGACAAGTACCATTTTCAAAGGTATTTTGTTATATTAGCCAAAGGTTTTGTTCTCTGTATTTCTGTTATTTCTGTTAAAAAATTATTTTCTCTCATAATTTTAACTGATCACATCAAAGAAGCATCATTGTTTATAAGGCTGTTTCCCTTACCTTTGGATTCTCTCATTATACTGCAATAAGTGGTTTTTGTTTCCAGTGAGATATTTTCAGTGCATGATTCCAGATTTTTAACACAGCTTGGATCTTCTGCATACCTCAATTTACATGAGTTTTACTTGTTAGAATCCAATGAATATATAAGTAAATGAAACACAAGGATAGACATAAAACTATTTCCTTTCTCACTATTATCTGTCACATCTCTTGGTTTCTCAAATGCCTCTTCTGTAGTTGTTTCCTCTCTGTGCTTAGAAATGGGAGAGAGAAAGCATCTGGGAATGCACTGTTAGGGCACACACCTTTGATCCCTGGAAATAAGGCATTTTATTGCCCTCAGCTTTATTCCAGGAACTCTCCAGTGTGTAAAAACTTCTGTCACCTGCTGAGTTTTGAAAGTACATTTGTCCCCTTTCAAAGTACAGCAGGACCTCAGTCCCATGCCAACAGAAAGGAATATTAATTCTGAAGAACATACAGGACCTTCACAACAGACACAAATTTGGTGTTCTCCTTCTTAAATTTGACTTGCCTGATTTGCAGCACAGTTTGACTTTCAGAGTCAGATGTCATTGGATGATGCAAACAAAAAAGGGGCACTTTTTGGCGGGCCTAGTTTTAGAAATGAGATTTTGTTGTTGTTGGTTCTTTCATGTAATATAGTGTAGAATTGTGTGGACTACCCTGATCTTTCTTTTGAGACAGTCCAATTATTTATTACAAAAAGATGGGGTGTATTGAAAGATGCTTCACTGAGTATTCATCCTATTTATTTACAAACAAAGAAAAACAGAATTTGAGGGGAAAACTGCTCCATTATGGGTATGGTTATGTAAATGATTCTTTTTTTTTTATTTCCAAGTGAAATTTATTGGGTTTTGCTTTTGATTTTTTCCCTTAAATAAAAATTTTTCTTGGTTTCTGAATTGAAATTTGAGATGTTTTGTGCTGTTCCCTCTTTCTTCTCTTAAAACAAAAAGTAAGTCTTGGAGCTAAAGGCAGGTGTTAATTTGTAGGTAAGCCTTAAACCTAGCTAAGGGATTAATTCTAGGATCCATTACTTTATTTTAGATAAAGCTTGATCCCAGCAGAAAACATTGCAATGAATTATTCTATACTGAGATTTTAGTCATATTGACCTATGGGCCACAATAGCCTGAATGCAACAAGAGGGGACAATTCTGCCACCTGCTCCATTTCAGAAATGTAACCATGATTAACAGTTTCTTAGGCTTTGAAGTGTAAAACATTTGCTAGAAATAAAATTTAAGATCTGTGAGTTATGGAAGCAGTTGTCACCACAAATTAAAAGTTTTCCTGCATTGATGAAACACAATAGTGCATAAATATTTGCTGCTTTTGTGTTGAGAGGAACTTTGATGCCTTGAGAGGCTGCCTAGAACAGAGGCTAGACAGAGGTAAAGGAATAAAGTAGGGATTTATTAAAAGGCCTCCAAAGAATGCAACTTGGGCAATACAAGAGCCTGGCTGTGGCTACACACAAGATGGACCCCGAGTCAGGAGTTTTCACACTTTGATAAGTTTTGGTCCATGTCCATGCTGGGGTTCAGTGTCCAACCCCAGGTCCAGGTTCTGCAGTCCCACCCTCCCAGGCTGCTCTCCTCCCTTCCCTGCTGTTTGCACTTTTTGGGCCGAAGCTGCAGCGGTGTCCTTGGCTCTGGGGCTGGACAGGGATTGTTCTGTGTGCCTGAGCTGTGAGGAGAGTTGCTGGCACTGAATATGGAGTTCAGAGTTACATCCTAATGCAGTACAGAATCTGGAGAATATGAAGGCTCAAACTGAAGGCATCACCTTTGCCATGATCACTCGTTGGTAAAGTGTTTTATATTTGACTTTTGTGTAGATCTGACGCTCGTCTTCACAGAGATGACATCGACATTTGCTTCAGCAAAACGCTGAATTCCTGCAAAGTGCCCCAGATCCGCTACGCGAGCGTGGAGCGCCTCTTGGAGCGTCTGACGGACCTGCGGTTCCTGAGCATCGACTTCCTCAACACTTTCCTGCACACCTACCGCATCTTCACCACCGCTGCTGTGGTCCTGGAGAAGCTCTCCGACATCTACAGGCGCCCCTTCACCTCCATTCCTGTCAGGTGAGCCCGGGTCAGCATCTTCCTGGGACCTCTCCCTCACAGATTTCTGGTAGAGATATCATGGCCTCCCCTGTTGTTTGTGTTGTGGGCATTTTTCTGGTTATTTTCTGCTTGTAAATAATCTAAGAGAAAGGTTCTTAGTGTGCAAACAGGATGCCAGTTTTATGGAGGGTCTGTCTCAGCTATATGCCCAAGCTTTGAGGGCAAAGTGTCGCACAGATTTTGCAGTGCCATGCAGATTTGCTCAAAACTGAAGCTATTCCACTGAAATCTGTTCAGTGTTTGCTACCATGTGTCACATTCACATAATCTGAAAAAATCCCTTCACCCAGGATTTTTCTCCTGAGAAGCTGAGAAGCCTCAGAGGAAAATGGAAACAAATATTATCTCATTTGCTTCTCCTGTGTTGTGCTCATATGTGGAATGTGTTTGGAGATTGTTTACCCACAGGTGATTGTTTCATTGGATTCTGGTGAGTTGTTTTCTCTCTTTGGCCAATCAGGGCCAAGCTGTGTCAGGACTCTGGAGGGAGTCACAAGTTTTCATTATTATCTTTTTAGCCTTCAGTAAGTATCCTTTTTATATTCTTTGGTATAGTTAGTATAGTATTCTTTAGTATAATACAGTATCATAACATAATAAATTAGCCCTCTGAGAACATGGAGTCAGATTCATCATTCCTGCCTTCATTGGGGCACCTCGCAAATACAATAACCGTGTTGCTCTTTTTGTGTTTCTGCCTCTCAGGTCCTTGGAGTTGTTCTTTGCCACCAGTCAGAACAACAGAGGGGAATACCTGGCTGACGGGAAGTCGCCACACCTCTGCCGCAAGTTTTCCTCTCCTCCTCCCCTGTCCCTCTCCAGGACCTCCTCACCTGCCAGGACCCGTAAACTGTCCCTGACCTCCCCGCTGAACTCGAGGATTGGTGCCCTGGACCTTTCAGCCTCGTCTGTGGCCAGCAGTCCTACCTCAAACTACAGCCCAGCCACGTCCCCGCCGCCCACGGGCAGCAAGGCGCCGCTGGACCTGAGCCGGGGGCTGTCGTCCCCCGAGCAGAGCCCGGGCTCGGCCGAGGACAGCCTGGAGAACCCGCGCCTGGACCTCTGCAACAAGCTGAGGAGGAGCATCCGCAGAGGTATTCCATACCCACGGGGCCCTGCAATCCAGCGTGCTGCTGGCTGCTTCTTACCAGTGGGTGTGGGGTGTGGATAAGTCCCTGCCCTTTGCCCAGGCCTCTGGCAGCAGGCAGCAGCTTTATTGAGGTGGCCAGCACCCCAAAAGCCACTCTGGTTCACAATTTCTTTAATAATGGCTGATTTGGTCTATCGGAGAATGAATTGTTTATTTAATAGACAGAAAACTAACAGATGTAAGACTAAAAACAAGCTAATACTACACAGGAATAAGGACAAAAAGAAAAATTACTAATACATATATACAGCATGAGGTTAAAAGTACCTGTTAATGTTATAGCTAGGGAAGTAATAACACCACTTAGGATTCAATGGCTCTTCTCATCCAGTTGTTGGTGGGGCACACATTGAGATCCTGTCCCTCAATCCCCAGGGAAGCATCCATGGAATCTGTGTCCAGACTCCAGAGAAAAGTCTCCAATGCTTTCAGGGCGTAGGAGGCTTCTGCCTCTGTGGTAACTTGTGTGTCTTTTACAGTTTGTAAAAGAGTCAGGAACATTTTTTTTATCTCTTCCCACATCTGCTCTCCAGACTGAGATGTTGATTCTTAGCTGGGGCCCGAGCCCTTTTGGTGCTGGAGATGATGCCTTTGTGCCTTGCAGCCTGGGTTATCTCTTCCTATCTGCACCCACTGTCTGTGGTAGAGAGGGGAGGACAGTCCGGGCACGCTGCTGCTCCTCTGGTCAAGGTTCTCCTGTGCTCTCTGATCCCAACCCTTTGCTGCTCCTTCCCAGAAGCAGCAGCATGGCAAAGCCACAGGATCACAGAATGCTCTGGGTGGGAAGGGACCTTAAAGCTCATCTCATTCCAACCCACAACACCTTGTCTGTTTTCACTTCAGTGCAGTGTAAGGAGAAAGGCAGAAGAGAGTATTTGATGCCAGTTGTGTTTGCTGAGGTGAGAGATTTTTTAGTTGTACAATGTACTGCAGGAAGTGAAATATTAAGGTAAGAAGAAAGACCTAACAGATTTAACATGTTTGCATAGAGGGTTGGTTTCCCAGGGAGATTCCATCAGTAATCCAAATAAATAATGCCTGTGATGTGCTCGGTATGTCAGTGACATTTGTACCAGGTGGTGTGAATATCACCTGGTTATCCCTCCAGAAGGTACAAGTCTAAAACAGATTAATTGCTCCTGAGCAATGTTTCCTCTAGGGATTGTGTAAGGCACCTTGGAATAGATTTTACTTCCAGAGGGTAGAAGCTGGTTCATAAAAACCTCAGTGTGGGCCTCTAGGGTTGGGAGCATTGTAGTTATAGATGGCAAAGCAAGGAAGTAGCTTCAGTGTCATAGGAAACACAAGTGGACATTATTTCTCCTTTGGGGACAGAGGAATGATCTTCTTAATTGGAATAGAAGTTTGCAGTAATCTTGTTTTATCATTACACTAAAGAGAAAGTGATGCAATTTAAAAATGTTTTTATTATTCCTTTAATTAATATTTTAAAATGGTTGTACATGGCCTGGCTTACGGTCTGAGGAATTTGATCTATTAATCTGAGCAAGATGTAGCTCAATTTTAGTCAGTAGTACTATAATAACAAAACATTAAAGAGAGGAAAGAAGAAAAGGATTACTAAATACAAAGACAAATGTGATTGAAAAGTTGTCTGCTCCCTACTGAAAGAATTAGTGGTGCCCTGTTAATAAATTAGACATTTCATTGTGCCAGGGGATTGTTTTTACAGAATGCTGCCTATTGTTTAACAAAAAAATCCCATTTTAACAGGGAAGTTATCCACTGTAGCATTCTAGGAGTCTGCCTATCAAGAGCAGGGGCCACTGTCATCAGAATACTGTTGGGTTTTTGACCATGGAATGGTCTATGCAACACCTGATCTGCTGACACCTGATGGGATTCACCTCTCAGAGCAGAAAAAGGTTTCTAGCATAGGAACTAGGAGGATTCATCAATAGAGCTTTAACTGGTTTGGAAGGGGGAAGGGACAAAACCAGATAGTGAGAGGCAGTGGGGTGATGCACCAAAACCTGAGGAACTGAGCCCTGGTGGGAGGTGTTTGCTATAACAGACGAGAGCTGAAGTGTTTCTGTTCCAACACACAGAGCATGAAGAACAAATGAGAGGAGCATGGATCCTTGGACCAGTACCAGTGATTTGACATCACTAGCATGAGTGAAATTTTACCAGGATGAGTCCTGTGATTGAAGTGCCCATTGAACAGTTACAGATTCTAGGAAGAATAGGCAGATTAGGCAGAGGGAGGCACTGTATGTAACAAAAGGGTTAGAACGCAGGGAGGTCACAGCTGAGAGCCACTGGGTGGGAATCAAGGGGCAGTGAAAGGATGCAGATATCTCTGTGGGAGTCTACTACAGATCTGCCAGCCTGGACAAGAACACCCATGGAACTATGGGATGCAGAACTAAGGAACCAAGAATTTCTTCTTTGAGGAACTAAGGGATGCCTCCAAGTTAACTAACCAAGTTAACTGCCCTTCTGGGATACTTCAGCTGGTCAGAAAGCAACTGGGAGCATCACACAGTTGGTACAATACACGCCTGAAGATACTAGAATACCTGGATGAGAACTTCATATACAAGTAGTAGGAGAGCTGACTAGGGAAGATGCCCTCCTTGATTTGTTGCTTGTTAACAGAGAGGGCTGTATGAAGGACACGATTGGTGGCTATCTTGCTACAGCAGCCACAAAATGATTTGGTTTAAAATCACTGTTGCTAGGAAGAAAAGTGTCAGAACATTTTTCCCCTTGGACAGGAGTAGAGCAGACTAGGCTGCTCAGGGAAGTAGTGATCAAGATCCCTGGGAAAATTCTTCAGAAGGTGCTGGGGTCCATTAGTGTGGGTCGCTTTTTAGGTATCAAGGGGCAGGCACAGGAACCGGCAATTCCAAAATGCTGAAAGTCAAACAGATGAGACAGAAGGCTGGCTTGGCTGAACAGGGACCTTCTTTTGGAGGTAAAGTAGAAAAGGAAGGTGTATGCCTAGCAGGAGAAGGTCGGGTGACATGGCAGGGCCACAGAGATGGTGCTCTGCAGGGAGAAAATTTTTGCAGCCAAAGCATAACCGTAGTTGAAACTTGCCAGAACTGTGGGTGACGATAAAAAGAGGGTTTTAAAATACATTGGCAGAAAACAGTGCAGAAGTTACATTAGCCTATTGCAGAATGAGGGTGGTTGCCTCACAAATAGAGAATTTGATAAGACAGGGGTAAGGATTGTTTTCCTTACCTCTCTTCAGCATGGGCTAAGGGAGTCCCAGTGCCCTGAGCTGAATGACCATGGTTTGAGAATGATAAACTTACAGCTGATCCTGAAGTTGTAGGGATCTACTGCACTAGCTGCATCCCTATGAATCTATGAAGCCTCATGGGATCCATCTGAGACTAGTCAAAGAGCCAGCTGATGTCATTGTGAGGCTTCTCTCAATATCTCCCAGTCTTGGGAATCTGGAGAGGTCCCAGTTGAGGGGATGCTGGTTAACATTTTCCCAGTTTTCAAAAAGCACAGGAAGGGTGACCCTGGAAACTACAGGACCATCAGTCTCACTTCAGCACCTGGTAAGGTCATGGAGAAAATTACCCTGGGAGGTATTGGAAAATACCTTGAGGCATCATATTACAGAAAAATGGACAAAACCTCCCTAGCAGCAGAGCAGCACTGAGCAGCAGCCACTCCTCATTCAGCTGGAGGCACGAGGAGCTGTCTCCTCCAAATACAGAAAAGCACAGAAAAGGCTCCTGTTCCCAGGCTGTATTGTACAGGCGTGCTCACAGATTCTCCCAGAACAAACATAAGTATGATAATCTTTCCCCCAAAGTCATCAACATATGTTCCTTCCCTTTTCACATGATTTTGTCTGTCTCAGGGGTCTGAACAGTGGTCTCTGGTGGTTGTAGCCCTGAAGTGACTCCATGAGTTAGGTGTTACCTTCCCAAATCAGGAGCTGAGTTAGCTCAACCAATGTAATACGTTATTTTGGAGATGAAAGTGTATTCTCCTGCTCCTCTTCTTGGTTGATGTTTAACGTGATCCCCATTATGCAGTTCCACAGGCCAGTGATTTCACAAAATAATCATTGTCTTTTCCCTACCAGCTGAGCAAACAGATATTCATCTGGCAACAATAGGTCAGCCCGGCTTCACAAGGGGGAGGTCCTGCTGGTCACACCTGAGTTCCTTCTGTGACAGTGTGACACACCTGGGTGACCCAGGAGAGGCAGTAATGTGATCTTTCTGGGCTACATCAAAGCTTTGGATACAGTCTCTCCCAGGATCCATCTAGACAAACTGTCCAGCCCACAGGTGGATAAAACCATTGTGGGCAATGGGCTCATGAGGCAGGCACAGAGCGTGGCAGTGACTGGGGTGACACCAGGCTGGCACTGGTCACTGCTGGGGTTCCAGGGTTCTGTCCTTGGCCCTGTGCTCTTCAACACCTTCATCAGCAACCTGGACACGGGACTCTAAGGAGTACAAAGTAAGTTTGCTGATGACACTAAATTGGGAGGGGCTGTCAACTCCCTCAAGGGCAGAGAGGCACTGCAGAGGGAGCTCAGCAAATGAGGCGTGGGAATTCACCAAGGGAATTTAACAAGGGTTTAACAAGGGATTCTGCACCTGGGATAGGCACTCCTGGCTGTGTGGATGCCCTTGGGAACAAGGGGCTGGCGAGCAGCTGTGGGATGGGCCCCGGGAGTCCTGGTCCATGTCCAGTTCAGTCTGAATCAGCGGTGGCCCGGAGGCAGGAGGGACATCCCTGTGCTGGGGTGTACCAGTCCCAGCATCACTCACTGGGCCAGCCTCACCTCGAGTCTTGGAGACAGTTTTGGGCATGTCAGAAAGAGCTAGAGCTGTTAGAGAGTGCCCACAAGAGAGACATGGGGATACTAAAGGGTCTGGAGGGGCCATGTGAGGAGCAGCTGAGGGTGCTTGGTGTGTCCAGCTGGAGCAGAGGAGATGAGGGCAGAGCTCACCAGGGGCTGCAGATCCTCCTGAAGGGCAGCTCCCATCTCTGCTCCCTGTGACAGGGACAGGAGCCAGGAGCTGGGCCAGGGCAGTGTGGGATGGAGATCAGGAAAGGTTCTGCCTCCCCAGAGGGTGCTGGCACTGCCCAGGCTCCCCAGGGACGGGCACAGCCCCGAGGCTGCCAGAGCTGCAGCAGAGCTTGGGCAGCCCTGCAGGGATGCCCAGGGTGGGACTGCTGGGGCTCTGGGCAGGGCAGGGGTGGCACTGGCTGATCCTGCGGGTCCCTTCCAGCTCAGGGGGTTCTGTGATTCTATGATATTTGCTCATGCTTAATGCTTTCAAAAAATATTGGTTAGCTGTTGTGCATAATCATGGATATTATATATACAGTATGCTGGATGTTTTTACATTAATTGCACAACAGAATATTTATGGATACTTATGTATATATATAGAGAGAGAGTTTTTTCTATGCAAAGGTGAGCAAATTCTTGTGTACTACTTTAGCCACCAATGTGGCTAAAAATTATGATAGCACAGCATATCCCAAAATACAGGCCATGTATTGAAATTGATCACAAACAGCTAACTGCTGCCTAAGCTGTCACATTTTTTCTACACATTGTAAAGTGAACTGGTAAAGAGCAGGTTTTTCTGCCCTAGTGTAGGCAGTGGGCACTGTTGGGGAGTTATTCACATTTCTCATTGTGGTCTGTCAAAACTGGAAGCATGACCTGGGCAGCATGAGGAGCATTTGGAAATGGCCAGAGGCCCATATAAATGCTAAATTGCTGTCAGTGCAGTGTCACACCCCTTTGGGCATCTCCTGCTGAACAGCTTGTGCTCCGTCTGGAGGAATTTGCAGGTAGAGAGCTTTGTCCTGCAGTAGCTTTGTCCACCTGCATACAAAACGTTAATGAAAATGATGAAGTTTAAAAAGAAATCTCATAAGGGGGATGAAAATGGGGAGTCCTGTTGCTCTGATACTGCCAGAGTTCCAAAAAAACCAGCTCTGGCTGGTTTTAAGTCCAGCACAACTGCACAAATACTGTTTCCAAGGACATATTATTGTGGTGATTGCTGTTCTCTATGACTGTCTTACATTTACTGGCTGGGATTTTCACCTTCTTTCCCTGCCTTCAAAGTTGATTGCTTTCAGAGTTTTTGTTTCCCAAAGTTTTTGTTTATATTGAGCCTTATATACACAATGCTTGTGCTGCAGGCAGAGCTGTCATTCACATCAAATGCAGGATGTATTTTATCAGCTTGTTTTCCCTCATTTTGGAAGTAGTGTTAATCCCATTCCTCTTTTTATTCTTCTGATAAAAGAACTCCACCATGGACTAGTCTACTCTCCAGTACTGTTTAGCAATTTTATTGGACAGATTTTGATTACACTTTGTTATTCAACAAGGATTATTTTCCCTAGGTCATAGAACATCTATGAGTTCAAGTACCCTTATTATGTGTGCATGTCACTGCACATTCTCCTGATTGAAAGTGCAGTTTTATCCAACATAATTTAAAACTGACAACTCGCTGGTTTTCATCAAGTTGTTTATTTATGAGCTTTTGTGTCAGTGGTACAAGACTTTCCCACTCCTTTAACTCCATCCAGAGGATAATTATTGCTGAGTTAATGGCAAAGTCTCATGGCAAGTTACAGGCGCGGTACTGTTTGAAACAACTGTAAACCAAATTATGCATGATCATCAGTACTGACTTTTGTTCTCTTTTAAAGCAGCAGTTCTGGAAACTGTGTCAGTGGACAGGACCATTCCTGAGAGCACCTCAGTGGTGGACACTGCAGAGCTGTCCCCGTGCAGGTCCCCTTCGACGCCGCGTCACCTCCGCTACCGGCAGCCAGGAGGTGAGAGCTGTGCTGGCTCTGCCAGTCACTTCCCACAGAGCTTGATCACTGTGCTTGTGATCTCTGCAGGCCAGCAGAAAGCACTAATAATGCTCCAATCATCTGGTTTGCTTGTATTTTTCTTGTTTCTCAGGTGTTAAAAATAAAAGAGCCATTAAAATGTGAAGTTTGCCTGTTAAATTTGAGCAGCAATAATGAGGCATGGAAGCACGTTGAGACTTCAGTATGATTCAGTGTTCTGAAATAGCTCAAGCAGGATGTGCCCAAGTTCAAGTCTAATATTGAATCAGTCCTGTTCTCACAGAACTCTCAAGACTCTGACATATTTTTTTCAGCTGATGAGGGGACATATTTTGGGCACCATCTGTAATCATGAAACACACAACACCCATTGTTGTCAATGGGGAGGGACTGCGTCTGTTTCTTTGTGCAATGCTGAACATTTACAGATGGTCTCACATTATTCATTCCAAAATTTGAAAAGGCTGCTCAATTGAAGAGGAAAAAGAGAGCTGGAGCTCCTCAAATAACTCTCACGTGGCTCTTTGAAATCATTAGCAGGGCTGTGAGCTGCTAATGTCCATGAAGACTTCAAATGCTGCCAGCTCCTGCAGGACAGGTTTCTGGGCAGGTGTCTCATACCTGGGACTAAAACAAAAGCAGACCAGAACCTTCTCACTTGTTGCCAGGTCACTTTAGATTCAAACCAATAGTAATGTTGTGTGATTGGGCACATTTGTGTCAAGAATGCATGATCTGGGAGATGGAAACTGTGGGCAGTGTCATATTATCTGAGTCCTAGTTAGAGATGGTGTTCACACCACTCCCTGTAGAGAAAGTTTGATAAAATCTGCAAAACTCTGCTCATCCTAGGCAGTGACCAGGGAAAATGTGTGAATCCAGTTATCAGAGGATGGTGAATAACCTTAATTCCCCGATATAATTTTTTGTTTAGGTTAATTTTCTATGCCATTGTTTTTTCTTTATATCTTTTTTTTCCCCTCCTATTTGGTGAACATCTTGCTCCACCTGGGCAGTCCCTTAGATGTTTTTTCTATAACAACATTAATTATACTAATGTGGAAATATAAACCATAAGTATGATTAAGATACTTCTATTGTCTTTCACAGAAAATCATCTAACAGTTTAAAAAAATACAATGTCCACAAAGTTACGAACATTACGGAAGATTCTAAATCTTGTTGCTGGTTGATGAAAAGTTTTCAGAAGTTAGTTAATTTTTTCCTGATCTTCTCCTTTACAGTGCAGACTGCTGACAACAGCCACTGCTCAGTGTCTCCTGCTTCTGCCTTTGCCATTGCCACAGCAGCAGCTGGGCACGGGAGCCCGCCAGGTGAGGGGGGGGCTGTGCAGGCAGGTGACACACAGGTGCTCCTCAAGAACACACCTCTGTGTTCTCATGAATGGATGTTCTCATCTCAGCCTGGTCTAGTGGAAGCTGTCCTTGCCCATGGCAGAGCTGAAACTGGGTATTTTTAAGGCCATTTCCAACCCTATTGGTTGATTTCTTAATATTTCTAATTCAGCCTGTTACTGGAAGATAAATATTTAACATGTATGTGGTCTGCTAAACGTCCAGATATTATCTTTCTTGTTTGGATTTTTTAAAATTCACCTACAATTTAGGATTTTATTTTTTTAAATGGGGATTTCTCTGTCCAAAGGTGGTATTCAGTTTTACTTATTGCGAGTGTATACTGTATTTTTCTTGGAAAGCAACTACAGACTGAAGGTATTTAGTGCAACATAAAATACTTGATTTAAGTTTTGAATGTGCTGCTTATCTTGCTGTGTACTCTTTGACATATTAATAACTTCCACTATCAGGGTCCTCTCATAGGTTATGGTGCAAATTGATAACAATTTTTTTAAAGTCTACAAAATCAATTTCCCTTTGGCTTGACAAATCCATAGTTTATTTTGATTATTTGTGACAAAGCACAATCCAGCTGTAAATTCATGCTTGCCTCTTTCCCTCTGGAATGTCAAAAAATTGCTTTGAAGACCCCAGTCTCAAAATCACCCATGAAAATCTGTGTAAGACAGTAAATTATCCCTGGGGATCTCTGTGGATTTTGTATCCACTATGTCTAGAGCTCTGGTCATTAATTGATGGGTGAGAAGACATCCGGAGAAGATAATTTCTGCATGAGCATGGATCACTGCTCCTCTTAGTCTTGTGTACTTCCCATGATCTTTAGATTACAAGACAGTGATGTTCAGTGTTAGAAACTTTATCAGAGAATCATTTAGGCTGGACAATCCCCCCCAGCCCATGGAGTCCCAGCTGTGTCCATCCCCACCCTGTCCCCAGCCCAGAGCTCCGAGTGCCACCTCCAGGTGACACCTGCAGGGCTGGGCACTGCAAACCCCCTGGGCAGTGCCAGGGCAGTTGCTGAGCCCCCTTTCCATGGGGAAATTCCTGCTGTGCCCACCCTGAGCCTGCCCTGGCCCAGCCTGGGGCCGTTCCCTCTCTCCTGTCCCTGTCCCCTCGTGTCACCATCAGTAGAAATAAAAAGCCTCCCAGGCAGCAGGGCAGCTCTGAGCAGCAGCCCCTCCTCACTCAGCTGGAGGCACGAGGGGCTGTATCCTCTCAGAAACTGTGTGTGCATGCTGAGCCCAGGATGTGCTGCTCCCAGATGTGCTGTACAGGCGTGCTCACGGCTTTTCCCAGAGCTAACACGTGTGTGGTGACCATGTCCCTGGATCATTAACACCTTCCCTCCCACCAGCACACACGTCCTCCTGTCCTGGGGTGCCTTTGGTGGCCCCTGATGGCCAGTGACCCCCAGCTGTGTGTGAGCACTGGGAGAACTGGTGCTGCTGTGCCCAGTTAGGAGCAAGGCTGGCAGAGCTGGCCTTGCTCATTAACTGGTGGGGCTTGCAATCAGTGGAGTGTAGTTTCTTACTCCTTTCCTTGGTTAATGTTTATTGTGCTTTGCATTGTGCCCTTCCATAGTCTAATGACTTTGCTCAATGATCACTGTATTAAACCACCAGGTGCAATCCATTCTTCATCTGCAGCATTGTCAGGGAGCTGTGCAGAGCCACGAGGGCCCCCTGAGCATCCTTTCCTTCCCCTGAGCCCCTTCCCAGCTCCCTCAGCCCCAGGAGCCTCTCCAGCCCCTCAGGGCCCTGCCTGAGCTGAGAGGCCAGAGCTGAACCCAGCCTGGAGATGGAGCCTGGGCAGGGCCAGCGCAGGGACAGTCACTGCTGTCACAGCCCAGGGTCCCTGAGCCTTCCTGGCCACCTGACCCCTGGCTCGTGTCCAGCTGCTGTCACAGCACCCTGTGTCCAGCCTGTCCCAGCTTCCCAGCCCCTCTGGGCAGCCTGGGTTGCTGGGGGTTGGTGTGACCCCAGGGCAGGGCCTGGCACTTCCCTTGCTGACCCTCACAGCCACGGCCGTGGCCACGGTCCAGCCTGTCCAGAGCTTTCTGCAGAGCCCTCCTGCCCTCCACCAGATCCACACTGCCACCCACCCCGGTGTCACCCATGAGCCTGCTGGCAGAGCACTCGGTCCCCTGGCCCAGGTTTTGAACAGGATGGCCCAGCACTGCTCCCTGGGGACACTGCTGGTGACCAGCTGTCCCAGCACTGTCCCAGCACTGTCCCAGCACTGCCCCCACTGTCCCTGGGCCACCAGCCAGTCCTTATCCCAGGGGAGGTGTGCGTCTGCAGGCCCTGGGATGCAGCTTTCCCAGGAGATGCGGCGGGAGTCCAGGTGACACATCCACACCTTCCCCTCACCTGCCAGGTGGGTTACCTGGTCACAGGAGGAGAGCAGGTTGGAGCTGCCTTTCCTACACCCCTGCTGGCTGCGAGTGGGGATTTGTGAAGGAGTGTTGAATGAGTTACAGATGGGACCTCTGAGTTTTTTAGATGATGTCGTTTATTTTTCTTATCTTCTACATAGACAGGAAGGGTGGGTTCAGCTCGCATCTTCACTGCATAGCTCACAAGGTCACAAGACCCTTAGTTACAAGATATTTTAAGTATTTATTGACCAATAAAACACTGCCAGCATGGATATTTATGCTTTTGAACCAGTCCTTAAATATTTTGTCTTACAGACTCATGCTACAGTGTGAGCTTTCTTAGCCAATCATGTTATGGCACACAAACCCACAGTGCTGAATTCTAAACTCCTCTGTAACTACTTTTATTTTTTCTGTATCTTAAACTCTAAAACTGTGAACTTTCCTTCACTTTGTTTAACATGTCCCTGCATTAAACTATAAATGCACATTCTCACTCCTAGCCCCTGAGTTTAGGAGCCTTTTCCAAGGTCTCAGATCAAAACCTGTGTTTAATTCCAAGCTTTGGCTTACAGGCCCAAGTTCTGAGAGCTCCCTGCATTTCAGATTCCAACAGCTGGGTCTGGCTCTGGGCTTGTCCTGTTTGTGCTGTGTGATCACACTGTGCGGTGAACCTGTTACAAACTTCTTGTTTAGCAATTTTTATTTGAATGATGAATATTCTCTGCCTTTGGAATCAGACTGCATGAAATCACTGACACAATTTGCTTTATGTATTAACCCAGTACATTTACAGAGTGTTTAGAAAGCAAAAAAATAATGATTGGAAATACTATGTTTTCCCACTAGGAACTAAATCAGTTGAAAAATACTGCTTTTGTACTGTTACAACCACTGCTTTCCAATATTCATAATACTGAAGTATGAGAGAAAATACAATCTTCAATTATGCAGTCATTAGAAGGAACATGAAAGCCTGGGAATGTTGAAAGGGAAAAACAACATTCCTAACATTTGTAAGTTCTTTTTCATGTTGCTGTTTAAGCAAGCTCTTCATTAAAGGTCATTATCCCAAGTGATGTAAAAACCAGAAGGCTGTGCCGCAAATTTGACACGAAAATGTGTGGTTTTGAGTCTCAGAAGATTAGGTTGGAGTTATTCAGTGTCCACCTGAAATGAGTAGAAAAAGTGAAGGTTTCAAACCAGACCTTGCACCATGGAATCACCAGTTTTGTAACTTGGTGCAATTACTCATGGTAGAGACAGTATTAAACTTGCAGAGTCATGAAGTTAAAATTTGACTAAAACAAATTTTATTTATTTCCCCTGTGTGTTTTATCATGATTGTGAGGTTTTGTTTTTTTTTTTTAAGAGTGCCTTTCTTTTTCCCAGTGGCTCTTGGTGTAGTTAGTTTTGTAGGCTGGCCATGACCAGTCAGTGACTCAGTCCTGGGAGTGAATGACATTGCTGGAGTTCTTTGTTTTCTGCTCAGTCATCCCTTGGCTTCCCTGCTGCAGACACTGCGACGTGTGTCATTTACAGTACTCCTACGTGCAACGTGGAGTAGAGTGGCAGATGGAATCCAGTGTTGATTAATACCAAGTGATGCACAGGAGGCAAAACAGTCTGAGCTCTGCACCTGAAAGGGCTGGCTCAGGAGTGAGGATGAGAACAGGTCCTTTCCTGAAATGATCTGGGTGCTCAGCAGGAGCCAGAAAGGTGAAGAAAACATCAGGAACTGTATGGAAAGGAACAGGAGAGGCTAATATGGGACCACAGTACAAATGCAGAATTTGTACAAATATTGAAGGGTATGTACAGTCCTGATTGATGTGAGAGAGTGAGAGCTGAAAATGTTTGGGAGTTAGAAACCAGGGATGGGGTGAGGCATGAAATCACTTCTGTACATGTGAGGTTTAGAGAAGAGAGGCCTGGAGGGTTGATGAGAACATTCTGTAAAAGGGAAAGATAGCAACAGTGGTAAAAAGAGTGGTGTGGGTAAAGGATTGGCCTTAGTGCTCTAAGAGGTCCTTTCCAACCCTATCAATTCTACAGTTCCAAGATTTTCTGCCTTTTCTGACGCAGGATGTAGGACATCAGAGGTTTCCATGGGGCCGGGTTTCGGAATGAGCAGGACTTTGTGGCTCTTTGTGCCATCAGTAGAAGCTCAGAGGTTCTGCTGAGGAACACTCCAAAGGGAACAGACTTGCCTGGGTTCCAGAGTAGAAAGTAACCTGCAAGCATTTTGAGGTTACCAGATTGGAAAAGTAGAAAAGGACCAGCTGCTGCAATCAGCTGGGCGTTGTGGGGCAATATTAGGAGGTACAAGTCACCTGTGTGTCTTCTGTCCTCACTGCTCCCTGAAGCCTTCTGGCCATTTTGTGTTTTAGTGTTGTTTTGAAAATTTTATGTGTTAGTTTATTTAGTTATTTACTTTATTTTGAGGATCTTTGGGGTGTGCTGCTGGTTGTTTCAGTTTGTTTTCCCAGGGTATGAGGCCTTAGCTCTTCTCCACTCCCCATCTCCAAATTCTGGCTGGGATGAACTGAGACAGGCTGGTAGCATACTCACAACAAGGGCCTGTGCTCACACCCTCTCTCAGAACCAGACATGAAGGACTTGCAATTATCTTCAGTGGAGAGCTCTGGCCACAGCATTTCAGCATTGCTGTCCCCCTACAATGATAACTTTATAAAGTGAGAACATGATGTACATTGGCTTTAACTCTCTTTAGATAAGCACCTAGGGGAGCACTGCCTGTGGTGGTCCTGAAGTGTGAATGAAACCTTTCTCTAAATTAGGATGGTTCAGTTTCTCATGCCTTTCAGCAGGTGCTTTTTAACTTTCTGATTTTATTGCTATTATTTCCACGTATTTTACAGTGAACTGCTTTGATGATGTCAACTAAGCTGTGTTGCTTTCCCTATTGTTTAATTTATCTGCTTGGTTAAATATTAATCTCTAGCTATCTTAAAAATATTCTTTCTGTTCTCTTTGAGAAAACTTGCATTTTAGTTGTTTATTTTAACAGCATGATAAAGATAAAAAGAAACATGAAGTGAAAGTACAGAGAGTTAAATAAGGCATCCCATGTGCACAGCTTGGGGCCTGTATGGATGATAATATTCACAGTAGGGATAAATAGAGTAGGTTCTGCCTTTTACATGTCATTTCTCATCTGAGAGATGTGGGGGATGGCTCATGGCTTGCTGGAGTTGAAGTGCTCTGTCACCATTAATTGGCTGTTGCACACCTTATTCTTTTCCCAATTTATAAAAATAGTACTGCAATACTAACAGATTCTCACATAAGCATGGACTTCAGCACTTTCTTCTCCCTCTGTTTATATACCTCTATAAAACTGGTTCCTGATTTCTGCTTTAATCAGTGACAAAATCCACACAGAAGTTATTTAGATCTGCTCCCACGTCTGCCTTATAATATGGAAAAGTCCCTACAGAACTGTGACTGTGAGTGGTCTCATCCTACCAGGTATCCTGCTAATCCCTTGTTTTAGCTTGGCCATGAGTAGTCCTGGAGCAGAGCTGCAGCTGCAGGGAGCCCCATCTCCTTAGGAGTGAATTCCTCCCCTCTCCAAGTCTGTCACACAGCCAGTGTCAAAACAAGCAGAGAGACTGCAAACGTGGGAGAGGAACCTCCTGCCAAAATACTCACCAATCATCTGTAGCCTTGCTGCAGAAATCCTACAGATGTTACAGCAGTTAGGCAAGAGCAGTGTAATCTACACAGCACCCACACAAACCCTGGCACTAGATAAAAACAATTTACATGGAGAATTATTTCTTCCACCTGTGGCTTCTGGAACTTGTGAATTTCCCTGGTTTATTTTTGTACAATTCTTTGAGACATGTTGATGCTTTTCTTTTCATTCTTTATCTTTTTGTTTGCATTTGTTCTGCGCAGAATCAGTGCACAGTGCACATTAGTAAGATATCAGGCATTGAATTTTAAAGAAAAAACACCTTTTGGTGTTTATTTACCAAAACTGCTCTCCCTGCAGGCCCTCATACTTGTTAACACTCATAAGGTATGAAGGTGCTTTCTGTGATTTGAGGAAATTTGATTTTAAAACATCTGAACAGTTCTATGGATGAAGCCAGCTTAGCGAAATAATTCCATTTTTGTTAACAATTAATAAAGTAAGAAGTACTTGCATAAACATAGGAAACACAGAGATTTCTTCTCTCCTGAGAATGTAATACAACTTGATGAAAAGTCATTGATTCCAAAATCAGTCATTTTATTTTGAAATGGTTCTATCAAACATGAGCTTCAAGGACATTGTTCTGACAAAAACTTAAATTCAAGACCTTAACTAATCTAGGGTGATTTTTCTTTACCATTTGTACCAGATAGGTTAAAAGAACACTGCTCATGTCTTCCTCAGCTCAAGCTGGAGGATGAAGATCTCCCCACACGGACAGTTAATATTAGACAAGAAGCAAATACTTCCAGCCAAACAAACGAGCTGTTCCCTCAAGAACACAGCAGCTTTGTTTCAACAGCTCTGTCACACGATTTGAGCTGGTACATTGTATTTCCAGCATGCCTCAAAGCTGCCTTCCTCCTCCTCCTCCTCCTCCAGCCTGCCGACCACGCTGCAGAGAGGGTGCCATTCCTCACCAGAACAAGGTGACATTAAGGGACAGTGGGATGGCAGCTGTGGTTGGCACGAGGGCCTGGCTTCCTCAGGACAAGCATTTGGTTTTTAGGCACATGTGAGAGGCAGAAGGTGAAAAAGATGCAGGGGAAAAAAGAGTGTTTGGGGGAGTATCTTTGACAAATAATGATCTTCTCATAGGAAAATCTGCCCTGGGCTAGTGAAAAGGACAGATAGGTTTAATGTCTCTAATTTTAGTGATTTAAATGGGTGACTAAAATGACAGCTTGAAGCTGCTACACAAAAATGAATTGCATATATATGACCCCTTTCAATTAACTGACTTCCCACATCTCTGGTGCTAAATTACCTTTGGCTTGAGTTAGTTACCTCCTTTTCTTTTCATAAGGAAGAAATCTTAATATAAATTGCCCTCAGTTTTAGGCTAAAAACTGATTTTACTGTTGACTAGAGCATTTTTTGGCATCCTCTGCTTCTGCATAGCTCTCACAGTCTGCCTGCAGAAGTGACCAGACCTTTCCAGCTGCAGCAGATTCTCACTGAAGCCAGTGCAAAACCTGCTCTGTTCATTTGCTGCAGGTGCTAAATGCCAGTAGTATTCATCATCCTTCAGAGCAATGCAGTACACCTGGGCACTCCAAAGTGCCTCCTGGTGCTCCTGCCACGTGCTCCCACTGCCTGTTCTGCCCTTTGGACAAGGCCTTTATTACAGCCTGTGGGTTCTGCACTGATGGACCTGCCTCAGGTCACTGCCTAGGGAGGGATAGAGTTCCTTTCTGAATCTAAAACTTTGTAAAAAAAGGTAGTCACGGGCTACATTTCACTGATTTTTAGTGCATTGGCTATGTGCATAACCTGTGCCTCAGTGAAAGAAGAGATGTACAAAGGGAAGTGTGTAGTCCATTTGCTTGTAAATGTCTGATTTATTTTGAGCTGGCTATTACTCTATTCTTGATCACTGCCTGGGGTGAAACACTGTAGGCCCTTCAATACTTTCTGGGATGCAGAGCTGCCAAACCTCAATTTTGGAGCAGCTGAGTGTGGTTGAAGATAAGCAGTGTGGAAATACTTTCGTGAAAGTGTCAAATTCAGTAGCCACTGGAATGAGCATGGAAAGTTCTCCTCTCTCAGAGGTGCTCTAGGAGTTTGTCAGCTGTAACATAACCCAACAGTAACAGCAATAGCAAATAGAAATGGACCTTTGTAAATTACAGCTGTGGTTTCCAGAATGACAAATCTCTAGAAAGCTATATAAGCGCTGAGGTTGAGCCAGATGAGTCCTGTGAGCTCTCAGGCTGACACACTTTAGCCCTGCTTGATTACTCTCACAACATTAAGGGGGATGAAAATTAGCTGGAAGTAGTAATTCACGTTTCATAAAGATCCAGAGTGGGTCTTGTGTGGGTCTTTCCATTCTGATAAATCAGGCACAGCTTGATTAAGGCTGTTTATTTTAAAACATCAAAATTATCATGAGAAAGTTTCACGAAAGTTTTCAGGGAGAGCTGCTTGGCTTATTTTGGGTTGTGACCAGCGGAGCTGTTTTGCAGTCATTTGAACAACTTGCCAGCTCCCAGTGCGACAATATTTTTGTTTTGTTTGTTCTGGCAGAGGCACTAATTGGAGTAATGGAACGACAGAGCTCGTGCCAAGTGATGGCAGGGAGCTCAGGCCTCGTGTGTGTTGGGAGGGGATGCAGTGGCTGCTCCTGCTGCTGCCAGGTGCACTCAGCCTTCAGCTCAGTGATGTGACTTGGAGGGCAGCACAACGTGGGCAGACACTCCCAGGGGCATCCTGCTGGCCCCCAAGATGGAAAACTGTGTACAAACATGCTTGATGCTTTCAACAGATGCAGAATTCCCTTGGCTGCCACTGTCTTGCACGCACAGACATATGTATAGTTCTTCTTTCAAGGGTATCAGCTGTCCTGTTCAGGGAGAATTTCCCTGATTCTGAGCACAGGAATAATAAAGTGGCATTACACCATCATGTTTCCTGAGATGGAGATTCTGGTACACGCAGCTGAGTTACTATGGGATTTGGCAAAGATTATAATTAAGTTAGGCTTTTAAGGGAAATATTTGTGCTTTTTTTCCATTGTGAGAGGACAGGCTGAGAGAGATTTCCTTGCTGTGTTACGTGAAAGGCAAGCAAACAATATCTGATGTGATTTCGAGCTGGATTCTACATTGTGTGGCTGGCTGGGTAATCCAGACCTGTGCTGTGCTAAATGCCTCAAATTGCATCAGTGGCTACATGCTGACCTTTGGAAAGGTATATATTTCTTCATAATTTGTCTAAAAGTATCCATGTCTGAAGCAAAACTGGAAAATGTGTGTCATTTTGTAGTTGATTCTCAGTGTGGTGCCACAAACATTGCTGGTTATAATAGTAATTCTGCTCTCCAGCAATAATCTGGGCTATAATATCTCAGTCCTCTACTGGGAAAGCTTTGTGGAACTTCCTCCTTCTGACTCCAGACATGAAAGAAAACAATTTTGGTGGTGATATTCCAAGTAAAAATGAGGATAAGACTTTTGAAGCAGTTGCTAGAAGACTGCAATTTTATCTGTTCTTCTTCTGGTCATGGTGAAACTCCAGGTTTGAGTCTAGGGGCGCCTCATCTGCTGTCAGAGAGACAGGATGCCATCAAATCTGCCCTGCTTATCAATTCTGCTTGTGTTCTGACTCTCCCAGTGCCACTCTTCTGTCAAGGATTTAACATCTTTAATTCCCAGAAAATAAAGATGTAGGATCTGTTAACCTCCCCTGGTGCTTTACACAGGACAACCAAGTCCTTTTCCGTGTCATTTTTGTGTAACTAATGGCTCTAGGCAGGAACTGGGGAAGTGAGCACTTGTTCCCTCTGGAGAGCACATTTTAATGAGTTTCCCAGACCCATTTCTGCAGATTCACAGAGGTTTCAGAGGCACTGAGGCCTGACCATTGGACTTCCTTGAAGTTCCCACCTCATTTAAAAAACTCCGTGTGGAAAATGTTCACTGAGTTACTCCACAGCTGACACTGTTATCCACTGACAATGGTTGTGTGACAGAAATTGTCAGTTTAGCCCCGAGCAGTGTCCCTTGCTGAGGCTGCAGGGTTGTCATGAGCTGCCCAGGGGCTGTCACCAAGCAGAGTGACCAGGGCTGTGCCTGATGTGGGGTCTCTGAGGGGCTGGCGTCCTCAGGAGCTGTCCATGCCCTGGCAGGGGGCAAACGGGATCCCTGTTCCAGGCTGTTCCTGCGCAAAGTTGAAAAAAAAATGTTGCTTTGCAATTTTAGATAATTGGCTAAACAGTTGAATCTTATTTGTAGTTTGCTTAGACAATGGCTTGAAAATTAAAGTTTTGCTTCAAAACTGATCCATGCTCTGGAAATTAAGAAATAGGAGAAAATGGTGATTTTTTTTCCCCCTCCAGTTTAGCATAAATTTAGGATCTCCTGCTTTTAGTCATGTGTTCCTTATTTTAAGGTAATATCTTACTCTTTTGGAGGAGCTGGCTACTCAGGAAATAAGTATTTTCTCTGGACATTTCCTGAGTTACAGAGCTGTGAAACATTTATTTCCTGACCTATTGGAGTAAGTCCTGAGCAGCTGCACTGATGTGGGGAGAGAAGTTTGGGGAGGATTTTTATGCCTTTTTTCTTTCATTTCATTCTCACTGCACCCAAGTGTTGCATGCATAAGTAATATTAATTTAAGCTTCCAGTATGACCCAGTCCTAAATGGTCTGAAAGCTGCTTGTGAGACAGACATGTTGTTCAGAGATTTTTTGGTGACTGGTGTGCATCCTGCCAGCTTTTGTTTTTCATGACAGTCAACTCCCTGTTCACAGATGGTCTGAAAAATGATACATTTGGCTCCTTGCAATTATCGCCTCCTTTCCATTTAACCTTTATTCCCATTGACATTATAAAAATATGAATAATCTCTCAAACTACTTCCTTCAGCTTTAATGAGTTAAAGGTAAAAATTCCAAAAGCCATTTTATGTGATTTTCTCTTTTCATCTGTACATTGTCACAACCCGTATTTTAACTTTTTCTTGGTGGTACTGAGCACTTTAAGCATCTGAAAGCTTCATTTGAATAGTTCTTGAAAAGACTGTGAACATTATGCAATAAATATCTGCTGTACTCCTCTTCATATTGATGATAGAGCAAGTTAAAGGTGTAGATGAAGTGTCATTAAGGAAATCAAGAGCTAGGGATCATTTCAGATGCAGAAAAACATCAATAGGTAAAAATTGCTTATCTCCTCCCAGAAAGATAAGAGATGCAGAAGGAGCACAGACAAATGTATAAATGTGTAGGAAATATCAGCTGCAGTGTTGCTATTCTTGTCACTGTTTATAGCAGATAATTCAAACATTATTGCAGTGAAAAAAAAAGAAGAAGTCTAAGGTGTGCTAAAGGTTTGCCAATGTAATTGTTAAGCGTTGCTCAGAAAGGCTCCTCTTTGTCAGTTGTTCCCTATAGTTTTTTACGTAAGTCGTAGGGGGAAAAAAAAGTGCTGTCACATTGCACATTTTCCATGGTATTCAGAAACCTGAACTGGCAGCAACAGCTTTTGAAATTCAGGATCTGCTCCTTCCTACAGATACATCTATAAACAAAGGCACAAAATTCGGGTGGTTTTGTCTGAGGCTCCACCAGGAAAACTGGGCTTGTGAGTTTACCCGTGGATGCACACAAAACCACTTCTTGGTTGCAAAAAAGAGATGTGATTTTGAAGATGTAAACAAGTGGTTTTGGTTACGACATGAACCCCTTGTTGACTCTTTGCTGGTGCTGAAAGAAGAGGAGGACAGAATGTTCTCGTATTGCTGCTGAGTTTTAGCTTAACCAAGTACTGTGCCTTTTTGTATTTTACTTTAAGATCAGTTACTGATTTTTAATAATAAATTGTGTAATTCATAACAGCAAGTATATTTTCAGTGTTTAGCAGCTTCTACATATATTTTTTTCAAGAGTGAGGTTGATGTGCTCTCCTGAGAGAATATTTATATTTAAAAAACCCAGAAATCTCAAGAGTGTGTGCTAATTATAGCTACAGCAGCAACCCTGTTTTTAAGGACTTTTGAAGGACAAATCTTCAAATTTGAATATTTCTGTGAGCTTAAAGGAATATTTTCATTCTTTGTGGTAGTCATGCTTTAAACATATAATCTCAAAGATTATTATAATTCTCAGAGCAACCTTAGTGTTATTATGAGGAGATAAAATACATTCTTGATCTTGAGGGTATTCTTTAGCTACTTACCTTTCTCTCCCAAACATTAACTGAAATTATTTTGCCAGACTGATGTATTTTTAGACTTCTGGATTTAATCCAAGTTTACTGCATAATCTTGACATGACTGCTTTATCTCAATGCAGTGTTCTTTAAATTTCTCTGATTAGATGAAGCCTTTCTAAATCAAGGGTCACTTAAAAATAGTTAACCGACCTTTCCCTTAAATATTTTGCAGAAATTAAACACAGTCACTAGGTCTCTATCTGTGTTACACTCTTGTACATCAGCTGGTCCATGTGAATCCCTGGGATTTACCTTACTAAAACCATAATCCCTTGACTTGATTTGATAGTTAGATTGTATGTGTGGCAGAGGCTTTAGGCAGAAGAATCAAATACATACTTGGAATTATTTCTGACGTGGGTGGTTGCAACAGGGATTTTCAGTGGCATATTTCTTAGAACAAAATGAGTTCATATGTTCCAAGGACCAGTGAAAGTGAAATTAAATGCCTGAAATGCATTGGACTCTGGATTGCTCCAGGTTCCTAGCAGTCAGTTCTGATGCTGAATTAGTTTGTAACCCTTTGTGGAACAAACTCAAAGCCTGGCATCGTGGAGGATTAAATATTCCTCTCTTGTGAACAGGAGACTGCTGCTAAATGTTACAGTTTGTGCTCTCAAGCCTCAGATTGCTCATATAAAACCCTACAGAATGGCTTAGGTTGGGAAAGAAGTCTAAGATCATTCCATAATAATTGAAAAAAAAAAAAGGACTATATTACTGAGCAAATACGCTTTTTTTACACTTTGAATGGGATCTCATCACCTTCATCCTGCTTTTCACCACAGTTCATGTGGTTTCCTTTTCCAGCTCTGCCATTCTTCAGCTGGCTAATGTATGACAGCCCAATATCATAAATTAAAAAATGGAGGAGGACAGGATCACTGGCAGTTTAGATTTCTTACCAACACTAAAATACTCACTTTCTGACATGTTTCTGTGCAAATGTGTGAAACCCATTTACCTACTTGAGAATGCATGACCAACAAGGATGGGAATCTACAAACACTCATCCAAACTTTTTTAGGTATGTGGAGGTAAGAAAGATATAATCCCTTTTTGGGGGGCTTCTTATGCATTGGGAAGCCTTTTCTTTTGTGCTACATTTATTGGAGAGGCCTTTTCAGTTCTAATCTGTGGATGAAAAGTGCTGTGCCCCAAGCCTGGGGTTTTTGGTATTTGTTCTTTATGCAGCTCAGAAAGCAGCACTGGTGTTTGCTAAGGTGTCAGGAATCAAGTCAGACTGAGTGGTGAAGCTGGCCTACAACTCTGGGGTGTATCTGATGGATACTACCAGATGGCTATCAGATTATATTATTTATTATTTTGATAATATCTGATGGATATTATTGATCATTTGTCATGTGCCTGGTGGGCCCTGAATGTTCTCCTTCCACATCCCTGGGACTCTCTGGGGCTTGCTGGGGTCTCCCCAAAGTCTGGATTGTGATTTTCTCTAATTGCTGGGTGCTAACACACCTTCAGTGTGGGACTCCAGGGTGGTTCATTGAGACTGCCACATCAAATCAGCCACTAAATTGAATTTTTTTGCTGGGAAAGACACCAGAAGCTTCATGACTCTGAACAACTTGCACCAGTTCTTGTGAACAGATTTCTCTTTGTGTAGATAAACCCTTAAAAGTGGATATTATTATTATACCATCAAAGTTTTGGACAAGTTAATTACTATGGTCAGGAATCATGTGCTGTTTTATTAATCTCAGGCTAATCTTAGAATGGTTTGGTTTGGAAGGAACCCTAATGACATCTTGTTCCAGCCCCCTGCCATGGGCAGGGACACCTATTGGATACAGAAATGCTGTAACTGGAGTGAGAGGTTTTGACATTTTAACTGAAATAGGAAAGAAAATGTGCATGTTTAATTTCTTTAAAGTATATGGTGCAGAATTTACTGTGATAAAACATTTCCTCTGGGGTGAAGTGGATTTTAAAGGTGCAATACTGTAATTTATCTCTCTATCCAGCACATACTGTTTTTAGTCTTTGGTAATAGTGGAAGCTATAAAAGTATTAGCTTTTTGATAAAGTGTTCAATGTGGAGATTTATGTCTATTCAGCACCTATATTTTTAATCTTTGGTAATAGAGGAAGCTATAAAAATACCAGGTTTTTATTGAAGTGCACAAAAGAAAACATATGAAGGTGAGACTGGATTTTTTGCATAACACAATCTGAAGACAAGTACATGAACAGAGGGATTAAATAGTATTGAAAGAAGTAATTCAGTGAAACTAGCAATGCTGTCAGGTTAACATTGTGTTTGACAGCCTGTGGTAAAAGTTCTGTATCACCATTATGTGAAGATACTATTTGTAGCACCAGTGCATATTAATTTCAACAGATAATGGTGAAAAACATTTCTTGAAAGTAGCACTCACTGAGGCAGCTGCCCACTTAGATGATTAATAATTAGAAATACTGCTGGCATTTCTAATGTGGAAAGATTGCTTCCTTCAGGAGAGGAACAGATATTTACCCTGGAGTGTTTCAGGTTGTTTCACCATCAGGTCTGGATGTGGGCATGTCCCCCCAGAATCCCAATTAAATTATTTGTTATTGTCAGTGGGCACATCAAGATTTGTGGAGGGGTGGAAGGAGCTGGGGGGCTCAGCCGGGAGGTTTGCACAAGCCCCTGGCAGGAGGGGCCAGCTGTGCTCAGCTCAGTTCCTCTCTCACACAAATGGAGATCTCCATTTATTGGTTCAGCACATCAACATCAAGCACAGAGAATGTGGATCTGGGTGAACGTGTGGCTCATTCTTTGCAGCTAGCTAATTACTGCTTAAAAATTGATGAAATTCTGAGGGCCATACAGGTTTGCTGAAGTGATCTCTGGAGGCTTTAATTTTTTCCTTCCTTCTTTTTATTTTTTTTGTAGCTCACTGAAAACTGTCTCTGTAGGCTTCTCTCTCTCTTCCTCCCAGCTTACTGAAGTTCTTTTCCTTACTGTTACCTTGGTAAAGACTTTGCTGCTTTAATATATAATTTTCATTGTGACTTTCATTGCTGCAATTAAGTGGCTAATTGAACAGTTTGTAATGTCTGTTCCTAATTGCTTCTGCAATAGGTTAACTGTGAAAGGCATAGAAAATTAACATACAAAATGTTGCCTGTGTTACCTTTTGCTGAAAAAAGCCTTAGAGATTTTCTTTATTTTTTTTCTTTATGGGCAAAAAATGCTTCAATATCAAACTATCTTTGATATTGAATCTTAGATGCCATCTACAGTGTAATATGCTACAGTTTAAAAATGCCAATGAAATGTAAGTGTAGATAGAAAATACATTTGGGGTTGAGGTCTAACCTGCAGTAAAAGATCTGAGACTGCAGTTAAACACTTCCTGTCTTGCTTATCTTGCCAAAATTACAGAGCAGGAATTTGGACTTTCTGGATTGTCGGTTGTAAGAATAGAGCAAAACTAATACAAGCCTCCAGAAAACCCTCCAATGGGTTTATCACAGAAGAAATAGAACTTTAATCTGCCTGTGCTATTTATAATACAACATGCGCTTTCGAGCAGCTTTTATGCCAAAAAAATACTAAAGTACAGGTCATATGGGAGGGTGTTCCCAGCTGTTCCTGGACTGTGCACTAAGTGGAATGGAGAGCAGCACAGTGCAAGAGCAAATCTGACAAAAACTGAGAAAAATGCAAGCTTCTCAAGTCTGTCTTCAGAGTTATCATGGTCAAAAAGACATTACGGGGCTTAATGTAGCAATTTCATTATTATTAAAATAATAATATAATCATCATTTTAGCATATGGATTTTATTTTTTATATAGCTACAGCAGAATGAAAAGAGAAGCAGTAATATGAATGTAGAGAGAAAGTTTCTTGTTCATTATTAAAACTATTCCTTGTATATTATTAAAACTGTTTCTTTCTAAGTAAATATTGCTGACAAAAAAAAAAAAAGGAAAAAAAAAAGAAATTGTCCATAACACATGAGCGGGGAAATGCTGCATCTGGAAAATATCAGTTTTCAGGCAGCTGGGTCTATAAATGTGTTTTCTATATATCTTCCCATTTTCTTGTCATTGGTGGTAAAAAACCCCGAATAAGTTATTTGAAGTGTTGATTACTAGAGCCTGTACAATACTGCTCGTGAGAAGGAAGATTTCTCATGCTGACCTTTTTCTCCTCTGTATTTAAACTGTTCTCCTCCCCTTGTTCTTTACTAGTTCTGAAATTTACCTGTTTCCCTTCCTAAGTCATACTGACTTTTCAAATCTGTTTGATTACAGGCCTAGCTTTGATCTGGTCCTTTCCCTTGCTGTAAATATCTTCCATACTGGAAAAAAAAATCCTTCTTTGTTTTTAGGGGTTTTTCATTTACTTTATTTCTTGATACACATTATTTTATTTTTTACATGCTGAAAGAAGGCCTTGAAATTTAATTGCACAGGCAATTATTCTTCACCTTTGTAAAGCTGAGTGCTGACCCTGGGAGGTGTCTGTGTTGTGATGGGCAAGGCTGTAAAATTTCTTTGGTCTAGACATTCACATTTCATTGTCTGTCGGGTGCCTTTCCATTTATGGCACAGAAATATCCTGCAAGCCTTCAGTTTAGCCAAGTCACCTCTATTGTATTTTAATTTTTATTTATTTTAAATCTTCCCCATCCCTTTGACTGCAGCACGGGTTTGTTTGTGTGCAGGGTTCAACAACTCGGAGCGCACGTGCGACAAGGAGTTCATCATCCGCAGGGCCGCCACCAACCGCGTCCTCAACGTCCTGCGCCACTGGGTCTCCAAACACTCACAGGTACCCACCCACACTCACACTGCTCCTGCCACGGGCAGCCCTGCCCAGCTGCTCTGCTGTGGCAAACAACTCCTCTTTTCATGCAGAAGTTTATCCGTTTATTTATTTGTGGGGAATCGTGCACGGGAAACCACGTCCATGGGTCTGGTCCGTGATGGCAAAACGGTGTTGGCAGGGGAGGGAGGGCAAGAAACACGAGTGGTTTGTGCAATATCATAGAGAAAATATCCTTTAGGCTGCCCAGTGGGAAATGTGCTCGGAGAGTTTGACATGGATGCAGAGGAGTGTTGAAAGTAGGGAAGGGAAGTTCCGTGAAGGGAAGGGAAAAAGAGAGAGAGAGCGAGAAGGAGAGAAGAGAAAGAGGAAAAAAGAGGGAGGGAGGAAAGGAAGTGGTGGAAGGAAGGAAGGAAGATTTTTGTACACCTTGTGAAGATGGTGCTTCATGGCACTCACAGACTGCTTTGTCACTTCAGGCTGCTAATAAAGGATACTTCATCTCAGAAGCTAACTGCAGCAATTGTCAAACTCTCTCATGTGAAATCAATTCCCTTTTCCCATCTAAAGGGTTTAATTTTCGTAGAGGCTAAGTTTGCTAGAGAATTAACTCAGTAAGAGGTGTAAGTGGGAAAATTGGTTTGTCTGAAAAGCTGAACAGCCCAGAAGAGATTACTAAAATCTATCTTGGTATCATGGGAGTGATTAATCATTTCAAGTTATGGGAGCAGCCTATGTACACCAAGTTTTGACTCCCTGTTAAATTAAAGTCAGAATCAAGCAAACATTGAGCTGTAACAGAAGTGGCAGCAGACTTTTATTACAGTTTTGTGTTACTCTAGGTGCTTATTGTGTTCCAGTTCATATTAAATGTCTTCTGTGACTTGAGCTGATCCTCTATGCTAATTAAAATTTATGTGACTGTGGAAATGTGGAAACTTTTATCTATGTTAGGCAATGACTACAAGCAGTTTCACTGAATTCTTTTGCAGTTGCTTTTGCATCATGTTTACAATAGGTATTGTAAAAATAGCAGTAAAAATATGAAGAGGACAAAAATAATAAGTAATAGCTCATTGTGCATTTTCAAAGTGGAAGCTGTTACCTGCACTCCCTGGTCTCTCACTGCCATTTATTTTTTCCATGGGAAAGGTGTCTGATTTTAATTCTTTAGCTCTCCTAGTCCGTTGTTCTTCCAATATAGCAAATAATTCAAAATGCAAGAGCTTTGGCATGGAAAGTAAGAAATGCTACAGCAGCAGAGCATATAACGAGATTTTTGTATTGTTTACTTGTAAGACCAGGGAGAGAGAAAGGACAGGCCTGAGCAAACCAGAAAAGACTGACTCCTTGCTGCCAAAAAATATGGGACAGGACTACTTTAAGGAGGACTAGTGAAGAATTACTGTCTGGCCAAACAATGTGAAATGTTGGCAGTAAAGATGTAGAGTCCTGGGAGAGCAGTAGCTCCAAGCTTATTTTACAGTAACAACACAAACTGCAGATCCTGAGCCACCAGTGTCTGGTGAGGGAATCCTGATTCAATTTCCAAAGTGACAAAACAATGTAAGCATAGAAATTCTTTAAGAACAACAGACCTGCCAAAAACTTTTATACCTTTTGAGGTATTTGCATTGCTCTCTGGATACTCGGCAACCTTGGCTGAGATATCCTTTATCTTCATGAGCAGCCAAGAGCAGGTTTGATTCTCAAAAGAAAGGGCAGATTTTATTCCAAAAAAACCTCCAAACAACAACAACACCAACAACAAAACAAAAAAAAAAACCCCAAGGAACCAAAAAACCAAAAAACTAAAAAAAACCCCAAAACCAAAACAGCAACAAACAAACAAAAAAACCCAGCTTACAGAATAAGTGAAAATAAGTGAAAATAAGTGAATGTTTGCAAAGACAAATATGTAATTTTGATAGTTTTCCCTCTACCTGGCTTTGAATTTGGTTTTGCTGCAAAAACTCCCAGCCCCAAATGAGGAATTTCTCTCTGTGCAGAGACTGTATTCCTTGCAGCATCCCAAGATCTTTGTGGTCATCAGCAGCCCACACCAGGACTAAAGGTGGGCAATCACACGCCCTCCCTTTTGGCAAAATGCCATTTCCTCATCACAGGCTGCAAAGACAATCAGAGTCAATGGCTGTGTAAAGTGTGTCATTATTTCTCTGTCATCTGGGAGATGGTGCTGCAGACCTGCTTTAGTGCTGCAGTTCCTGACCAATTCTGCAGCACAGCCTTGGTGCTCTCTGACTCACCAGGGCCTGAACTGCTGTCCTGATGCCTTGTGCACTGGTGCAGGACTCACACACAGCCATCTGCTCCAGGGCTCTGGCATGCCTCATCCCACTTCACTATTCCCTGCCCTCCCTGCCTCCCTCTGGAGCCCTTTGGCTGGCTCAGCCTGCTGCTCAGCTGCATGTAGGAACGTGGGTCAGGCTTAGTGCATGAGCCAGGGATGCAGGAGTTAGCCAAACAAATGGTTCAGGGCCTTGTGTTTGCTCTCTTTGCTCTAGAAAATCTTTGGCTGGGGTTTGGAAGGTCTGTGCTGGGCTATGCTTCCACTGCCTTGCAGCTGTGTCAAAACCACACTTGGGGATGGTTTAGTGTTGCTCTATTTCTATTTTTTAAAATTTATCTAAGCATGGACAGCATTTAATGTAGAATTGTCTGTGAGCAGAAAACAGAATAATTAAAATTAATGAATCAGCCTATTCAGTGAGGATGGGCTTTCATAAAGTGGTTTTGTTATCTTGAAACCATTCTAAACAATTTTTTAAAAATAATTAATTGCTCTTAAAACTTGGGTCATACACTATAGAAGCCTCACTTATATTTCAAGTAAATGTACACATGGTAGTGCCAGATCTGCAGCCCTTTGTGGAGGGCACAAGGAGCTAATGAATGTCCTGAGGAGCTGTCGAGGCACAGATAAAATTTTGGGAACAAGGCATCCCCAGGTGAGGTGACACATACTCCCCTGTTTTTACCACCCTGAGCAAGAGCAGCCAAACCTGTGCTGCTCATCATCCAAAACCAGCACAAAATGAACTGTAGCTTTAGGTATTCCAGATTGTTTTGTTTACATTTCTGTTCTTTTTACTCCATACCACTCTTTTTTTTCTTTTTTTTTTTCATTCAGACACCTGCAAGCCAGCAAATCTTTCTTTTTGCTCTAGATAACACCAGAATGCTCGTGTTTACATTTTGGTTTTTAAATGTGACTGAGAGGAGCAAAGCAGGATTCTCCTGTTGTAAACAAGGAACACACAAGTGATGAGGCAGAGGATCACAGGGAGCAGGAGCCTTGGTGGGGACAGAAAGGGCTCACGAGGATAAAACTCCCGCTGGCTCCTGCAGAGGGGGAAAAATAGGAAGGTAATAGGGGGCCAGGGGCAGAAAGTCTCAGTATGAGCTCCATTTTCTAAGTGAGGTCTTGCAGCCTTGTTTTGTTTAGCAATGCTTCCTTGCTTTCCATCTAAACACTTGTGTTGCAAAGTGAACCTCCTTCAGCTCCTGTGGCAAGCAGACTGAAGTGGGGCTTGTCCAAGGAAGAAGCTTTCACATCTGACCCCTCCAGTTCCCCCAGCTCTGAGTGGCAGCTGAGGGCTTGTTCCCAGTGCTCTCTCTGCAGATCTCAGCTGGAGCAGCTCTCTCACAACCTCCTGGCTGCCCGACAGTGTCTGTGAATCACTGCCTTGGTGTGAAAAGCCAGGTGCGTGCTGGGGAAGACAGAGCCTCCCCTGAAATGGAAAATGCAAAGTCCCTCCCTCCAAATTATTATAATTTTGAAATTAAGGGGCTCTTGGGCAAAGATGTGGGAATAGAAATAACAGTTCTTTACCAGGAAAAAATAAAAATAAATTTAAAAATCATGCAGTAATAGACAACACCACTGCCAGAGTCAGAGCATGCCCTGGCCCCCTGTGTGTCAGGGTGGTGGCACAGTCCCATCCCAGGGTGGTGGTGGCACAGTCCCATCCCAGGGGGTGGCACAGTCCCATCCCAGGGGTGGCACAGTCCCATCCCAGGGGGTGGCACAGTCCCATCCCAGGGGTGGCACAGTCCCATCCCAGGGGGTGGCACAGTCCCATCCCAGGGGGTGGCATAGTCCCATCCCATGGTGGTGGCACAGTCCCATCCCAGGGTGGTGGCACAGTCCCATCCCAGGGTGGTGGCACAGTCCCATCCCAGGTGTTGGCACAGTCCCATCCCAGGTGTTGGCACAGTCCCATCCCAGGGTGGTGGCACAGTCCCATCCCATGGTGGTAGCACAGTCCCATCCCAGGGTGGTGGCACAGTCCCATCCCAGGGGTGGCACAGTCCCATCCCAGGGGTGGCACAGTCCCAGTGTGGTGGCACAGTCCCATCCCAGGGGTGGCACAGTCCCATCCCATCCCAGGGTGGCACAGTCCCATCCCAGGGGGTGGCACAGTCCCATCCCATGGTGGTGGCACAGTCCCATCCCAGGGGGTGGCACAGCCCCATCCTATGGTGGCACAGCCCCATCCCAGGGTGGTGGCACAGTCCCATCCCAGGGTGGTGGCACAGTCCCATCCCAGGGTGGTGGTGGCACAGTCCCATCCCAGGGTGGTGGTGGCACAGTCCCATCCCAGGGTGGTGGCACAGTCCCATCCCATGGGGCTCAGCCCTCCTGCAGTGCCAGCTGTGGCTCTGCTGCAGCAGGATCCTGCACAAGGGGGGAGTTTTCCTCTGCAGCTGCAGGGCTGCTGGAGATGGGCCTGCTCTCCCTCTGGGAATGCAGGGCAGGAGAAAGCTGCTCCTCTGGGAATGCAGGGGGCAAAGGCTGCCGTGCTGTCCCAACCCCCAGATTGTATCCAGGTAGGAATGCTTGGCTCCTGCCCTGGGCACAGCATCTCCCCTTGGGATGATGGAATTTGATCAGCCCTGCAGGGACACTCAGTGGGCATGGACAGAAGGTAATTAATAATGAATGGCCATGGACAGCAGAGATCTCCTGGAGGGAGGGTTGGCTGTGGGAGAGATAAAGAAAATGCCCCATGAACAGAGGAGAACTGCCCCAGCTCTGAGAGATGGGAATAGAGCACACATGTATCTTAAAACCCAGGACAGTCACAAGGTGACCACAAGGCCTGGGGAGAGGACCACAGCTCCTGTTTGGGAATATAGGTGATGATGTGTGCCTGATGCCTGCCCAGCCCCACTGCAGCTCGTGCTCTTGGCCATCCCCACAGAGCTGTGGTGGGCTTCCAGCAGGAGCCTTGCCACTGGGAGTTACTGACAGCACGTGGGCACTGGGGACAACTCCTGGAGACAGAGGGCTGTCTAAGAAAAGGTTATTTCAGTTTGTTAAAAATACTGTTAGTTCACTTGAACTGGCTGATTCAATTTATTTCCATTTCCTTTGAATAAAAAAATAGATAGAAAATCTTTTATAAGAGCCCTACTTACCTCATAGTAAGTGATATAAAGTAATGAAGATTTGGTGAGTTTATACCAAGTTAATTGTAGAAATGTGAACAAACTACACTTCAACCACACCTAGAAAGATACACTGTATTTTGACTGCATTGCAAATTGACCCAAGGCTTCCTTGAAATAGCTCATTTCTTACAGTAAGACAGACTTCTTTCAAGCTCAGGGATGAGTTTTCCTGAAAGCCAGCTATAACTCCATTTATCTCTGCCTTCCACCTGTGCCAATGTTTTGTTGCATGTGAATTTGCACAGATTTTGCTCAACACAATTGTGTGTGGTAGGTGAAGTGTGTTTTTATGCTTCAAAATGAAATAGTGTAGTGGAGGACTGCAGCAGTGAGTAACTTCACTGAGCTCTGATGGTGTTTGATGTGCTACTTAAAAATATTACAAATTCCTTGCAAAAAGTCTTCCAGTGGATCTATCTCCCCTCCTGCCTCTTTCTTCCCTCCCCTCTGTTCTTTTGTAGGTCTTCTAACTGGCCTACTCAAATATTAATCATGTTTCCTGTTTTAGCTCAATTTTACCTGTCTGGATTATTCAGTGTTCCCCACATTGTTTAGATGCAGACTGTTTCCTCTCACTGAGGAACACTTAAAGAAAGGGGAGAGAGAAAGCTTCTGGGGTTTCACTGAGCTCATGTCAAATCTTAAAAATATAATCTGTGTATAAACCACCAGTAAATCTACTGGTTTTAGTTTTAAAATGCATCCTAGCATGGTGAAGTTTTTTTTCCTTGCCTTCCTCTGCCTCTGCTGCACTCTCTTTTCTTCTGGCCAGTGATTTCAAATCTGAGTAATACCCACAAACCTTTAGGCTACTGTAGACTCTAAAGTATATTAGAGGTATGTGACCCTCTAATGAAGAACTTAACCACTGTCAGATTGAAATCTGCTGCTCAGAAATTGAAGGAATCCTGTCTGACCAACTGCATTCCTTCTCTGATATGTAAATTAGAACTAGAAATCAAAAAAGTGGTGTTAAATTATGTAGGGAGCTGTGATACACATCTGTCTAGGGCCATAAATAGCTACCTGCCTGTGGATCTAAGTGTCCTATAGTATAAACAGATAAATATTCATGTGTGACACCCATAATACAGCTAGAGGTATTCTGCATGCATTTAGAGCTATGTAGTTATTTTTAAGTTATACTTAAAATTGGTTGCTAAGTATTTTGGTATCATTCTTATGATACAAACCTTTCAACCTTTCTCCACACAATTAAGTGCATGTACATGTTTATATGCAATATTTTCCCTGTTATTTTTTTAAAATATATGGCTCATCACACCGGAATCTCAGTACCACTCACATAATGGCCTTCACTAGAAGAAGAGATTAGTTCTTCATTTTTTTTCTGATTTCCACCTTTATTCATAGGGTTTTTTTCCCTCATCACACTATGAGAAACAGATTACATTACTTTTAAAAAGAAAACCATAACTTTGAGTTTCCCCAGCAACTCCAGCACAACTGTCTTATGGAGGTTACTCAGTAAAACAAGTTTTAATGATAATGACCAAATTATTATCATTCCCATTATTATAAGAATTACCATGTAACCATGCAAAAACTGGAAATGCTTTGGTTTGGCTGAATCTGATAATTAGAGGCAAGGTTCTCCCATCCTATTTGCAAATGAAAGAACTTTTAAAATTTGAGACTTTTATGGCCATATGTGTGTTTTCAATAAAACAAATCATCCTGAGAGAAGATATCTCATAATGAAAAGAATCAACTTTTGGTTTGAAAGCTGTGCTTGGAGATACCATCCTGGCCAGGATGATGTGATCTGCCCGAGGGTGTTACCCAGCAGTGCTGGATGAGGATGGGGGATGTGTCACCTCCTGGACACCATTCTGCCCATTTGGGATATTTCTGTAGCACAGGCTGCAGAGATGCCATCCTCTTTCACGCAGTGTCTGCCACTGAGGTACCAGAAAAACTCATTAATTACACTGGTTGCTTAGGCTTGTGCAGAATCAAGGTTTCTCCTTTCACTCAGTTTTTATAGTTTTATATTTCAAATTATTTTCTTTTCGAAACCACCGGAGTGCACAGTACTGTCATGTAGTTTAGTTACATTCCTCGTGTTTTCTCTAATTAGTTCCATTTCCATACCCCAAATATATGAAAAGGCTCTCTTGTCTTTCCTTGCAAACAGCTAAAACAGCTCCTAAGGGAGGCATTTCAGAGTGTGGCTATACAAAATGTGCTTTAGAAAATAGAGTGCAATGCCCTGCAATAATTCTCTTGGCTTTGAGCTGAATGTTTGATACCCCAGCTTCCTGTTCTCCAATACCCTCAAATACGGGTCAACATCTCCAGAAAAAATAAGACACAGATATTAATTGGTTCCAGAGTATTAATTAGCTGAGGCCCAGGTGAGGAGACTCGGAAGGAGTGAGGAGCAGGTGCTGTAATAGGAGGGAAATGTCCAGGGCAGGTGGTGTCTGAGTGCTGTTAGGAAAAACAACCCACAAACACCAGAGGTGTGTGCCCAAAGGAGACAGGGGAGCCCTTTGACTTTATTCCAGTCAAGGCAGAGGCCATGGGGCATCCCCTGGGGTCTCTCACATTTTTGGAGGATGCAGCCTCCTTTTTATCCCAATTTCCAGCCACATTCCCCTTCTCTCTTTCCCCCTTGGCTGAGGGACTTGAGAGGTTCAGACTTCCCAGAACACCTGATCCCAGAGATTCCCCTCTAATGTACAACCCTCCCTTTTCATGTTTAATTCTGGTGGAATTTAGGGGTTTTCTTCCCCATTGTTTCTTTCATCTTTCAATGTCTAATTTCATTGATCAGCCAACCTACAGTTCATTTGTAAAAGCAAATCTCTTTTTCCATTCCTCAGTCAGTGGGATCCTTCCCATTGTTTCTTTCCTCTCCCAGTGCTGGTTTTATCCACCAGCAGACCCACAGCTTGTCTGGAAAGACAAATCCACCATGCCTCTGAGCACTGACATTGTAGTAATAACCTTTCTCAGAAATGCTGTGAGGATGGCTGTGGCACGTCCTGTGATGAACACTCATTCCCCTCCTGCTCTGAACTGTTCCCTCCCCATTTCAAAAAAAGGTTCCACCTAATGCCTCACGTTTTAGCTTTTGTATTTTTCACATTCTGTGCTGCTTTAGTGTGTGGGTCTGGGTTCATATTATGGGATGGTGAGCTCTGTGCACAGAGCAGGGACACAAAACAATTCCTGCTCCAGCTGGGCACCAAGGACAAATGAGCCAAATCTCAGGCCAGGAGCACAAACCCCGTGGGCTGCAGAGAGAAAAACAAGCAGGGTGGGACTGCAGGGGCTAAAGCTGGGATGGGACAATGAACTGCAAGGTGCAGATGGAGCAGAGCTGATCCCAGGGAGAGACCCCGTGCCCGGCCGGGCATTTTGGGGCCATTTTGGGTCATCTTGGGTGCAGCCCTGGCTGGGCTCTGGTGCTGCCCAAGGTGGATCCATGGAGGAGATCCTTGGGATAAATCCCTGCTTTATTCTGGAACTCTGCCCAGCCTCTGCTCCAGCTCAGCCTTCTCAAGTCATCACACTTGTCTTGGTGGCTGTGGGAGTGCTCTGGTGCTGCCGTGGGGTGTGCTCACCTGAGCTGGGTTCACCTGGGCTGTGCTCACCTGGGCTGGCTCTGCTACTCCCAGAGGCACACATCTCCAGAGCCCTCACCACAGGAGGGGTTGTGGGGGTCTTTGGGAGTGAAACACTACGCTCTTGTGCTGAAGTGCCAAATCTTCCCCATTTTCAGTAACTTTGTGCCTCCTGTTGCCATGGAAACGAGAGGGAGCTCTGCACAGACGGGGTCCTGCTTGCAGGCAGCTGTGGGTTATCAGGGAGGATCTGTGATGCACCAGGCACCTGAAGGGTTGGGGTTTGCTTTTCTGTCAAAATGCTGCAAAACAGCTGAACACAAGAATTTTTGGAGTCTACTCTAAGAGCTGCCTGCAACTTCCCACCTCAAAGCTTGTACACTCTGTGTCTGTAGATTGTCTAATACTGTGTGATTTCTCCAAATTCAGATAAGTGATCTTATCAGATCAGATAAGAGATCAGATAAGATCTGATCAGGTTGAGATCAGGCTGCTGCATGTCCCTGAATCTCAGTCCTGTGTCAGGCATCAATCTGCCCCAGAGGTAATTAAAATGCTAAAGCTCTTCAGTGCAGGGCCACATTATTTAGTGAATCAATTGGTTTGAGTCCTCCACAAAACCAGACTTTCCAACAGGGTGGGTATGAGATAAGAAACACCAGAGGGGAGGCAGATGAACAGAGAACCTCAAGGCAGCAGTGAGAGGAAGGATCCTGCCCTGCTGGGCAGTGGTGCCAGAACTGCAGTTAAACACAGAGAGGAGGTTGTGGGTCTTGGCCAGAGGCAGGTGATAATTCAGAAAAGGAAGGTTCCCTGATCATCCTGTCTCCACACAGAAGGCAAAGGTCAAAAAGGAGAGAAAATCACAGCCTTTGGGAGATCCTACCTTTGCGGCCAGTTTACTTATGTACCACAGCTTTCTCTAAATATTTTCAAATGTAGTAGTAAAACAAAAACAAACAAAAAACCGAATTCAAATCTAATTGAAAAAGAGAAAGCCAACCAATTAAAGTATAATTTTTCAGATTTTTGTTCGATACTATTAAGACTAAAGGTAGTAAACTTTTTTCATTTTCAGGATTTTGAGCTGAACAACGAGCTGAAAATGAATGTTTTAAATTTGCTGGAGGAAGTTTTGAGAGACCCTGACCTTCTGCCACAAGAAAGGAAAGCCACTGCAAACATACTGAGGTAATCGCATTTCTAATTATTCCACATGTTAACTGTAGCGTAGAGGGAGACAGACTGTGTATCACAGAATTCACAGGGCTGGGTTTCCCTCCAGAGTATTTAATTTTGAAGGATTGCTAAGTATTTTATGAGCCATAAAGCAGAGGCTGTTTTAAGTTTCATTCATAAAAATACCTGTATTGGAAAGCTTTGCTGCAGAACAGCTGGCAGCCATGAGGTCAGTCCTCAAGTATGAGTGGAAACAGCTCTGTCTGCAAAGTGTGAATATTTTACAGCCACTGGTTTCAAGTCCATTGTTCTGCAATCCTGAGGAGGAGTAAACATTTAAAGACTGAGCAATAATTAAATAAATAAATTAGCTGAAACATCTATAGGCTAAGGAGTGATTAAAATAAAACATCATGAAAAACATAGATATATCTATGGTGTGCTTTATGAATATTTATGTAAGTATTCTGCAGGTATACCAAAAAGTGTGCTATAAATTGAGTATGCCTGAATTTTCTAAGACCACTTGACAGGTTTCCAACCGATATATGAAAAAAAAAGGGCTGGAAAAATCACTTGTGAGGACAAATATCAAACCAAATATAAAAAACACAGATAAATTCTTATTAAGAACACCTTTCTTCTTACATAAACAAAAATAATCCTCCTTTTAATAATACTGTGTATGCTGCTATTCCAAAAAACCCCATTATTTTATGTCTCTTTGGAAGAGACAGCAAGTCAAAAGAGCAAGAAGGATAAGGATGATGTGGATTTTGATAATGTGAGTGCCGGCAAAGGTTCTACTCACAGTGGGTAAAATTACCCTAAAACTTTTAGCTTCTTAAGGAAATGTTTTAAAACAAGCCTGGTCTGCTCCTGGGAGAGTAATAGATTTATGGGCCTTTACCATACAACAATTTCTTGTGCCCAGTTTCAAATGAGCCCATTTCCACTAGAAGTTTCCCCAAAAAATGAACCTTTGTATTTATGTGTAAACAATGAATTGTCTGTTTGCATCCTTTTACTGCTGCTCTAGGAAATGGTTGTTATTGTTTGTCCTCTCTCTCCTCCTAGAACTGATTACTGAGTACCTGAGCACAGTGTCTGATACACCAATGAATACAGTTCATCAGATATTTCCATTCCTACAAATTTTTCAAAAATTCAGACCGAATTTTTGACTATTCTCTAATTTTTTTTTTTCAAAGCAAATTAAAAAAAAGGAAAAAGAGTTCTTTCTTTTAGCCTTGGCTAAAAACTCCTTTATTGCTTTTCAAGGCTGGCAGTACTGCTAAACATATGTGGTTGCTGGACAATTTGATGTGAATTATTTCAATCCTGCTTCTATGTGGATTAAATTTCAAAACAATTTCTCACCCTTTCACTGGTAGGGGGAGGTGTTGAGATCACCTCTGGGAAATGCCTGGTAATTAAGAATGATTTCCAGAGTTTAACAAAACATTCTAATTGCTGCTGGAGACACAGGCTCTCAGCAAGACTATATAGCTAATTGAGTGATCAGTTATAGGGTATAAAGAATAATCTTACAGGATATAATAAGGATATAATAATCCTTATAAGATATAAGGAATAACCAGCAGCTGTTTATGTGCAACTTTATCTGTGATACTCACACAGGAGTTCCTTTGCTCTTCCACAGTCCTTATTTTTATTGCATATTCTTCAAATAGAAATATTTATAAGCTTTTAAAGTAAGGTTTATTGCTGGTGGGAGCAGGGACCTGCTGTCCTGTGGAGACTGAGCACTCAGTCCTGGGGTATCCAGGGGTCCCACTCAGAGGCAGAGCCAGCTGCTCTTTGACAACTCACCTTTGCAATAATGAGGATATGAAATGGGGGAATAGCTTCTGTCAGGGGGTTTAGCTTTCCTGGCACGTTGCAAACATCCTTGTACAAATCTGGAGCTGGTTTCTGAAGGGTCAGAACAAGCAGAGTCAGGAGAGGTGGCGCTGACCTGCCTGTGTCCTCTCTGACAGCACAACTGCACGAGCCCAGAGGGCAGGCAGGTTTCCAGGGCCAGAGGAACACAGCTTTTTCTGCATTTCCACTGGAAGCAGAGGTGCTGCCGTGGTGCAGGAGGAGGGTGTGATGTTGTGGGGTTTGTTCTGTGCCCCGTGGTGCCCTGGCTGGCTCAGTAGGTCAGGCCAGGACTGAACCTGCTCTGCCCTAGACTGGAGAGCTCTAGCTGTTTGTTGTCTGCAGGGATCTCTGTGTGCTGCAGACCCAGCTGCTGCTGACCCAGAACTGCTCAGCTTTGGGCCAAGGCTCCCTGAGCCAGCCTGGAGGGGCACTGCGTCCTGCAGAGTCCATCCCACAGCATCTCTCCCTCCTCTGCAGCACACTGGGGATCCTCTGTTGGGTTACAGTCGCTGTTCTGAGCATAGAGAGAGGGTCTGCAGTGAAAAAAAATATATTTCCTGAGTTCCTTCAGCCTTCCATAGCCCTAAGGGCCATGATGAAGGGTTTGCATTACCAAGGAGCCCTGTGCTGGGACGCTGTGTATACCTGAAGCACCAAACCACAAAACAAAGGTCAGGCAGGGAACACAACACTCCTGCCACAGTCTCTCCCTGTCACAGAGGAGAGAGATCCTTCCACCAAAATTCTCTGAATTTAGGTATCCTGGCTCTTTCTGCATGGACAATGACAGAACCCAGGCAGGGACTTGTTGAGAATCCCCCTGGATATCCTAAAGACATCCAAGGTCTGTCCCCTTGCAGAATGTCCCAGGGTTTGTGTTCCTCTCCTGGCCTCTCTTCAGGGTCTGGCTTGGAGAAAAGCTGCTCAGCCTATGCCCTGCTCCTTGGAGAGATGTCATCCTTCCCAAGTGAGACCTGTCATCTAATTCTGCTTAGAGGGGAAATACAAATTACCTGGAACTGAAGGGCTTTTTGTACTATTGTTATAAATATTTAGAAATCAATTTGTTTGAAGCTTTCTGACAGCATGCTTTTCATGAGCAAGCACAGATCTGTCGTAACTGGAAGATTTGGTGAAACTTTCATTCAAAAGGTTTCTCTGGAATGGGTTGAAAATGAGAAGAAGGAATAATCCAGTTGATGTGTCCTTCATAAAAATAGTCACTCACCCACTTGCCAAATGAGTGCTGTAAAATTTTGTCGTTCTGCAGAGGTGCTTGCTGCAGGCATTTTGTCTAAAACATGTATTCTATCAGAATTCTGGGTTGCCTGTCAGCTGTCACTTTAGGGCCTGGCTTCCCCACATCTCAGTTTTTGTAGTCTACTCTTGAATCTGAAAGGTTGACAAATGCAGAATGGGCTTAGGACAAGCATTTCTTGTAAAAAATTCCATTTCAAACATTCATGAAAAAATGTTCATGCTTTCTGAGGCTTAACACTGGTATTTTCTATGTCTCCCTGAAGGATGTTGTGTAAAAATATGTGTTTTTACAAACTGCCCCAGCCTTTGCATGCATGCACATCCTTGGAAAATCCATCCCCTTGTTAGCAGAGATCAGAGAAGCAGGAAAGGTTGGTTTGTGTTCCAAAGATCCATCAGGGTCAGCTCTGGGAAAGGCTCTGTTTGGAAAATGAATGACAAGGAAAATGTTGATGGGAGATGCTGAGCTGCTTCATGCCTTGAGTCATCAAACAAAGCAGCTGGTATTTCTTGCTTGATGGGATTTCTGCTCTGTGGACTGACAGGGTTTCTCTTCAGGGTAAAAATGCTTTCTTAAATTCAGTATCTGTTCTGAAAGCTAGGCAAACCTCCTAGTGTACATTTGGCTTGAGATTTTATCAGCCTGATTTACTAACCGTGGAAATCTAGATGAAATTTAACTGATAGTGAAGCAGGAAGGTGTAAGTTCAGACTGAACATCAGTGAACAACATTGATAGATAATCCTATCTGGATTATCTGGAAAAAACAGGTTGCTTCCAGAAACAGCTCCTCCTCCTCCTTCTTCTTCAGACTAAACATTAATGAAATTGAGGGATATGCAGATGTCAAAATGTGATGGATGAACAATTTTTGTGCCTTGTATGATCTCACTAAACAACACATTTCAGGCTCTCTAACTTGCCCTAGCATTTAAATTTAAATATTTTTTATATGCTTTATGTACAACAAAGAAAGGACGAGACACATGCTCAATACTGTCAAGTAGAAAATTATTTTAATATTTGGCCTGGTCAGGCATGAGGAATAGTGAGAGAGAGAAAGAGAGAATCATAACTGGTGATTCTAAGAAATAGAAAGGTATTTCTTTTATATTTTCTTCCTTAATTTCTGAGGATACTGGAGGAGTCACCCTGTTCAGTCCTCCCCAAGGGTGATACTGCTCAGGAGAGCCCCTCTGTGCCTTTGCTATCTCCTGTGACTTTTTTCCACAAGATCTGCTTCTTCCCAGCTCCCAGGAGCTCTGCAGGGAGTGCAGTGGGAGCTGTCCAAGCAGGGCTGGTCAGCCCAGTGAGTGTCCCCAGTCCTCTGCTGAAGCTGGGGGTCCCAAGGCTGACAACAGCCCAGACTCAAGTGGAAGCTGCTGTTGATGCTGTCAAAAAATTACCATTATCCAGTCTTCAGATCTGTTGTCCTCTGCAGATTTCACTGGAGAATATTTATGGATAAAAGGAGAGTTGGTTTTGTTTTTTTCATGAGACCACTGTGCTAGGAAAAAAGCATCTGTTTAGAATGACAGATTGAAAGTCTACATAAAACATGAGATGTCATGGTAGAGAGTACCAGAAGGCAAAGATTAAAGTTAACTGTTTTCAGTCTTTTCAGAATCCCATATTTCATACTTTATTTCATATGAAGCAAATACAACAATTTCTGTATCAAAGGCGAGAACCTGATGCAACATAAACACAACGTAACGTGAAGTTATATTTAAGTAACTCAGATTTTACAAGATTGATGAGAATTCCTGGGACAGAAGCACGGGGCCTGTGTGATTTTCATTGCCAGAGGCTGTTGTCACAGGATGAACAACACCTTCCTGCAGGCCCCCAGGCATGAGGAGCAGCACAAAATAAGCTGCTCTTTGGGACAGATTGGCAGGCTATTTACAGGGACTGAGGCTGCACTCCTTATTATCCGGGCAAGAAGCTTAGGGTTCTCCTGGAGAGGTAAACACGCCCTGCCCTGCAGGCGTAAGGTGTTTCCAGCCCTTATGGGGAAAAAAAAAGAAAAAAGAAAAATGTCTCCTTTCTGACAGCCTTTTGCATTCTGACCTATGTTCCTCCTCCCTAAATCTTCTCACTCCTCTATTACATAAATCCAATATTGTCAAGGCTTCTTTGTGTCTGTAATTTCCACTTGAAGGGGTAAGATCCTGTAATTATGTGTCAATATGCTACATCAGGGTAGATGTTGGATCCATACTTACTTTTGCCTAGGTAATTTTTGACCCATTACTCTGAAATAACCATAATAATCACAGGTTTTCTGTAGCAGAATTGGAAACATTCATTAACACTTTTATTACTTAAATCATGTCCTTGCTACAAGTAAAAGCTGCAGTTTGCTGTCCATTTCCACACACTGAGCTCAGTGTGGGACACTGAACAGGACAATTTCCAGGATTCATTAGCTGAGGGATCTTAAACCTCCATGGAAATATTTCATCTTATATGTCTGATGCTGTAATAGTTTACACATCTTTACTTAAAGCAAGACATGACTTCTTAGGCTACAGTTTTTTTTTCCTTTACCTCCTCAATTGCAGACATAGGATTTATTTCAAATAAACCATTTTGCTGATCTGTGATAAGGTTTTGCCATAACCATGGACAATTATATTTATATAGGATGTTCTGCCACTTTATTTTTCAGGACTCTTTCTCAGGATGATCAAGATGATAACCATTTGAAAATAGAGGATATCATTCAGATGGTAAGTTCATCTTGAGAGTTAAACAAATACTCCTGGAGAGATGCTGTGTGTTTGAGTCAATAAAATTTAACACAACTGTAACTTGTAAAGTATTTCTGGATAGATATACTCTTTTTATACCAGGAATGTCAATTTCAGTTTAGAGATTGTAAGATTTTGGAGCCCCTATCAAAAATGAACATGTCAAAACTTTAGTATTTGGATAAAATCTCAAGGTTTAAAAAAAGGGGAAGACATTAATATATATGAAAATGCAAGTGCAGAATATGCAGAGTTTAATACTCAGAGTTTTCATACTCTGGAGCTGGTGTGTGTGTGTTTTATGAATTTCCCGCCGGGTGTTTTTGTTGTCTGCAATTGTTGTTAATCCTCATTTCTCCTGATACTGAAGTTAATTACAGCCCCATTGAGGGCTCCCAGGCAGCTGCTTGTGCCCTGTGGCCCACGGAGAGACCGCTCAGAGTTGTCCTTGCTTTGCAGCCAGACTGCCCCAAGCCTGAGTGCTTCGAGACGCTGTCGGCCATGGAGCTGGCGGAGCAGATCACCCTGCTGGACCACGTCGTGTTCCGCAGCATCCCCTACGAGTGAGCGTGCTGCACGGGGGGTGGCCTTTGGATAACGCCCTGCCCTTGGCCCAGGCCTCTGGCAGCAGGCAGCAGCTTTGTGGAGATGCCCAGCACCCCAAAAGCCACTCTTGTTCACAAATTGCTTAATAATGGCTGATTCGATCTATTGGAGAATGAATTGTTTATTTAATAGACTGTCTTGGTGTGAAAAGCCAGGTGTCTTCTGAGGAGCCTGCCACAGGAGGCAGGAGCCTCCTGTGAAATGGAAAATGTAAACCCCCTCCCTCCAAATTATTATAATTTTAAATTAAGGGGCTCTCAGGCAAAGACATGGGAATGGGAGTAACAGTTCTTTACCAGAAGAATTAAAAATACAAATGCACTAGTACAAAACAAACCACTGCCAGAGTCAGAGCATGCCCTGACCCCTGTGTGTCAGGGTGGTGGCACAGTCCCATCCCATGGGGGTGCCACAGTCCCATCCCAGGGTGGTGGCACAGCCCCATCCCAGGGTGGTGGCACAGCCCCATCCCAGGGTGGTGGCACAGTCCCATGGTGGTGGCACAGTCCCATCCCATGGTGGCACAGTCCCATCCCAGGGGGTGGCACAGCCCCATCCCAGGGTGGTGGCACAGTCCCATCCCAGGGTGGTGGCACAGTCCCATCCCAGGGGGTGGCACAGTCCCATCCCAGGGGTGGCACAGTCCCATCCCAGGGGGTGGCACAGTCCCATCCCATGGTGGTGACACAGTCCCATCCCATGGTGGCACAGTCCCATCCCAGGGTGGCACAGCCCCATCCCAGGGGGGCTCAGCCCTCCTGCAGTGCCAGCTGTGGCTCTGCTGCAGCAGGATCCTGCACAAGGGGGGAGTTTTCCTCTGCAGCTGCAGGGCTGCTGGAGATGGGCCTGCTCTCCCTCTGGGAATGCAGGGCAGGAGAAAGCTGCTCCTCTGGGAATGCAGGGGGCAAAGGCTGCCGTGCTGTCCCAACCCCCAGATTGTATCCAGGCAGGAATGCTTGGCTCCTGCCCTGGGCACAGCATCTCCCCATGGGATGATGGAATTTGGTCAGCCCTGCAGGGACACTCAGTGGGCACGGACAGAAGGTAATTAATAATGAATGGCCATGGACAGCAGAGATCTCCTGGAGGGAGGGTTGGCTGTGGGAGAGATAAAGAAAATGCCCCATGAACAGAGGAGAACTGCCCCAGCTCTGAGAGATGGGAATAGAGCACACACCCAGCTAAACATGAGACATAGACACAAAACTAACAGATGTAAGACTTAAAACAAGCTATTAGTACACAGGAATAAGGACAAAAAGAAAACTTCTAGAGGGTGTATACAGCATGAGGTTAAAAGTACCTGTTAATGTTATAGCTAGGGAAGTAATAACACCACTTAGGATTCAATGGCTCTTCTCATCCAGTTGTTGGCTGGGCACACATTGAGATCCTGTCCCTCAATCCCCAGGGAAGCATCCATGGAATCTGTGTCCAGACTCCAGAGAAAAGTCTCCAACGCTTTCAGGGCGTAGGAGGCTCCTGCCTCTGTGGTAACTTGTGTGTCTTTTACAGTTTGTAAAAGAGTCAGGAACATTTCTTTTATCTCTTCCCACATCTGCTCTCCAGAGTGAGATGTTGATTCTTAGCTGGGGCCCGAGCCCTTTTGGTGCTGGAGATGATGCCTTTGTGCCTTGCAGCCTGGGTTATCTCTTCCTATCTGCACCCACTGTCTGTGGTAGGGAGGGGAGGACAGTCCTGGCAGAGTGTCCTTGGGGGGCCAGTGGCCACTGGGCTGGGGTGGCCACTACTCAGCCCCTGACAAAAGGATTTGCACACATACAAGGATACTGAGGTGTATATATGGTCACAGTGCTAGAAATTAGGATGAGGTGACATGGGAGAGGGGATTAAGAGAAAAATAAATCTTCTTTACACTATTTAGCATTTCAGTCACCATAAAAATGGTACAGTGAGATGCTGGAATTAGTGTGAAGCTGTGTTAATAGCTTCCAGCAACTTGAGGTATTCTTGAAATCTTAGGCTGTTACAGACAGACTCTGTATTGTGTTTATGAAGATTTTGTTTGCTGTTTTTTCTCCCATCAATGTCTAGAGAGTTCCTTGGGCAGGGCTGGATGAAAGTGGATAAAAATGAGAGAACGCCCTACATTATGAAAACTAGTCAACATTTCAATGATGTAAGTACTCTCAAATACAGACTTGCTTTCTAGGAACCCCATGGACTGCCTCTGACCTCTGGAACAGAAATACTGGGTTGTGTTGCAGTGTGAGGTGATGTCTTAGCTATTAGTGACTGAAAGCTGCAGCCTCTTTGTAATTAACAATTTAAATCAAAGCAGATGAAGATTCTCATTTTCAATAATTGGTACTCAGTATTTTAGTGGCAATTTAAGAGAGTAGAACATTTTAAACTGTAGCACAGTGTCTTTCAGCCTAGTGAAGAAACTTCAATTTCTCCAGAGAAATATAACACCAATCCTGTTTAATGCCTTTGTATGCCTACACGTCTTTCTCCTTTATCATTTTCCTTGAATTTTACTGGGAGATTTCCCAATCAGGTTTAGTGCTGATGGCTTGGAGACCTTCCCATTGCATCCCCAGTCCTTCTTTCCTGTCCCCATCCCCTCCACCTGCCCCGAGCTCTGTTTCCAATGTCATTTCCCTGGGTTTAGGAGTCACAGAATTCACAGAATCACCAGGTTGGAAGACACCTTCAAAATCATTGAGTCCAGCCCAGCCCCAACAGCTCAGCTCAACCCTGGCACCCAGTGCCACATGCAGGCTTTGTTAAACACACCCAGGGATGTGTTTAACACCACGTCCCCAGGCAGCCATTCCAGAACTTTATCACCTTTCTATAAAAAACTTTTTCCCTGCTAGCCAGCCTGTATTTCCCTTGGTGCAGCCTGAGGCAGTGTGCTCTGGCTGTGTCAGTGCTGCTGCAGACAGAGCCCAGCCCCAGCCTAGCACAGGCACCTTTCAGGAGCTGTGCAGGGTGATGAGGGCACCCCTGAGTCTCCTTTTCTCCAGGCTGAGCACCCCCAGCTCCCTCAGGGTTTGTGTTCCAAGAGCCATCATTTCTGTCCTGCTCAGCTGAGGGTTCTCCTGCCTTGCCCGATAATTCCTGGCACGTTAGAGGGGATTGTGCTCCAGCTCCCTGAGCCCTGCCTCTCTCTCTGTGGCCAGATGAGCAACCTGGTGGCCTCGCAGATCATGAGCTACGCGGACGTGCCCTCGCGGGCCAGCGCCATCGAGAAGTGGGTGGCGGTGGCCGACATCTGCCGCTGCCTGCACAACTACAACGGCGTGCTGGAGATCACCTCGGCCCTCAACAGGAGTGCCATCTACAGGCTCAAGAAAACCTGGGCAAAGGTGTCCAAACAGGTGAGAGGGCTGCGGCCACGGCGGGCTCGTGGATTTGCTGGGATCGCCGTTGTTGGCAGGAGTGATGGATCTGACTCCATGCTCTCAGATTGATTAATATTTTATACTATATTATATTAAAGAATACTAAACTATACTATACTAAAGAATACAGAAAGGATGCAGACAGAAGGCTAAAAAGACAATAATGAAAACTCCCGACTTCCTCCAGAGTCCTGACACAGCTTGGCACTGATTGGTCTGTTAAGTCAAAAACAAATCACATGAAACCAATGAACAACCACCTGTTGGATAAACAATCTCCAACCACGTTCCACATGAACAGAACACAGGAGAAGCAAATCAGATAATTATTGTTTTCATTTTTCTCTGAGGCTTCTCAGCTTCCCAGGAGAAAAATCCTGGGCGAAGAGATTTTTCAGACAATAGGACAGTGAGAGCAGGCAGTTCTGATCCCATCGCCCACCGTGCCCTGGGGCTGAGACAGGAGCCCTCCTGTGAATATTTCTGCTTTGCCACCACCTGGGATGTAGGAAGGGGAAAGATAGAAACTTCCACTGAAGGGTTTGAGGTGCAGCCTTGGAAGAAGCTTGGATTGATGTAAAAATAAAAGTACAGGGACATTAAGCAGAACCATTATAGACTTGTGTTTCTATAGTTGTAAGTAAGAATATGCCTTCAGTGAGTGAGAAACTTTATTGGGTAAGATGGTGAAGGGTTTTATAGTGTAGTAATATAATTGTATAGAGTAAGCTAAGAGTTTAGATGTTATAATAGAAGCATATGTGTGTACTTGTAATTTTATATATAATTTAATTATAATATATATAATTATACATAATGATTATATGTTAAATATTATATTTATTCTTATTATTATACATTATATACATAATAATATAAAAATAATATATAATTATACATTATAATTATGTATTTTATATTATATATAAATATCAGATCATAAGATGTAATATATAAAAATAATATGTTTAGAATATATATTTATTATAATAGACATAAAATTATTATAAGTATATATATATAAAATTATATTCCATTTTAATAGAATTTTCTCCCATTGGAAAAAGGCATCTGCAATGCAGCAGAATTAAGTAGAGGTGATAGGTTGGAAAAACAAAATAAACTTTGTCACAACTTTCCAATGGATTAGAATGTTCTATATTGCCTTGTAATGAAGAACTTGTGACTACCTTGAGCTATGACTGACTTCTTACTCCTCTAAAATCTCACAACCTTTGAGGCTGATGTTTCTCTGAGTAATTAATTGTTTTAAGGCCAAGAGTAGTCCCATCCCTTCATTAAGGTGTTGATGGCATTTTCTGTCCAGGAATTTTGCATTTGCTTTTTTAATCTGTGCGAACAAAATGTTTTCAAGGTAATTGGAAGATGCCAGAGACTATTTGGCCTGAATGGCTGAAATGTTCAAGTAAACTAAATTTAGGTATTTTCTGATACCATCTGGGTGGTTACAAACTATGGTTAAAATCTGGTCATGTGCTTAAAATAGGAACTGCCTGTAAAAAAAGCCTTTAGGAAGGTCAGGACCTCTCAAATTCCTGGGTTTTTCTACCCAGAAAGAGACTGTTGTAAAAAAGTCTTCTTTCTTATTCAGGAGCTCAAGTTTAGGTGCAGTGAACACTCCCTTGAACCCTTACCTGGCTGCTGAGAATGTCAGCAAAACTGTGAGAATGACTGCCAGCCACAAAAGCAAGACGCACCCATTTAAAAAAAGGCCTCTTAGGATGAAGATAATCCAGTCTTTTATGTTCTGTGTTCTAAATGGTTCAGAGAAATACAGTTAAAAGAAATTCTGACTGTACCACCTTTTCTAGTCAGCTTTTTCTCAGCTGTTTCACAGCTGGTGCAACATTCTTCTATTTAAAAATCTGTTTAAAATTCTTTCAGTACAAACTTTTATAAGTGAGTTTACCTCCAAAAAGTTTTATGGATAGAATTAGTTTGATTTTTAAACTTTTCAATTAAAAAATAAGAAACCAAACCCACAGCAGACTAATGGTGTGGCACAGTTCTCTGGTACTATTGGGAATGCAATCAGGGGTTTTCATCAGCCTGCTACGTAGAAGAAAGTGACTCTGTCTGCCTACAGCTCTCTCTTAATTGGAAATTCAGTCTCAAATAGGATGCATTTCTCATCATTCTCTACACCCAAGTCTCAAGTCAGTAGCATAAACAGGCTGAAAATCAAATTTATTTCACTTAAGAAGGAAGCAGGGTCTGGTGATGCCCACTGACAGTGATTTGTCTAAGACACGAATGTATTCTCAGTTACACACTCAGCCTCTGTCTGGAACTTGGAGGCAAAATCAGCTCAGTGCAAGCCCCAAGGCAGTGACCACCCCTTGCTGTCACCAACTTCAGTAAATGCAGCTGAGGATCCTCAGCCACATGTAGGATCTGTAATGTTCTTGTGTGCACAGCAAACTGAATTCCAGACCATCAATGTCATAAATCTGTGGGTTTTCCTCCACTTGCAGGGTAGTATCAGCATAAATATAGGTTCTGTGTATCACTCATAATGCTGCCTAATCTCCATCTGCAGAAAGACAGGAGGAGCTGCAGTAAAGCTGAGTTCCTAATTCAGTAATGCCTGTTGTACTGCTCTGGAAAATGGGTGGGGATGATAAGTGAATTACACCTTCGATGGAATCTCATTCCAGTCATTTACATGCACCAGCAATGACATCTGAAATGCATTTTCTTCCCAGACAAAAGCACTCATGGACAAGCTTCAGAAGACTGTGTCATCTGAGGGAAGATTTAAAAACCTGAGAGAAATGCTCAAAAAGTAAGCCTCCCTACAGTATACAACTGTGTTTTGTTATAAACAGTGGATAGTTCATGGTAAAGAATAATTGGCTGTGAATAAGCTTTAATAATTTTTTTTTTGTTGCCTAATAACCTTTTAAATTCTAGGTTGGTTCTATTTGGCAATATGGTTTTGCTGCATATGCTGTGATTTAATACTCCTGATGGGTAAACATAGTAGCTCCAGAGAATTACTGAAACAAATTAAACTATTTTTCTGTGTGAACATTCCCTGTTGGGGTTTCACTTACACTGATAAACTTTTTCAATAAGTGTAAAGCCAGCTTTATAAATTGAGGTTTTTATGAAAACCAGGATTGTTCTAGTTAAGAATTTTAGGGTCACAGACCCATTCGTATGACAATTATGATTCTGAACAAACATTATGAGAGGAACATAGGGACAGGACAAATGCACAGAGATATTTCCTCTCCTGTGGCCTCCCAGCCTGCTGCAAAACAGCCTGCTGCTTTTGTGCAGCAGTCCTTGAATATTGTTTTCTTTAAATGGTTTGTTGGATTGTGTTTGACATTCTGTAATTTTGGTATCCAGAATATTCCATGTCAAGTGTTCTACAATTTATGTAGAACTGATTTCAGCTATACAAAAACCTGGATTTTTGTGAGCTTTGTAATTGGAAGCAGGCTTTTCAGAATTGAGTAGCATAACTACCTCGAGTGATCTTGAGAGGAGCTGAGAACTGAACAGCCAGAATAATTCATGGTCTATTTTTAAAATGCCATTAATATTAGATATTGGGCAGAATGCATTCAATTCATCACAGGTAGAGCAAACACAACTCAAGCAGAGCCAGAGGAGCTGTTTGTCCTGGAAAGGAAAGCAACCCATGGATTACAACTGTGCAAAGTAATAAAAAGTTTGTGCAAGTTAGAGAAAAATGCATTTGCAAATGTAGCTGCCGGCAAATAAGCTGATTTGTTGGTTTACAGCTGTAACCCACCTGCTGTTCCCTACCTTGGGATGTACCTGACTGACCTGGCATTTATTGAGGAAGGAACACCCAACTTCACTGAGGAAGGCCTTGTTAATTTCTCCAAAATGAGAATGGTAATTTTCAGTTTCCTGAAACGTCACCAACAAGTGTTTAACTGCATGAGTTAATTATTGATTTCACTGTGACTCCTCTGAATTTACCTTTGGAGAAGCTGCTTTGGTGCTGTGCACTAGAGGCAGCGTTGGGATAGCAATTCCTCGAGCCAGTCTTCTATCCCCACCTTCTGGCAGGCTGGGTGTTTTCACGGGCTGAATTTGTCCCCGGTTCACTTTCTCAGGAAGGACAGCAAAAGCAGCTGCCTGGAGCTCGTGGAGGAGCAAGAAAAAGCTTTTCTAAATAACCAGAATTACAGGAATGCAGTGATTCACCAGGAAGCAGTAATCACAATGTTCTTTTCAAAGTGTGCTCTGGTCTATCTGAAAAGCACTTTAAAGGTGATGTTTCTCCCATGCCATGTAATGCTGTTTTGTAACAGCTCCTCGGAGGGAGGCATGAAAATTTCTCCTTTAATCTCAGCCTAATGCCCATCCCATCTTAGGGCTACACTCTGCAGCAGTCACTCGAGGCAAAGAATGGGGAGGTTTCATTATGGGCAGAGTGTTGTTTCATTCGGGACTGGCTGAGGAATAAATGTTTGGTTTGGGAAAGTGAAGTCCTGGGGAGCTGTTGGGAGGTGATCTCTACCCTTCCCTTCCCTCCTTCTGACAGAGGAGAAGGTAGCAGAGGCTAGCAGAGACACAGTAAAGTCTTGTCAGGAACGAAGTGTTGTGACTGTAATTGTGACAGACAGTGATCCCTACCAGGTCCACAAATAAATAAATATATAATCTTGCTATGATGAAGTTATATATTTTATATATGTAAGTAGAAGTTTTTTATTTATATATATATATGTTGGATGGAATAATTTGGTGCAGAATTCTTGCTTTGTGTGGCTTTGCTGAAGCAGAGCTGTGCTTGAGCTTACATCCCTGTGTTCTTTTGAAAGATCTCACATATCATCAGGGAAATCCGCCAGTTCCAGCAGACCTCCTACCGCATCGAGCACCAGCAGAAGGTGAGGCTCCTGCTGCTCCTGAAACCAGGCTGTGGCAGCAGTGCCCTGTGAGGCACAGCTGCCACTGAAAGCTGAGGTTGGTGTCTTCTGCTCCCGTGCATGGAGGAGAGGACAGACAGACACACGGATGGGTCCTTGGGGTGGTGAGACCCTCACCCCACAGGACCTCTTGGTTTGATGCCTGCTAAAGAAGTTTTTTGCTCCTTTGGTAGGGGATTGCAGCCTTGGAGGGTGTGGGGGGTTCAGAGGTGTGTTCTCCCTGCCCTGAGATCCTGGGAGGAGGGTCAGGAGATGCTCCAAGCACCTGCTGCGCCATCCTGCAATTCTTTGTCCCTTTGCCCTTCTTGGGGGTGATGCAGCTGTGGCCAAAGCTGGTCAGTGCCTTCAGAGAAGGTTCATCTCAGACTCCAGAAGAGCAGTTTGGGCTGAGGTAACCCGGCAAAGGATTTGCCCATTCCTAAGAGGAATTAATCCTAATTAATTCTCAGAGTGCTGCAGGTGCATCCTCATGCCAGCAGCATTCCAAGCAGCTGCTGGGTGTCTCACGAAAACAACACAAGGCGATCTCAGGACCCAACATGAGCTGAAAGGGAAGGAAAGCTGTGAGATTTCTGTGGCAGTTCCATGCAGCCTGTCCATCTGTTTCCCCTCCCCAGGTCACTCACTACCTGCTGGACAAGACCCTCATCATCGACGAGGACACCCTGTACGAGCTGTCCCTGAAGATCGAGCCCCGGCTCCCCGCCTGAGCCCGGCACAGCCCCGCTCACAGCTCTGGGACAGGGGAACCACGCCTGCCACCACCCAAACACGGCCAGAGAAACTCTGACAGGAGTGCCAGCTCTCTTTTCTCATAAGAGATAGAGTCTCGCAGCCTTTCCCTCTCAGGCAACACAAACCAGTGTTGGAGGTGAAAGGCAAAGACCCTTCCTACCCGGCTTAAGCTATTTCTGCTTTGCAAAGATCATGTTTGGCACTAGGGACCATGATTTCCTGGAAAACGGGAGACTTTCCTGTGAACAGGCACTCATTGCAGCCATCTCACGTGGCAAATCAAGGGTACAGATTTAAATGGTGGTAATAGGCTCAGGTGTGTTAGGATAAATAAGCAAAGTGAGGTGGCTGGGTTGATGGCTAACTATGTGTTCACTGAGGCATAACGGCTGTGGTGTTCTCATTGTGTTAATTTCATTGAAAAAGCAGGATTTTAGCTCTCATCTGCTGCTTTGGAGTGATATTAAGACAGCATCTAGTAACTTCAGATCTGCAGTTGTTTGAAACACCTGCTGTACATTTAATGCTACTCGTTACAAAACATTTTCTTCTTTAAATGTCTCGTCAGCCTTTTCTAAGGTGACTGATTGTATCTATAAAAAGTATTTGTAAATATGTTTTTCATCAGTGAAAGTATTTACAGCATGGAAAGCAAATGGACTGGTGGAATACTTGTAAATAGTTGCCAGCTGGGAGGGTGAGGGACCCAGAGGGTGGTGCAGGGGATGGGGAGTCGTGTTGCACACAGCTCTGGAAGAGGCACTTTATTTTCCTGCACCTCCTGCAGCTTCTCTGACAAGTCAGGCTACAGAGCCTGCATTCTGGACACACTGTGGAGAGAAATACATACATGTCTGTCTGGCAGCAGGTGGTGATCAGCAGTGAACACTTGGAGCTGCAGTGACAGTTTTGTTTTACGTGGAATTGGTGGTTTAAAAAACGTCCTTTTTTGGGGTTGGTTTTGGTCTTTTTTAGGTTTTTTTGTTTGGCCATTTTTTTTGTTTTTTTGTTTGGTGTTGACTTAGCTGTAAAACTGATCGTGTCAGTGGCAAACATTGAATGCCAGCAAACACAAAGTATGTATTTTTATCTGAGCTGGTAATTATCACTTGCTTTTGTTTGAGAAAATGTGCTATTTGTAAATGTTTTCAGAGCCTCTGCTTTTGTGACGTACCAGGTGGACAGATGTCATTTCTACAGTAGTTGTTGTACTTCTTGTATTTTCCTCATCAAGAGTGGCCTGTTGTAGCTGCATGGGAAGCGAGCTCAAATGCTGTAAAGGGCATCATAGTGTAAAACACAGGTGTTAGCACTGTTGAAAACAAAAATTGGCTGGAAAAGTGTCCTTACTTTTCCAATGATACTCAGCCAGTTGAAGAAATAGGGCTATATCACCGTATACCTCCCTTAAATCCTCTCAGGGAGACAGATGTTGAAAACAGATTGTGACTTAGGCCTATTTGATCTGACATCTCTTACACAGTTGTGATGCTTCTTAACGCTGGCGATGAAAAATGGACCTGCCTGGCTTGTGGTTTTTGTCTTTATTTGCACTTTAATTACATTGCTGGCCCAGCCCAGAGCTGCACAACGAGTTCCATTTGTTCTGTCTGAGTGTGAGCGCCAGCATCTACAAATGTACCTTAGCAACTGTAAATTTCATTAAGGTCCTTCTCCACAAGGACCATCTCCTTGTAAATAACTGCATGGGGAGGTGTCACAGAGACTGGAAAATTCCTCCATTAGAAAAGCAGACAGCAGGAGAGAAGGACGTGCTAGGAACACTTTAAATAGTTCTGGCTGATGGTTGCTGTAGAAATGTTTCTTAGGGAAGCTTTTTGTTGTTAAAAAATGTGTTTGTTTCTTTTGACTAATGATTGACAAGAAGCTGATTGCATCCCGATGCATGATATGAGGAGAAAAAAAAAAAGAGCATGGTTTATTTGGACCACAAAACCAACTGACTGTGTACTTTCTGTACAAAAGCAGTTACTATTCAGTAGTTCCATAAAACACTTTGAAGTAATGGAGCAACAGAGAAAATGTGGTCCAAAAAGTGATTTCTTACGTTGTTTCTATTGTTTCTCTGTTAACAAAGAAAACGTGTAACAGCTGTCAGTGTGAATGGGCATCTCTGTTGTACGCTGTGAAGTGCCGCTTTCTCTGCCTGTACCCGGTTTTACCAAATGGCGATGTTCCTAGGGTTACAGGGTCCGGATGCTGGTCGTGCTCCCGTCAGAGTTCCTTGCTGTGTGCTTCACTCGTGTGTGCTGCTCCGTGCGTGTCGGCTGGCAGGGCTGTGCTGTGCTCGTGTGGCCGGGGGAGGACACGGCGGCACACCCGGGCTGTGCCCGAGGGGCTGAGCTGGAAATCCCTGCAAATGTGCTCGTTTGGGAAAGCACGTCCTGCTCATATGCCAAAGGTTGCCTCTTGCCCCGGTGGCCAGTTTGGGTCCGAATCGGGAGAGTCCGATGCTTGGTCTGTGTTCGTAGCAGCAGCAGCAGCTAAAGTGTTTAAAAATTATTATGGTCACAGTAATGTTTGACTTGCTGATGGCTTCATGTCGATGTTTTTGCTTGGGGATACAATGCTTTTGTTAAAGCACAGGGAAAAGTGAGTATGCACCTCGTCACCCACAGCCCTTGCCCGGGGCTGCACCCCGTGAGCACAGCTGGAAACAGCTGTTCTGCAGCCCCTGGCAGCTGGGCTGTGGGCTCAGTGCTGCACCTCTGAGTGGCCCGAGTGCCTCTGCTAGAGCCCTGCTGCATGTCTGGGCCACGGCGATGGTCATTAGGCAGCGCACCCCGCTTTGTGTGAGGCTTTGCCTGATGCCAGCTCAGCCCCGCTCAGCCCGGCGGTGTCGCAGTGCCCAGCACGGCGCTCGGAGGGACAGATGTCGCTCATCACACACCCCCTCCTCGCCTCTGCTGTTTCAGGGAGCGCTGCTCCCGCTAAGGACTCTGTCTCTGGGCTCTCGCTGTCTTTTAGGGTCTTTTAGGTCCCTCGCAGCTTTTTGGCCGCGGGAGCATCACAGACTGGCGGAGGGAGCGGGAGGAGCCCCGCGGGCGAGGATGCCCTGGGCACAGAAGGGCCGAAGCGCCTCTCCACTTGCCTTCAGAGCCCCCAGCCTGGCCGCAGCGGGCGGGGGCTGCTCCCAGCCCGGCGGGGCCGGGCGGCGATGGGGATAAAGCATTTTCACCCGCTGCTCCGCGGTGGGCTCCGCCGGACCGTGTACCGCATCAGTAGCAGCCCAGCCGGGACCGTGGTCACCGGGGCCTGGGCAGCAGCACAGACACGTCCCCTCCAGCGACGGAGAGCGCTCGTCACACGCTGACACAGGGTTAGAGTTGCCTTCACCCCCAGCCTTCACCCCCAGCCCTCTGCCCCCCGACCCAGCAGCTGTTGTTAGTGACCGAGCCCCCGAGTGCTCATCGTGTAGGTGAAAACCTGTAGAGCTCACAGTGGCAGTGTGTGTTCGTCCTGTCCCTTTCCTCTGGCTCGTCCTGTGACACACGGACACGTAGCTTCGCGGTGAGAGGTGACAAGTGGCACTGATCACCCTGATTTCGGAGTAAGGAGGAGGTCCCCGTCCTCTTTCTGCTTTCCTAGTTTTTAATACTGATTATTGTTCTGTAGGATAAAAAAGAACTTAATTATTTTAATTATTTATTAACTTAAACCGTGTTGGTTTTGATTTCAGAACATGTTAATTATCCCAAATTTTCCTTCATGTGTATTATTTATTTTAAGGGTTTTACAAAGACATTGTTTTGTTTGTATCGATATTCAGTCTTTCATCCTTTCACTCTTAGCAACAACACTAAACCCCGATGATTTAAAACTCTCACCCATTGTGACATTTTTACCCACTCATAATTTCACTCACCAAGGGCAAAACCCTTCAGACCTCATTCTGATAATACCTTAGGCTTCACCGAGAGCTTTTCATAAGTCTTTGGGGATCTGGCTCTCAGCTATTTGCCTGTTACAGTTTTTGCCTCCAAAGGTCAAATGTCTCTGTCTAGGATGCTTCATGTCCAAAATGCTGCTCAGTGATGGTTGTTCTGTTGTACCTGAGGTAGTCTCTGAAGTTCTGTTACCTAGGGCAGTAGATGTGTGTTTATTTGACAGATGTACCTATATGGAACGTGTTGCTTAGTGCACAATCCAGATGTTTCTGCATGTATTGCAACTTCTCTTCTGACCCAAGGTTATTGCTTTGTATTGTTAGTAAGGCATACCAGGCAAGCTGTTGTGCCTGTGTGTTAATAAACATCCTTTTCTTTCCTGAGTTTCAAGAGTCCTCACTGGAATTTATTATTTTACCCCTCGTTGTGAAAAATCCAATCTACTCCTTCTGAATTACCAAGTCTCTTAGAAAAACATGTCATTAAAGGGAAAAAAAATAGGTGAAAATTTTGGGTCTGTAATGGGAAAGAATGGTTTGAATTACTAGTTTTACTCACAGTGCATTGCAGCTGCCATGGGAATCACTGGTAATAATTCACTCTGGGTTTGGACATGTGTATACACATCCCTTGCTTTCTCTGGGCTGGTGTCCTGCCCTGGATTTAAAAGAACAGTAAAAGCACGTTTCATACACAGAAAAGGCAAAAAACACAGGGGTTTATAAGTAGGTCCTGTCCCTCCCATTGTGATAGGAAACTAAGTCACATGGAGATAAAATGAGTTGCAAATGGAAGAAAATACTTGACAGAGGTTGGGAGTTCAAAACCAGGTCTCCAGCTGGTGTTACATGCTCTAATCACTGGTTACAGCTCCTCTGTGTTGAACTCAGTAATTTCACGAAAACAGAGATTCCTCTTAAACTTCTTTAAAGAATTAATATTTTAAATAAGTAAATAGCAATGGCATAGCAGGTCTGTGTAAGAAAGAGATACATCAAGTGACATAATAAAATCAGCTTCTATTCAGTACTTTGTGACCTTGTGGCCACATCTTCTCCATTCTGCTTACATTTTTGGTGCTTCACATAAAAACTGAAATTAACTGCGAGAGCAACTTACCCTTGAAGCTGTCAGCTACTGTCAATGGAAGAAAATAAATTATAATACTTCCCAAGCAACCTTGTTTATAAGTGCTGCAGGGTAATTTAATTTCAAGTTATTTTCCCAACACTTTAAACCATACATTTTACTTATGCCAAGCAGTTGGCTGATTTCCATATTTATTTTAAGGCCATCATTGTAGGATTACAGACTGGTTTGGGTGGGAAGGGACCTTAAAGCCCACCCAGTGCCACCCCTGCCATGGCAGGGACACCTCCCACTGTCCCAGGGTGCTCCAAGCCCCAATATCCAGCCTGGCCTTGGGCACTGCCAGGGATGCAGGGGCAGCCCCAGCTGCTCTGGGCACCCTGTGCCAGGGCTGCCCACCCTGCCAGGGAACAATTCCTAATTCCCAATATCCCATCCATCCCTGCCCTCTGGCCCCGGGAGCCATCCTGGAATCTCCAAATAAATCAGAGAGCACCCAGCCCTCTTTATTGTTGACCACAGAGGAAGCAGGGGAAGCTCCTGGTTAGAGGCTGTTCAAAATCCTCAGCTCTCTGAGGAAATTAGTCTGGACTGATCGTGCACAGGTAACAAATAGGAATTGTGAAGGCTGAATTATGCCTTGAAAGCTGCACCCCAGTATTCTGTGTATTCCTGTGTAGCCTTAAAAGAAGGAAAATTAGAGAAGAGCCTAATTTTGCTGGAAATGTCCAGTTCAAAGAGGACTGAAACAGTGACTGGTGCTTGTTCCAGCTCCTGGCTGCTGGACACAGCTCTGTCCAGGGGGGTTGGCAGATGTAGGGGCAGCAGAATCACTTCAAGTTTGTTTTCTCAGAGGTGGAACCTGCACTGTGAGACACTCTGGGTCGGGTGGATGGGCCAGAAACACTGACAGAATTATTGCCAAAAACTTATCTACTCCCACCCTACCCTCCCTGGAAATTCTGTGTTTATAGCATTGGGGACAATATGTAAAAATCACATCTAGATCCTTGACATACTTCATGCAGAGCAAACCCAGAACTCTTCCAGACAGAGAAGACACAAAGTCTTATCAGCACCTCATATTCACTTGAAATAGTAATATTTTGAGAATTCCATTTTGTCTGCTGTGAAAATTTCATATCCCATGGGAAAACCATCTGGAAAAAGAGCACTTTTTCCCTTTTCAAACCATTCCTCCCTGGGTTTCCTTGACAAAGAAATGCTGGAGCACCCTGGGGGAAAGAGAGAAGGTGTCCAGAGTGCAAGACCTTGGCAGCTGTGGTTTTCTGGTCGTTTCTAGTTTGAACCCCCTGACAATCACCATCTCAGAATTGATTCACTCGTGTCTGCAATGCAGCTGGGAAAAAAAAAAAAAACAAAGAAAAAAAAAAGGAGGAAAAAAAAGACCACTTTTTGTATTTTGGAGATTCCTGCCTTTCCAAAGAGTCATTTCCATGTGTAGGGAAACCTTTTCTCCTCCCTTTAGCCAGAAAAGACACTGCTAATTATAGACAGCCTTTCCTCTAGTGGATGTCCTGTGAAGAACAACTTTAATAAGTTAAAAATAGCTGGGGTTATTTTTAAAACGCCGGTTGGGCCTTGTTGAGCTCTTTATTTAGTGGAGATGCATTATCACCTAGGGGAGCCTTTCTCTGGAGGAGTCACAGGTGTAGGATGACTGCTCTGTGCCTGCTGGTCCCCTTGGCCAGAGCGTGCCCGTGGCTGACACCAAGAGCTGCCCTCACTCCCTGCCCCGTGGGATGCAGGGCTTGGATCCCCCCCAGATGGGATTTTTCCCCAGCTGAGCCCCCAGTGGCTGCGCAGTGTAAGGGGATATTGAGCATCCACAGTCACGAGGAATTCTCAGGGAGAGGTCAGGGTAACCCCTGGGTATCAGCTGTGCCTGCTCTGCTCCTCTGCCTTGTTCTGAATCCCAGGAATTACAGACCCATGGTGCTGGAAAACCAAGAATTGCCATGACACTGAGGGACAATCCAGTACAGAAGGACATTGTGTCCAGTGGCTTTTTGCTGCTCTAATTTAGCAGAGCTCTGACTTTGGCAGCAGGAGAGACACTGATCTGTGTCCTTGCAAAGCTCAGGACACACACAGCCCCCTGCAACCCCTAATTCCACACACAGGATTTGTGAGAACAGCTCAGCTCATCACTTCTGTCCTGACTCCTTTCGCTGCTAATAAATTATGCCCTGCACACAGAAACTTGACCTCAAATAAATTTTCTTCTAAATAATTGTGGCAATCAGAAAGGCCCTTCCATGAAACACAGTGACATTTGTCACCCCTTGCAGGCAACTCCCTGTCCAGAAGCTCCCAAAACAAACTCCAGGTGCTGTGCAGGGGCAGATGGATTGGTAAGAACTGCAACTGAATTAACTCTCAGCTGAGGCTGCCTCCCCAGCATCAGCAATGAAACCACAGCAGCACTTCAGGTGTTAGGTAATTATATTAGAGATGAACATAGGGGGTTATTGATGGATGATCCTTGGCATCCCAACTGTTTCAGCAGCTGAGTTTCTCACAAAACAGACCACAGACCGGCAGTCAAGCCAAACTATTTTTTAAGTATTAATGATATATTCTTCAGAAATCATTAGGGAACTTGCTAACAATGTTTTTCCTGGTGTTTGTGCTGTAAATTCACAGTATGGGGTTTGTTTGCATCTCCTGTTCTCCCAGGCTCTCAGCTGGCAAATAGCTTGAACCTCTGCATAATCCAGCCAGGCACTTCATGCCCTCCCCTGCTGCCAGAGGAAGCCCTGGTCTGTTCAAGGCCTTCATGAAAAAAAGGTGAAAAATGAAAAAGCAGGTGTGCGCCTCCATCATGAGGCATGGATTTCCTGGGTCCCTATTTCCTTACTCATGGTACCTCAAGAGATCCACAGTTGGTTTTTCCCTCTACCAACACCTGGAACACACTGTTGGGTTGATGAGAAACTGGTGTGCTGAACAGGCTGTTTCCAGATGCATTGATCTGGAAAGGCAGTTTTGGTTTTAATTACTGTGGGTGTGCATGGCTCCCATTAGCCCAAACCAGTCATGGCATTTTGGGAGTGAGATGTCTGTGTTTTGCAAAGTTTCAAAATTCTGAAATGCAGGTTTTGGAGAGTCCTATGTCAAATTGAAAGAATATTAAATGTACAAAGGGAAAATATTGGGGTTTTTTTTAAGCTGCACAGTGCTGGCCTCTGTGCTCCTCTGCCAGCCTTGACACATGTTCAGCTCTGGAGGGAGCAGAGCCAGGTGAAAGAAACTGATTATTCTTTCATGGTTTCCAAACCATTGTGTGTTATTTCCTACTGTAATTCACTGCTACAAAGCTATAGAGGTACAGCAATCCTAAATGCAATATAGTGATATAATAACAGTAATTCTGCATGAGAGGCTTCAGAGGCCACTTCACGTGTCTGGGCCCCTCTGCCTCACAAACAGTCAGGAATTAATGCCATGAATTAAAAAGCAAAGGGGAGGAAAAACAACCCCAAGTTCCCTGCAGTGATCTCAGCTCAGCTCCCTGCCCTGAGCCGTTCCCCCTGGGATGGGAGGGAGGAATTCTGGTGTCCCCCAGACAGGGAGGGCAGTGCCACAGCTCTGGGCAGGACTGATCTGTCCCTTTCCCTTCTGGCTGCTCCTGGGGTCCCTGCCCATGTCCATCTGTGTCCATCCCTGCCCCTGTCCGTCTGTCTGTCCGTGCTGTGCACTGAGAGGCGTCTGGGGGATGATGCTTGTGAAAAATGCCAATCACTTGTTTTTAAAATGTTAAAAGTTTCATAGTAATGAAATGGTTATAGAAATAGCAATATAATTAGAGTAATAATAATTTGGACTATTTGGATTAGGACAATATGAGACAATAGAAACAAAGAGTTAGGGACAGTCCAGGTTCCTCTTTCTGGGCAAAATAAGCCCAAAAAGAACCCACATTAACAGAGGATTAACCCTTAAAAACAACAGCCTGTTGCATATTCATACACCTCATACATGATGCATGAATTCCATTCAAACACAGGATTCTGTCTGGGCACTGTCAGCTTCTTCCTCTGAACCCTGATGGCATCTTCAGGGCTGAGTGAGGCAGGAAGAAGTTCGTTTCTCCTGATAATGGAGCAATAAATTCTCTTTCTCTGAAAGATTTAGGTGTCCTATGTCTTTCAGAGATAGTGGCTGCTATCTCACTGCAAGCCCTTTCTCTAGAAAGTATCCTACATAGCATAGTTTCTTTTTTAACCTTATGTTATAACCTAAAACTATATTTAACACATTACTTAAGACAGTTAATACAGCATCAGTTTCTAACATAACACATACAATATTCATTGTAACATTTGCCAAAAGCCAATCACAGAATACACATTTTTCACAATGTTGCTGTCACCCTGCTGCTGCCACATCCTGCTGACGCCCTCAAGGGCACCCCTGCCCGGGCAAATGCCACTCACGTAACCCAGCCTGGCAGGATTGGTCCCTGCAGCAATTATTTTGGTTTCCCTCACCTCCTCCTGCCTGTCTCAAATTTCCTGGGCTCCTGTCCGTGCCCAGCCTCCGGCTCCTTCACACTCTGGGCTCGCTGCAGGCAGCAGGACGTCCCTACCTCCAGCTCCAAGGTCAGTGAGTCTGCACATATATTGCTTTTCTAGCCTCAGACTGTAGCATTTCCAATGCCAGGGGGTGTTAAAAAGTGATTCAAAGCCCCACAGGATGGTGGTGTTAATTTGGTTGTAATTTATTGATTTGTGCAAGTAGTTTGGTGCAGGGAAGTATGTGCCAGCCCCCGCTCTGCAGCTGCTTCAAATAATGTCATCCCAGAATTATTAAGGTTTGGAAAGGACCTCTAGGATCATAAAGTCCAGACAGTATTGCTGACCCTTAAGTAAAAATTTTAGCTAGAGAAAGATAAGTCTCTTTGCAGATGTGTAACAAGTTCAGAGGAAATGTCTCTAATTACATGAGTTTTTTGTGGTTTTGATTGTAGCTCTCTGCACTGCGAAGATGAGAGGTTTATACTGCAAAATGGCACCAGATTGGCTCAGAGGGGTGAGCAGTGCCTGCACCCTGGCTGGGCTGTGGCAGGAGAATTTGGGCCTCTGGCTCTCCCCTGCTCGGGGCTGGCCAGCCAGACCTTCAGCTGACAGAAACCAAAATTCATGGTGGTGCCAAGGGGTTCTTGTCTGACCTGTGAAGAGTTGCCATGCCTTCTCCACCCACACCAACCCCGTCACAGGTGCAGAGTTTGGAGTTTTATCCCTTTTTCTTCTTTTTTTTTTTTCCCCTCCAAATTAGTAAGCCTTTAAGACCTTTTGCTGTCCCTCTGGAATTACGAGGAGGAAGGAACTGAGATGTGGTTGGTATTTCTGGTAGAGATGCTCCACGCTGTGAGTAAGGCACTGTCAGAACCTTGCCTGCCCTTGGTGTTGTTTCTGCACTTTGGAGGCTGCGTGGCAAAGCCCAGATGAGTCAAAAGGGTTTGAGTGATGCCCAGGGTGAGCGGGGAGAAACTGCAAAAAAAATCACCAATATTGCTTTGTGGGCCTGGCTGCTTTAATGTGCGTGGCGCTCTCTGAGCTGCAGGGTGATGCAGCAAACCAGGAGAGATGTAAACTGATTTCTGGGAGTCTAAAAATGGCCTCTGAGGCGAGCAGTGACTCATGACAGTCACTGCAGATGTTTCTGAGGCTCCAGAACCTTCCACGGACGGGCGGGGAAAACTTTCCACTGCCCTCTGTAGGCTTCAGCTCGGGCTGAGGATGGCTTAGAGGAATTATTTCTGAAGCATGAAAGGCCAGGCTGGCTGTCCCTGCGCCAGGTGAGGGCCCAGCTCACACAGGGAGCTCTGCGGGCTGGGATGCGCTCACGCAGCCCCGGGGTGCAGAGCCCGTGTGAACTTTAGCTGTGCCTCTGCCATTCCTCCCAAATGTCACTCAGGATCACATGGGGAGGCAACTGATACCACCCATGACACGGCTCAAGTGTTTAATCTACCTCTATTTCTAGAAATGTCACTGTAACCCTGGCACCTTCCTTCCCTCCGGGCAAGTGTGAAATATTGGATAACCAATGCCTGTGTCACAGCACCCAGGGGAAGGTGGAGCAGGAAACTTCCTCTTCAAGAGAGGTTCCAGAAAGCAAAGAATTAACAGGGAAAACACTCTTTAATGCTATTGTTCAGAAAATGTTAGAATTAGCTGTGAAGCTGTGAGGTTCCTGGGCTTCAGGCTGTGGTCACAAAGAGCCCTCCACCCGGAGTGACACCTGCAATCCCTTGGGCTGCTCTTCAGCCAGCACCACATTTGCTGTAGTGGCTTCTTTCACACCTCTGTCTCCTTTCCAGTGCTGGCAGGTGACACAGGTAGAGTGTGGAGCCTGAGCCCCAGTGCAGTGTGGCAGGACAGCAGAGTCCTGAGGGTGGTCACGGGGCTGGGCAGGGGGACAGGGCTGTCACCTCCAGGACTGTGACCTTGGCACACGTGCTGGCTCCCTGCCCGTGGCACGGGGCAGTTCTGCCCTGGGGAAGGCAGGGCTGGCTTGGTTCTGCCCTGTGGCACCATGAGGATGAGGAGGGTGGAAGAGGAGCCCTCGGTGTGCAGACCTGGAGCTGTGCTGGCTGTCACACCTGGCCCGGAGGATTCCTGCGGAATTGCCCAAAGCTGCTGATGGTGGAGGGGGCCTGGTGCAGGGGGGTTGTTCATGGCACAGCTCCCCTGTGCAGCACCTCTTGTGCCTTCTCTGAGAGGTGGCACGAGCACAGGTGACCTTGGGAGTGGAACTCTGCAGGACTTGGAGCCACGGGCCAGCCCCAGGGCAGCCAGCTGTGCTCCATCCCCTGCCCGGGGCACAAAGGCATCCTCAGCAGGCTGGGATAGGAGGGGAAATGCCAAGGCAAGCCCTGCAAACATTTTGTCAGGCTCACACAGCCCAAAACACCTGGCAGGGAACACACCTGAGGAATAAGAGGAAAACCCAACCCCAGCCCTGCCTGCAGGTGGGCTCACCTGCAGGAAACACACCTGGTGCAGAAAATGGGCTGGGACACGAAATCTGAGCCCCCCTCCCCAGCAGGAAGGGGGAACTGCTGGGGGCTGACCCACCTGCCCAGGACAGGGGCACAGAGAGGCTGCAGGGGACAGCTCAGGTTGGGCCACACCTCTGAGCATTTCTTACACACCTGGCCAAAACATCTGCATCACCACCTTGCTCTGAAGGGGCTCCCTCTTGGTGTGTGCTCATCACATTCTGGAAAAAGAGTTTTATTGCTGCTGAGCATTGCCTGAGTGATTACATGATTGAGGCCTCGTGCCAGGAATCCCGAGAGTCCTGTCAAAAATCTAAAAAAATTAAATTGTTACGGTTTATACCCAAAAAAGGTGTTGCGTCTAATCACATAGAAATCAGATCTTTCTTGAACAAATTATACAAAAATATCCAGTGCAAGGTTAGATGTAACTAGTCCTTGTCTAATATAAAGCCCAAGTTCTCATGGAGCTCGTGGTGGAGTGAAAGGACTCAAAACTTATGGAAGGTTGGTGCAATTAACAAACCACTCACCACAGACACAATTTTAAGTGGAAATCAATAAATCATAATCAAGAGCCCTGTAAGAAATTTTTGTCAGTGCCATCAGAATCCACCCGCAGAGAAGAAAAGGCCTTTGCTTATGAGGAGGCATTCCAGTTTAAAGAGGAAATGAAAGTAATGGTAAAAAAGACTTGGTGGGACTGAGAGGGGTGCAGACTGCCCCATCACAGGTCATTGATTCAAAGTGAACAGATATGCAGGCCAGCAGTTAGAGATTTTTGAGGTTTCTTTATTAATTAATTTAATTAATTCATTAAATACATAATAAAAATAAATTAATTTTATTGATTGATTAATTAATTAATTAAATTAATTAAGTTAATTAAAACCTGATTAATGCTTAGAATTTATTTCTCTTTTCCAGACCATACTGTCTCTAAGTGGCTTTGACCACAGAACAGATGCCTTCCTAAGGGGGGTGTTCTCCTTCCAGCACACCTGGTCAGCTCAGGCAAACACTCAATTCCTTCCCAAGGGTCAAAACTGACACTCTCAAAAATTCCTCTGATTGTGAAGCACTGCTCTTTCCCCTTCCCAGCTGCACCATGGCAGCACCACAGACACTCACAAAAACATGGATTTTCTATCATGGGCACAAGGGAAGACACCTGGCAAAGTCCTGCAGGAGGAAAATCTGCAGTTTCACTTTTTGGGCAGTGCAATGGTGAAATTACCCTGGTGGAAGTGAAATCCTTGCAGTGCAGACCTAAGGATGGTCTGGGGTGAAACCTGAATGGCAGCACAGCAATTCTGGTGGAGTGCTGCTGGGGCAATCAGACCCCTCAAATCAGAGGTACTGACACTGCAAACCTGCTGCAGAGCCAGGCTGACAATCCCTGTGGGGAAGGAACAGCTGAACATACCAATGATTTCAGGCTTCACAAAAGGCTTTGGTGAGGATCTTTCCTTACTTTGGGGCCATTCCATTTGGGGTCTTCTCAAGTGAATCTTTAAAAATGTGTGTTTTGAAGCAATGCATTGCTTTAAAGTCACACTATCTTTTGGAGAATGGACCACACCCCATCCCCACCCAAATGATGTTTCTTGTCAAATGAGGTTCCTTATTTGTTTTGTGCCCTCTTTTTGTAAAAGCTGTTTTTGCTGAGGTTTTGTGCGGTTTTTGTGGCACTGCCCGGGCTGCAGGACATTCCCAGGACTAGAGCCCACCCGTGTGGCCAAAGCTGAGAGTCAGGAGCCACAGCCTGGGCTGGAAAGGGTGACCCTCCCTTTCCCACAGCACTCCAGGGGATGTTTGCCTCGTCCTTTCACCTTCCCCTCGGCACTAGGCAGGCACAGACTGGCAATTCCCTGCTGCCATCCGTAGGCTGTACCTTCTCCTGTAAGAAGAGATGTGTGGGTAACCACCGTGGGTTTTTTGTTTTTTTTTTTTAAACTCTGGTTTATGTTTTTTTAGGTAGACAACCTGCGCAGTCTGTGGCGTCTCCAGTGTGGGAGGCTTCTAGGAGCTGCCAGAGAAGTGTCTGTCAGGTAAAGCTGAGCCTCCTGGGGGTCAGGAAAACTCTGTCAGGGAAAGCTGAGCCTCCTGAGGGTCAGGAAAACTCTGTCAGGCACAGCTGAGCCTCCTGAGGGTCAGGAGCATCCTCCCTGTGCTCCAGCAGGGCTGGGATGCCCTGGGATGAGTCTGCAGCCACAGTGGGGACAGCACTGCCCACAGGGACACCCCTGGGCACTGGGACATGGCAGAGGGACAAACCTCCCCGGCTGTGGGAGCCCAGGGAGGCACAGCCAGGCACACACAGGCAGAAATCAGAGTGAGGAGGGTCCCCAGCTCGCCCAGCAGCGAAGCCACAGCCTCCCACGCCGGCCGTGGCACGGAGCCTGCACCCTCTGGGGCACCCTGGAGATCTCCTGGCCTTTCTGGAAAAAGACCCTTCCCTCCAGGGCTCAGCTCTCCCTTCTCCCAGGGGCTTCCCCTCCCTCTCTGCTGACAGTTCTGGTCCTGTTTGCAGCCAGGGTCAGGGGCACAGACTGAGCCCCTGCAGGCTCTGCTCGGGGATCCCAGGTCACAGTGACCCAGCTGTGCCTCACACTCCTCCCAAACACACCCTGCACGGGATCCCTCTCTTTAATCAGAGGTACAGACCCTGTTTGTGCCCATCCGACCTTTGTTTGTGCCCCCAACCACACCGGGGTCAGAGGCTGCCAAGAACTCCATGCAGGTGGAGGTGCTGGTGGGGTGGTTCAAGTCACCTTATCCTCATTGCAGGGGGATTCTGATGGGGCTGGCAGCCCCCAGGACAGGTTTGTGACTGCCAGCCAATTCCTTGCAATGGTGGAACAGAGCTATAAACACACAGAGCTGTTGTGCAGACACACACGGTGCCTCTCAGACACCTGGGGATGGCAACAATAGCTCTGCACAGATCAGTCATGGGGAAATATTCCCAGAGTGTAGGATGAGGGTGCTGCACTGTGAGAGGCACAGGAGCGATCTGCTGAACACACAGAAAGGAAACCATCAGAGAAATCCCCACCTGAAACCTCTCACTTGATTTTTGTTTCCAGCCAAGCACACTCACACCGTGTTCTGGGAGGGGAAATCCTGCTGCAGTCACAGGAGCCTGTCCTGCAGCTCACCTCAATCAATTCACACATTCAGGGAGAATCTTGCACTGAAAAAACACTGAAATGTCGTCAAACAATCAGCACCTTTCTCTGGAAGTGGTGCTGTGTTAACTGGAAATTGTGTTTCAAAGGAAGGAGGAGACAGAATGAAAAGATTCTGGTAAAAAGTTGCTGAAGCACAACAGAGGGCGTGAAACAAATTACTTCAAAGGTGGAACACCCCCTGTTCCTCATCTCACAAATGTGACTGGCATAGAAAGAAAGTACTGGTTTGCAACACAAAAATATGCAAGCACAGAATAACTTTTTGCCAAGTGAGAAGATAAAGGTGCAACATTGCATCTGTCTTTGGACAAGAAAGACAAAGAAGTAAAGGGTTTGGGTCTAATTAACCCAAATTTATAAGAAAATTATCGAGAATTTGCTCACCAAAAATAAAATCAAATGCTTTGAGGAGTTTAGTATAACCTCCAAAAGAATAGTCAGGAAGTTGCCAAAAAAAATCACACTTGAAAAACCTTTTGGTAAAACAACTGAAACAGCAGATCCTGGGAGAAATGTCATGGGTTTCTTGTAAATCTTCCATGCTCATTTCCCAAGGGTGATTTACCAGAGTGCAGCTTGAAGAAAAAGCTCCTGTCAGTTACACAACTTAGAATTCAGATTCATAGAATTGTTCCTTATTTGGACAGGAGTTGTATCTTCCTAAGGAGCTCACCAGCAATCCTAATCCAAATCTGATTCCTGTAAGGAAAACCACTCACTGCCTCCTTCAGCCCCACATGCCAATTTCCTGGCCAGCCTTACATCTCAGACACAGTCCCAGCAGAAGCAAGCAGGACAAATTTCTCTTCTGGAGCCCACATGAAATCCCCAAATGTCTCTGAACACCCCAGAGCAGCGGGAGCTGCAAAGGGAGATGAGAGTGCTGAGCTGTGGGGTGAGGTGGGGCTGCAGTGCTGGAGCTGAGAGAAACAAGGCTCACTCTTTAAAATTTTTAAAAGTTAATAAAGGGTAAAAGGGATTTTTGCAGTCCTGGGTGCATGGCAGCTGCCAGAGACATGCAGTTAACTACAGCAATTTTTCTTATATACCTTTTCATTGTATTGGTTAAGTACATATTTATGATACATTGGTTAAATACATATTTAAATACATACATATATGTTAAATACATATTTATTACACACATTCAGACATTCCTTTGGGTTTACATGTTCTGGGAATCCTTTTGCTTGGTCTGATTCTCAACTGGTCTTCTTAAAGTACATGTCACACTGACGATGAAATTTATATATTGAATTTGTTCTGTGATTTGACAGCTCCTGATAGCTGAAGGGTAGGTGGTAAATTTCTCTTTGCATTCTTCCAATTTTTATTTACTTGCTTCTTTTCAATGCTATCTTACCAAACAGTACATCAAATCAACATTAACTGTTTCACACAACTATCCAAATTACTCCCCCCATTGTCAGTTAGTTACACAAACAAAGGCAAGGCATTCACTACTTCTACAACAGTTAATGTTATCATACACAGCACATAGTCTCTACTTTGATATTTTGAGAGAGCCTAAACCACAATACATTTATCACGCTAAAACATAATAATCCACAGGGGATTAACAAATCACACTACATCAAAAGAAGATAAATAAAAAGTGATTACAAACTGTTATAAATGAATTAGCCAATTTGGTTACTAAGGATAAGAGAGCCTTTTCACACATTTCCAGGCTCTGAGGGTTGCCAGGGAGGGTTTCTTGTTTTCTTATCATGGACCCTCTCCTTTTAGCATATCCAGGTAGTTTTTCCTTCCTCGCTGCTGCTCTTGCTGAGAGTTTCTCGAAACCCCTAAATAAATCACCTTGTTAGAGGAAAATCTCCTGCAACATACATTCCAGGAGACACAGATTTGTCTTGTGGGTGATGCACATGGAATGCATGCTGCTGGGGTCTGGCCAGACAATAATCCTCTGGAATCAGCTATTCAGGCTAGGATCTTGGTGTGCCTCGCTGTAATCTCATCAGAGGGAATTTCCTGGGACCCTCCTTTGGTATGCCAATTTTCATCGGGTGAGGTTACTGTAGCCTCAGCATGGAATTATACACATCATCTGTGGTGGTGCTTGCAGGGGTCCCAGGAGGAGGGAAGAGAGGAGAAAGTTGACTCCAGGTTTCAGAAGGCTGATTTATTATGTTATTATATATGTTATATTAAAAGGAAATTATATACTAAGACTATACCAAAAGAAAAGAGAAAAGAGACATTAGAAAGCTAGCAAAAGAAAAGAATAGAATGATGATAAAATCTTGTGACTGCTCACAGCCTTGACACAGGTGGTTGTCATTGGTCATCAAGTAAAAACAATTTCACATGCTAAGTAAACAAATTTCTAAATCACATTCTAAAGCAGCAAAACATGGAGAAGCTGAAGCTTCTCAGCCTCTCAAGAGAAAAGATCCCAACAAAAAGATTTTTTATGAAGTATGTCTGTGACAATCACCTATAACACAAACTATACTGTTACCAACATGTTTTATGAAAAATCCTTTGCTTGGGATTTTTCCTCCTGAGGAGCTGAGAGGCCTCAGGAACAAAGTGTAACCAATGATTGTTTGCTGCTGTGGGATGCAACAGGGGGGTCTGTGGTTGGTCTCATGTGGTTGTTTCTAATTAATGGCCAATCCCAGTCCAGCTGTTCAGACTGTCTTGGTCAGTCTGAACCTTTTTTATTCATTCCTTTTCTATTCTTAGCTAAGCCTTCTGATGAAATCCTTTCTTCTATTCTTTCAGTATAGTTGTAATATAATATATATCATAAAATAGTAAATCAAGGCTTCTGAAGAGGGAGTCACCTTTCTCTTCCCTCATCCTGGGACCCCTGGCCACTGTCACTCTGCACCCCATTACAGTGCTCTCCAGAAGCCCCCTGGGCAGGTGGGCAGAGGGTGTTTGGAGGCTGGCTGACCCTGCTGTGCTCCTTGCAGGGAGGAATGGCTGGCACCTTCTGCCGTCTCCTGGCCAGGCGCGCGGCGCCCGCGATCTTCGCCGCCGCGGGCACAGGGGTGCTGGCCACGGGCTACCTGCTGGGCCAGCACAACTCCGTCAGCGCCGCCGTGCAGGAGAAGAGGAAGCTCTTCCCGCCCAGGTGAGCACAGGGCAGGGCCAGGTGGGAGGGAGGGGGTGCCAGGACAGCAGCACAGCCCCAGCCCCGGGCTGCGGAGCCTCGGACAGCACCCGCGGGGCCAGGCAGCTCCAGCCGGGCAGGGATGCCCTGGAGAGGCTGCCTAGAATACAGGCAAGGTCAAGATAATAACTGGGGGGTTATTAAAGGCCTCCAATAGGTACAGCTTGGGCAGTCAGATGCCTCCCAGGGGCTGCACCCAAGATGGACAATGGTGACGAGTTTTTCACACAATTATAAGTTTGGTCCATTTGCATTTCAGGGGTTAGTCCTCCAATTCCAGTTTCAGGCAATGAAGTCATTTACCCCAGTTTGCTCCCCCCAGTTCACTTTTATTTATACTTTCAGGGCCTGAGGCTGTAGGGTGCCCTTGAGTTTCAGGCCCAGAGGAATTCCTTTGTCTGTAAAGACAGTAACTAACACTCTATCTGGAGTTCAGAGTTACACCCTAAAGCAGCACAGGATTTGAAGAATATAACACCCAAAATCCTAAGGCATCAGTGAGATAATACCAGCTCTCAAAAAATGCCCCCAAACTAACCAAAACCAACACTGCTGAATGGCAACAAGCTCAATATATGCCTCAAGTGTAGTGCTTTATCATTCTATTTAGCTCATCACCAAACAACAGTTTTGCAGGTCCACCTATTGGACCTGCTGATTGTATGGACTCTGCTACAGGGAAATGTGAAAGTATTTTCTCCATGCAAGCAGTAGTAATGTCTTGTATTACTGCTGTACTGGAAATACTCCTACTTCTGTTACAAACCGACTGGCTGATGGCTAGAAATTAATTACAGGCCTTTTTCTCTGTAGATTGACTTTGCCAAAGGTAATATGGACCACGCTCTGACAGACTAACTTTGTTATTTAAGTAATTTATACAATCCTAGCTAAAATACATTCCTAGAGAAGCACCACAGCTGTACATAAAGCAAATCACTGCCAGTACAAGATAGCTGGGGACTGGCAGAGTTGAAAAATCCCTTGCCACACTTTTATCTTCACAAAGTGTCTGGGGTGATGTCACCATCCGTCCTTACAAATGGGATTTATGATGGTTCACTAATTGATCTCAGGGTGCAAAAAGCCAACATGGCACAGGGGTTTGCAGTAATAACCAAAAACAAATGCACCTTTACTGAATGGCCACAGCAAAATGCATTACAGGGGATTGGGGAAAAGGGAAAGAATGGGGAAAAGAGAGGGAGGAAGGGAAAGGAAGGTACACAGCTACCAAACATAGAATGACAAAGCCCTTAGACCAGGAGTTTGCCTGGTCATGTCAGGGGAGATCTCAAAGCCACTGGTCCAGTCAAGGTTCCTTACAGTCAGCAGCAGGCAGAACCATTGTCTTCTTGCTGCAATGCCACACCTGCAGGAACCATCTCACTTTGGTCAGGCAGCTCCCCACACCCCTCCCCTGGGTGAGGGGCTCAGTCCCAGTCCTTGGGAGGAGGGGAGCTCCTCCACATGGGGGTTCATGTCCCAGTCCTTCTCCCACCTCAGCCCATCCATCACGGGGGTGTAAAGCAGATGAGGGCTCTCCTGTGGGGCCACCAAAAGGAAAAGTCCAGCCAAGCCGAGAGGTGGGAAATTCCAGGCTGTTGTTGCCAAAAGCAGTGCAGGGGAAGAAGGGCAAGGTGCCTCTTCTCCATGCAGCAAACAAACCTGCACACAGCCTGGCAGGACAGAAGCTCTGCTCAGGCCTCAGGATCAGGAGCAACCATCTCCAACAAAGCCAGAATTCCCACCGGGGTATTTTTGGGGGCCCCAGTTTCTGTCCTTTCACAGATGGTGAGGCAGATGAGAGAAACTTTGCACAGAGACTCACAGGTGACTGTCCAGGGCACACAGGAATGCCTTGGTATTGGAAAAATACCAGTACAGCTGGATGGAAGTGCCTGAGCTGGTCTGGCCCTGCTGCCTGACCAAGCAGCAGCACTGTGGTGTTCCAGCCCAGAGACACCCTTGGCTGCCTGGGGGCTGCAGCTGGGCACACCAGCCCAGGTTACAGGAGCTCAGGTTGCCCTGGCAGAGAGGCTTTAGGGCCATGGGGAAGGAAAGGAGTGGGGTCTGATGGAGGGTTGGATCCAGAGCTTTGTTCTGGCTCACAGCCTCTGAACCCACAGCAGCTCCAGCAGAACTCCTGAGCCCGTGGGTGCTGCTCCTTTAACCCCGGGAGAGGACAGGGAAGGGGCAGGAGCCACCAGCCAGGCACAGGTACAGGAGGGGAGGGCTCAAGGGACAGAGGACACCTGGATGGCCCAGTGCCCCCGGGGGTGGAGGGCATCCTGTGAACCTGCCAGTCACTGAGCCCTTCTGGAATGGCAGGACTGACAGACAGTGCTGGGAGGAGAGAGGAGAGGGGGCTGACACACCTGGGGTATAAATCTCGAGGGAGAGACCTGGGGTATCTGAGGCACACCAGGACATCCCAGCCCAGCCCCTGGCTCTCTCCCGGCAGCGCTGACTACCCCGACCTGCGCAAGCACAACAACTGCATGGCCGAGTGCCTGACCCCCGGCATCTACTCCCGGCTGCGGGACAAGATGACCCCCAACGGGTACACCCTGGACCAGTGCATCCAGACCGGGGTGGACAACCCTGGCCACCCCTTCATCAAGACCGTGGGCATGGTGGCTGGGGACGAGGAGTCCTACGAGGTGAGAGGGTCCGCGGGAGCGGCCGGCTCTGCGCGCGGGGTCGCTGCCAGCAGACGGACAGATTCCCAGGAGGGAGCTTGTTCCTAGAACAAGTTGTGTCCCTGAGGGTATGCTGGGGCAGGCTTGTTTTTCCTGCTTCTCCCTGCTTTTCCACATTAGGAAAAGCAGGAATATGTGGTACTGCCACAGGTGCCGTCTCTGCTGCAGCTGAAGGTAATGAAATGTCCCTGCTTGGCAGCAGCTGCTCCCTGCCTCCAGCAGCTCTCCTCCTCCCTGCAACTAAACCCAATTTATGGGGAAACTGTCCAACTCTGAGACACACCAAATGAACGTAACGTGGAAATCACATTGTGGAGCAGCAGAGGCAGAGGCAGGCAGAAATGTCTTCTGGGCAGCGCCAGACATCACTAAGCCACAGCCTTTGGATCATGAGGAAAACTGAGGACAAACAGCACCAGGGTGGACAGGCCATTTAGCTCTGCAATGAGCAGTGGGAAGCAAAAGAAAGACCCCATGTGGCTGACCTGATGGCTCTGCCTCCTTGATGCTCCTGCAGCGCTGCCTGCTCCTCTGCAGCTCCCCAGTGTCCCCATGAGGGTGGCCTGGGACATTCTGCCACTCCAGCCCCGGGGTTGGGGCACCTGGGCAGGTGTGCCCCTGCTGCTCCCTTGCAGGGGCTGTGCTGGGGCACACCTGAGCCAAGTGGCTCTGACCAGGACTGTCCCCACAGCAGGGAAGGCTCAGGGTATCCTGCATGGCTTAGAGCCAGGAGGCTGGGGGGCTCTGGGGGTGCGCTCTGGTCGGCAATACGCCCCAAACCCCAGCCTGGCTGCTGGGTCTCTGTCTGCAGACAGGAACCTCTGCCTGCAGCTGCTGTGAGATGTTTCTGGGATGCTGCAGACTCTCTCTATATTCTCTTGCCTCCTCAGGTGTTTGCTGAGATTTTTGACCCTGTCATTAAAGCCAGGCACAATGGCTACGATCCACGGACAATGAGGCATCACACGGACCTGGATGCATCCAAGGTAGGACTGAAATGCAACAACGAGACAGGAGAGGCTCTGAGATGCTTATTCCAGTGATGATGCTGTGTGCAACAGTATTTTCATGTTTCTTGATCCAGCTGTGAAGACCCAGCTTTGTGTTTAAGGAAATTGGGATGTCATGGCCCTGTTCATGAGCTTACAGATCATGGACTCATCTGAAAATGGGTTGGGTTGGAAGGGACCCTAAAGCCCATCTCATTCCCACTCCCTGCCATGGCAGGGACACCTCCCACTGTCCCAGGCTGCTCCCAGCCCCAGTGTCCAGCCTGGCCTTGGGCACTGCCAGGGATCCAGGGGCAGCCCCAGCTCCTGTGTACCCATCCCAGGGTGCCTGTCCTTGCTTCCACCCTCTGCAAATCTCCTTTGTGTGTCTGAGCTTGTTCAGGAGCTCCTTGCTCACCCACACAGGCCTTCTGATGTTTTCTCCTGATGCCCTCTTTCTTGGGATGCATCATTCCTGAGCTTGAAGGAGTTGATCCATGAATATTATCCAGCATCCTTGTGTCCCTGTTCCCTCCAGGGGTTTATCCCATGGTGCTTGGCCAAGCACATCCCTGGAGAGGCTGAGGCTGCTCTCCTGCAGTCAGTCAGTGATCTTGCACTCTGGCTGATTGCCACTTTAAAGAGTGACACCCCCTCCTCATCCTCTCTGCCTGCCTTCCCAGCAAGCCTGTATCCTTCTGTCAGGAAAATTAACCCACAAACATAAGGGGTTTATATCTAGAGAGGAGACAGGGGAGCCTTTTGACTTTATTCCAGTCAAGGCAGAGGCCATGGGGCATCCCCTGGGGTCTCTCACATTTTTGGAGGATGCAGCCTCCTTTTTATCCCAATTTCCAGCCACGTTCCCCTTCTCTCTTTCCCCCTTGGCTGAGGGACTTGAGAGGTTCAGACTTCCCAGAGCACCTGATCCCAGAGATTCCCCTCTAATGTACAACCCTCCTTTTTAATGTTTAATTCTGGTGGAATTTAGGGGTTTTCCTTGCCCATTGTGTCTTTCACCTTTCAATGTCTAATTTCATTGATCAGCCAACCTACAGTTCATTTGTAAAGGCAAATCTCTTTTTCCATTCATCATCACTGGGATCCTTCCCATTGTTTCTTTCCTCTCCCAGTGCTGGTTTTACCCACCAGCAGACCCACAGCTGGTCTGGAAAGACAAACCCACCATTCCTGTCACTTCCACCCAGCTGTGCAGCCACAGGAGTGTCCCTCCATGTCCCCAGGGTGGCAGTGGGGTGGCAGCCCTGCTGGCATGCACTCCTCTGGCCCCTCCTGCTTATCCCCCGTGCCACAGAGCTTTGGACAGAGATTTCAGCCGTGCCCCCTCTTGCTGTGTATGGAATTCCTCGGGCTGGAATTCCTCAGACTGGCATGGCTCTAAGGCAGGGAGTGAAAGCAGGAGGTGATTCCTTTATCCCCACATACACGTGGTGAAACCTCACCTGCAGCTCAGTGTTTCCTTCATAGGAAATACTTTCCTTCATTTCCTTCAGCTCATTTTGAGCTTCCCTCTTCCACAGGATCTCCCTTACCTGGCTCTCTGCCCCTGCCCATATCCATATTTTCCAAAAACCGAGTGGGTTTCTCCCTGTTTGGGGACCATGAAGCACCAGCTGGTTACTCCAACATGTTAATTCAGCCAGAGAAAGGTGTTTCTGCCACAAACAACCCCTGGTGCCCAAAGCTCTCCAAGGGCTCCAGGTGTCCTGGGTGTTTGTGACCAGGTGGAGAGGATGCCAGGCTGGGCAAAGAGCTGCCCCTCCTTCTGCACGACAGGATTTGGGTTCTCCTGAGGGCTGTGCTGGGCGTGCACTGTGAGAAACAAAGCTCACTTTTCCAAAATTTCAAGTTTAATAAATGACAATCAAGGATTAATAAATGATAATAGGGGATAATACATAAAGCCAAAGGGTCAGGTTCCTGGTGCTTGACAAAGCCAGTACACACCTAGCTCTTAACCTGCAGTCTTTTATAACATTACAGTTGTGTTGCTTCCTTAGATGACTGCACAGATTTATTCTGAGCTCGTTAACCACAATCTCACCTCAGATTTTTGCAGTTTGCACAATTCAGTAATTTGCAGACATTGGCAGTCTTGGGTGGTCTTCTGATGCTACTTGAGCTTGTTACTTCTCTTTTTATGGTTTTCATTTCTCTGCTTATGCTATCTTGGCATTTTGCAATATCAAACACAAATTAAAATACACCTTATACACACCTTGAGAAACCCTTACTTCTTTTACAAGAAGTTACACATTTTATCCTACCTAAAAGCAGTTTAAAACTTGCAATGATTAGCTGCAAACAGTTACAACTTCATAATTAAAACCTGTGGAGCTGCAGTGGGGCCTCAGGTCCTCCAAGAGACACGAGCAGCTGTTAGCTGCCATTAAGTTGTTTACTGCATGAACACATCAGTCTCGTTGGCAAAGAGTTCAAAGGTGTTAAAGTTCCTGCCAAAAGATTTCTGCAACAGAGTCCCAGGCAAAAGCTGCAGGGCTGCAGGGCTGCAGGGCTGCAGGGCTGCAAGGCTGCTCTCTGGCACAGAGTCCCAGTTCAGTGCAGGAACAGCAGCAGCAGCAGCAGTTGTTCCCTGCACAGAGTCCAATGTCCTGAGCAGGGCAGAGGCAGCAGGCTTCTTCTTTTTGGTGATGATGATGATGATGAAGGAGAATAAGATGCAGCAGCAGGCAGGCAGTCTTCTTTCGTCTTCTTTCTTCTTCTTCTTGTTCTTCTTCTTCTTGTTCCTCTTGTTGTTTCTTCTTCTTCTTGTGGTTCTTCTTTTTCCCTTCATGCCACACACCTCACTACAGGGTGGTTTTGTTTATGAGAACATCCAGTCAGCTAAAAACATGAATCTCAAATGTTCCTTCTAAACCAATCTAAACTTAATTCTAATGTGCAGAAGTAGTACGAAAGTAGTGTCAGTTCTTACCTAAAAGGAATACATACCTAAGTTTATCTATTTATGTGAATACTTTAATCTCTTTATGCATATAGTCCTATCCATTCTAGTGGCAAAGTTCTGCTATTCTTTATTCTACCTAGAGATGCAAACAATGTTCCACTACGTTTTTGTTATACCTGGGACTAAGTTACTGAACTTTAAAGTAGGTCTTAGGGCAAGCACAGTTTCTTAAGGCACTTAAAATGTATTTCTACTTAAAACTGAGACTTACACTTCTGTTTACTTAGAACTTAAACTTACACTTCATATCTATGTGGCTTAATACATCCTAATTTCTCTAAAGGCTTTAATTCAACCCCTGCATTTGCCTCTCTCTCTGAGGAACCCAGAGAGGCTTCTGTCTCATGAATTCCAACAAAAAACCAATACACTGTAGCAAAAGCCAACTACTCCATGGCCGTTTGTAACACGCCTGTGAAAAACAGAATTCACTGCTTAGAGTTTTTAAAAGTGTAATGATAACAGTAATAATAACAATAATAATAGCAATTATTACAATTATTATACCAATAACAATAAAAACAACAACAACAACAACAACAACAACAACAACAACAACAACAACAACAATAATAATAATAATAATAATAATAATAATAATAATAATAATAATAATAATAATAATAATAATAATAATAATAATAATAATAATAATAATAATAATAATAATATTTTTAAAGGACAATATTTCTAGCGCTGGGGTGCTCCTGGCCAACAGCCAAGGAACAAGCTGGTGTATACAGACAATGTTATCTTTATACTGTTACATGCATATTTATGTGTTCATGCATTATTCAAACATTCTTGTGAACTTTCTGATGTTTTGGTAACTCCTTTGTTTGACTTCCTCACACTCCAGCTTATCTGCATGATATCCTGGGTGTCAGGGCAATATATTTCATTTCTTCTTTTGTCTCCATCCTGCTGTTTCACATCCTCTGATAAGATTTTATCGTGTCCTCCTTAATTTTTACACGGTATTCTCTAATTGTGCTCTGGTTTGTGTCAGGGTTATCTTATCACTTGGACAGGTTGGTCAGTGGATGGCCTTACACTGTTTTTAGTTACACAAAAGCCTTTTGTACATCTTATGTTTTGCTAAGGTCTATAACACAGTGTTGGAATGCCAGGCTCTTTTTTGCTCCAAGGTGAATAATACTCAGGAGACATTGCTTTTGAAGTCTCACCCTGAAGTTTATTATCCTTATCTATTACAGACTCAGGAGATGTGAGCTCTCCTTTACAAGGTGAGAAAGTGCCCCAAAATGGTGCCTGTTCAGGGCTATTTAAATCTCAATTACCCAATAATAATAACAATAAATTATTAAAAATTACCCAATAAACACTTGACATCTATATTATTTATGCTTCTAACCCCATTATGATCACCCCAAATCCATAATGCAGACATCTTTCACCCAACTAGAGAAAACCCCACAGATTTGTGAAGAAGGTAAAAGAAGGTACAAAAAAGACACCTAGCCCACACCCAAAATTCTCCATCTTAGCTCCCATATACTAAAACCCCAAATCTAAGTTTTTCACCCTGTAGATCACACATTTCTAACCAACAGCACACCTGTTGGCTATTAATCAATTTTGGAAACCTTTTCCACAGGTCAGATGCAGTGTTTCCTTGTGGGTCTGTGCCTTTCAGCACAGAAAATTTAAAATTCTCAGCATCCTGGGTTCCAACAACACAGTACATTCATCACACTCTTATTTCCATAAGCAATACATAGATATCATTACAGATACATGTTATATGATTGCCTCTTCACAAATATTAAAATGAAGACTATATGTGTTATGTTGGAAGGTTATGCTGTTTTAATCTCTTTTAAGTAGTGCTGTATTAATCTCTTTAAGAAGTGGGGTAAATATAGTTTTTAGGCTATAGCATAATATTAAAATAGAAACTATACAATGTAAGATACTTTTTGTAACTATCTCAAGGAATGGAAAAGATAACCAAGAAATTCTTTGCATTATCCTATCTGGGCAGAGATAACAAAAACACACACCAAGATCCCAGGAGAAGAATTATTGCCTTCTTATTGGGAAAGCTCAGACTTTGAGGAACCAAAAAGGCTGATTTACAAGATAGGGGGGAAGCTGAAATTAAGCAGAAACATCCTAGTTTGAAAGGAATGTTTGAATCATGTATGAGATATATGAATATGCAATCAGATACTGCTTTTAATAGGTAATCCTTTGTTAGCAAGGTGTGCTTTGGGGCAGAGTGCCAGGCACCTGGACATCCATAATTCTATGCTTTTTATTGCCTCCTACTGTCCTAATTTTTATTACTATTTTCATTATTATAAACTTCTAAAATTTTAACACAAGTGAATGGGATTTTTCCCAGATATTATTATATTTATTACACTACTATTTCCATGAGCCACACAGTGCACATTTAGGTGGATGGATTATATTACACTGGCATGCAGCTAAAAGGAGTTAAAATTGATATTCTCTCTAAAGAGTTAAAATCACTAACAACATGCATAGGCTAATACACGTTATGAATGAGGTCCCTATATGTCTACTTTAATAAACCACAAAATTAAAATTCAGCAGCAATTTTAATAGAACAGCAATTTTATATAAAACAATACAATCAAATATGATCAAGCAGATACAAAAAGAAATTTGGCAGTAGTTGGGATAAAGCATAAGCAAAACTGACAAACCCATCTGGGTATGGGGAGGGCTTCCCACCCTGCCTCACATACAAAAGGATCCAAACACAACTTATGTACTCTATGCTAATACATATTCATCAATATTCTCCCGTAAATCTCCTATTTTCGATTCTTCAGATTTACATCACTGTACTGCACAGTGCATACTCCACCTGTGGCTAAGGAGTCTTTTGGCTCTTCTAATGAAGGATTCTCCTCATCAGCACTGTCCTTTGAACAACCCCACAGGTTGCACATGCACCCCAAGTCTCGTGTTGTAGAAGCCAGCATTATATTCCAAAAATGAGCCCTATTCTTTCACAGACACCTGGAATCATCCCAATTTTGTCCATTTCAAGGCCAACTCTCTAATTATCCCCAGGCCTATTCTGTTTTGGGATGTTACTTATCTCAAACTACATCCTGCCTCCTATTTTCCCATGACCATCTGAAAACATCTGTTTTGTGGCACTAATTACATCTCCTTTTCCTCTATTACTTTTTTATTGTATTTGCGGGGTGGCCTGACAAAGGCAGGAATGATGAATCTGACTCCATGTTCTCAGAAGGCCAATTTATTATTTTATGATACTGTCTTATATTAAAGAACACTAAACTACACTATACTAAAGAATACAGAAAGGATACTTACTGAAGGCTAAAAAGATAATAATGAACACTCCTGACTCTCTCCAGAGTCCCGACACAGCTTGGCGCCAATTGGCCAATGAGACAAAACAATTCACATTAAACCAATGAAACAATCACCTGTGGGTAAACAATCTCCAACCACATTCCAAAGCAGCAAAACACAGGAGAAGCAAATCAGATAATTATTGTTTTCCTTTTATTGTTTGCCTTTTCTCTGAGGCTTCTCAGCTTCCCAGGAGAAAAATCCTGGGTGAGAGGCGTCACTATAGGACACGAAATAACACGATGCACAAACATTGCTGTTCTCAAAGCAAAAAGGGGAAATTTATTTTCTGACTCCAACATTTATAGATTTCCAAAAGTGGCAGTGGATTGGAGGGTGAAAGTGCCACCTCCCCAATGACACTGGACAAACCAACAGTCCATCAAATTTCTCCTCCTCCGTAGAAGGATGCAAAACAGTGAGTTATTTACATAAAGTGTGTGAGAAAGTTCACTACAGGAATGTAAACACCAGAAGGCTTAGAAAATCTTACAAAATCAGGGTGACAGAAAGGATTTTTCAGAAAATGCAAATGCCAGGCTTTTTAACAAATATTTTCTCAAATATATAACCGATATAGTTACAACGGTTAGCGCGACTCACACTTGTTTATTGTGGTGGTGTCCGCAGGGGTCCCAGGATGAGGGAAGAGATGAGAAAGTTGACTCCATGTTTCAGAAGGCTGATTTATTATTTTATGATATATATTATGTTAAAACTGTACTGAAAGAATAGAAGAAAGGATTTCATCAGAAGGCTGGCTAGGAATAGAAAAGGATTGAATAACAATGGTTTGTCTCTGACCGAGACAGTCTGGACAGCTGGACTGGGATTGGCCATTAATTAGAAACAACCCCATGAGACCAATCCCAGCCCCACCTGTTGCATCCCACAGCAGCAGACAGTCATTGGTTACACTTTGTTCCCGAGGCCTCTCAGCTCCTCAGGAGGAAAAATCCTAAGGAAAGGATTTTTCATAAAACGTGTCTGCGGCAGTTCACCACGTACAGAAGTGCGAAAGCCACTATTCCGGGTTCGCCTTGCACCGCAGATTTATCACACACGTAGACCCAGAAGCCAACCCTGTTGTTCGCGTTGTTTTTCGCCGCAGATCACGCACGGGCAGTTCGACGAGCGCTACGTGCTGTCGTCGCGGGTGCGCACGGGGCGCAGCATCCGCGGGCTGAGCCTGCCGCCCGCCTGCAGCCGCGCCGAGCGCCGCGAGGTGGAGAACGTGGTGGTCACCGCGCTCTCCGGCCTGCGCGGCGACCTGTCCGGCAAGTACTACAGCCTCACCAGCATGACCGAGCGGGAGCAGCAGCAGCTCATCGACGTAAGTGCGGCAGCAGCGCCTGCACAGGCCCGGCTTTAGCTTGGTCTCCGCCTTGCCCGCGGGCACACGCTTCCCTGCGGAGCCCGGCGGGATAACAGCATCATTAACCTGAGCTTAATGGGCTGCCGCTGTTCGCAATTTAGCGAGCCGCCCAGGCTCTGCATTTCTGTCAAGTACACCGCTGTGCGGGTCTGAGGCGTGGATTTATATCCCAGAGAGTGAAGCCAGTGTCAAATCAAACCCACGTGGCTGCTGCCACCTCTCTGCACAAGTAAAGAGAGAAATTCAGGACCTTTCCTTGGTCATCTCCTTGAGCAAACGGATACTTTCTATATTAACCATTCTAACTAAAAGTATTACACTGAGATAAGCATTACATGGTATCTCCATTCCATTCTGTTGGGGGTGGGGGGGCTTTGCCTGTGATTACATCAAAATGATACTAATGCTACTTTCCCAAATTTTGGCTGTAATTTCATAAGTGTACACTACACTAATTCTAATTTCCCAAAAGTCGCTCTAGCCTATTGCACCCAGGTAACCTTTTCCCAGCCCTGTCATTGTGCTCAAGGAACTGAAGGACCAGGCCCATAACAAGAGTTTTCATTGTCACACAGATGGAAAGACAAGGATTTTCATCATGGATTTTGTCACAGCATGTGATGTGTCAAAGCTTGAATGTGCATTTTAAGTGTCCAAAGGAATGGCTGTACCCTCTTAGCTATACTCATGGCACATTATTCCATAACATCAACCAAAGGGGAGCTGATGAAGTAACATAACTATTTATAACCCTGGAACCAGGTGTCTGGATTAACCAGGAGTTAAGAATTTATGTAAGGTCAGTAACTTTTTAAATTGAATGTCCCTGGTGATATGTTTATTGACAAGATGTTGATGACCTGTTGCGGGTTTTATTTTCAGCAGGAGACAGCTCTGCAGGATGTACAGGTTGAAATGGGAGTGTGGAAAATGTAATTCCTTCATGGTTTAAGGCTAAATCCTGTAGGAAGTGGAATAGGCTTCACTGATTCAGCATTTTATCTCTTTTTTTTTTTTTTTTTGTTTCATGACTGATAACACAAATTTAGAGAGATCAGACACCGATGTTGCGACCTGAGATTCATTCCTTACCTCCTTACACCACTGCTTACCCCCTCCAGCATTTCAGGACCTGGCACCTCTGTGGGATCAGGCCTCCTGCCAGCCTCTGAAGGCACCATTTCAGCTCTGCAAGACCAAAGTTTATTTCAGTGAGATAAATTAGGCCTACGAGAATTGCACTCAGCACAGAAGGCATTTGATATTTTGCAGATTTGGGCCATATGCTCATGAGGAAAAGTAACAGCTCTTTTCTTGCAAAAAGGGGGATTTTTGTTTCAAGCAAAGTGTCAAGTGGAGCATGCTGAGGAAGGACATTTGGTGTCCCTTTGAAGAACAAAGAGAACTCTACACCTTTTCTTCCTGCATGGTTGGAGTTCTGCATGCACTGTGTCTATTGCAAAGCATTCAAAGATGAGAATCTAAGTGAAATGAAGAAAATAATAATTTCATTCTTCATTAAGGGAAAAATTAAGTAAAGCACATCAATGTGTCTCCCATGTCATACGCTTTCTGAATAGACTGCCTCATTATTTCTAGTTAAGCCCTAGGTTTAAAAAGAAAAAGAATAAAACCAACAACACTGCCAGCAAAAAAACTCCAACATTTGATATAGTAGTGTTCAAGGAATTAAGAAATATTAGTTTTTTCAGCACACGCATGAAAATCAATATAAAATATTTATTCTCTTTGGGGGAAAAAACCCCAAAGTAAAATGTTTTAAAAATTCTAAACTATTAGGCACAGGGCAAGTTGGTGGCACAGCATGTGCTACATTTATTAGGTCACAAACAGCATCTCTGGTAAGGAATATAACAAGCCTGTGATTCCAAAAGCTTGAGATACAATTCCTGCCTTGAGTTCATGCTCAGAATAATTTCTAAATCTCCATGCTGGAGAAGTATCTTTTCACAACTAGCACTTTTTATTGTTTGGTGTTTGTTATTTTTTTCCCAATCTTTAAGAACTCATTGACTTCTCCTATGCTGAAATGTGCCTGAATGCAGAGGAGATCTCTGAAGCCAGGTCCTCCTGAGCATCCTTGGCTGTGTCCATGTGGACTTAGGTCCCACCTCCCATCCCTCCCTACATTTGGAAAATGTTTTTGGCAAAACATGCCAGCGAGCATCTGTGAGAGTTAAGGAAACCTCCTGGGTAAAGAGATTTTATTTCCAGCAAAGGAACCAGGTTCCCAGGCTGTACTGTGTGATTTGCTTGTGCTTCCACTGCCCTCACAAACATGCACTGGATAAACTGGAGCTCTGTTCTTTGTCTCTCTGCCTCCCTCTGGCCCTGTCCTGTGCCCAGGATCACTTTCTCTTTGACAAGCCCGTGTCCCCTCTGCTGACATGTGCTGGGATGGCCCGTGACTGGCCGGACGCCAGGGGGATCTGGTAGGTTGTGTGACCTGCAGGCTCCTGTGTCCTGCCCAAAGATTGTCTTACAAACCTCCTTGCTTGTCCTAACCCTGCACGAACTCTGGCCCACACTCACAGCATGCCCAGTTTGCTTCAAAAGGAGAAAGGTTTTAGTTCCTGGGGCTGAAAGCAACCCTTTCCTTCCTGGATGAAAAGGAGACAGGGAAGCTGGATTTCCTGCTCTGTTCTAGGTCTGTTTCTACCGCCCCAACACACTTGATATTGGGGCCAAATACAATATCTGCTGTGGAGATGAAGGGGAACAGCTCTGAGGTGAGAGCCCAAACCAACAGCAGAGGATGGGGCAGCTGTGCAGTGCACAGCATCTGCATCCAGCCTGCTGCACTGCAGGCACTGCCAGGTGCTTTAACCCTGGAAAAACAGGCAAAAACCATTCTGAGGAATCACCTGGTGTGAAACCTGATCACCCCCAAACCCAGTGACCTGCTGGAAAATTTAATTTCAACAAGTTTCCTACGAGATTCAGTAAGGTGCAGATTCTTTGGTCCCCAGTGAAGTCTGAGGAGGAGGAAAAGGATCAAGCTTGAGGCACCCATTCATTGTCTCTACAAACAAACAGAAGTACCAGGAGCATAACTGCTATACAGGGATTTCCTGAATAAAACAGACCTGGGTTTTGGCTTCTTTTACATGTGACTTATCAGGGAGAATGGAAGAAAACAAATTAGTGTGACTGGAAAGTACTTCTCTAAGCCACAGCTTGAGAATCTGCCTTTCTCTTGCAAAAAATTGTTGTCACAAAGTATGTACATTGTGGAAATAATTTTTCTTTTGATGATCCTGTCCTGTCATGGGCTGCAGGACCATTTCCACCAACAGCACTGTCAGCAATGGCACAGTTCTGATGCATGGTCCTGACAGCAATGGGGACACTTGCTGAACTAAAAGGGGAGGGGAGTTAGGCCAAACTCAGACTATTTATAAACCCTCCCTCAGCATTTGTGCACGACTGAGGAGGAGGTGACTGTGCCAGGCCTGACCCCAGTGTCAGGGCACAGGATGTTTACACCTGCTCAGCACTGCACTGGCCAGCTCCAACTGCAAGAAGAAAAAGGAGACGCAGCAAAAGAGCAGCTGAAAGTCAGACTTTCAGCGATCTTGAACTTTCACTTTCATGTTCCTTAAACCTGGTGGTATTTCACTGCTGGCACAAATGAGTCTGATCCCATCCATCACCCTGTACATGCTGTAGGAAGGCAGTAGGAGGAGACTGGCCAAGCAGAGGAAAAGCCAGAAGTGACCCAGCACTTGACAAAGCCAGCCCTGACTGCAGGTTTGAGGCAGGAGTGGGTTTTCAGGGGTTCTGGCCTTTCTGGCTGAGCAGGGTCACTGAGGGATCCCAGAAACATCCCTTGAGGGATGCAGACACCCAGTGCTCCCAGGGACACTGGGGTTTGAGGTAGGGGAGAACAAAATTTAATTAAAAATTAACTAAGTACACATTACTTGGCTCCCAGCAGCATGCAGGTGTTTGGGTTTTCTGAACAGAACGCTTCCCTGATGTCCCTGATGTCTTGGTTGGGAAGGACAGGTGCCTGCTAAAGGAGACAGGAGCCTCCCCTGAAATGGAGAATGCAAACCCTCCCCACCCCTCCGAATTGCCATGAATTTTAAATTAAGGGGCTCTCAGGCAGAAATATGGGAGCAGGAAATAACAGCTCTTTAATAGGGAAGGGAAAAAATAAAATGATAACATAAAACAATGTGATACACTGGAACAACACCGTCAGAGTCAGAACTCAACCTGACACCCTGTGGGTCAGGGTGTTGGCAGCAGTCCAGTTGGAAAAGGGGCTGCAGTCCCCCTGGAGTGTCAGGCGTGGTTCTGTTGGAGCAGGGGGTCCTGTAGGAAAGGGGTGAATTCTTCCTCCGCAGATCCGTGGAAGTAGAAGCAGCTGCTGTTCCTCTGGGTAGTCCAGTGGAGCAGAGCCGTGCTGGTGTGTCAGAATCTCCAGATTATATCCAGTTAGCAATGCTTGGCTCCTCCCTCTGGGCGGAGCATCTCACAATGGGTTGCTATAGTTCTTATCAGTCATGTGGTGACATTCAATAACCCCTTATCAGCAGACGCCCCTTGTTGATTATGATCACTCAGGAAGAGAGATAAGGAGCATTGCCCACTTGACACCAGACAACTGCCATACAGATGGCAATAGAATACATCTTGCCTTGCAATCTGGAACACCTGAGGACAGAGGGGGCAGAGCTTGGCTTCTCCCTTGGCTGCATCCCCAGCTGTGCTCCTGAGGGAGGACCACAGCAGCATGATGTGACCAGAAATCTCTCCTCACACTGGGCCCAAGAGGCCCTGTAATGCCATAGGGATGTGTGAGGGATCCAGTGGTGGAACTGGATCCAGCCCCAACCCCTCACTCCAGACAGCAGCTTGATTATGGCACGTTTAACATCTCTGCTGCTTGGGAAGACTGTGATAAAACTAAGGATGCTGACAGTTATTTCTCAGAGCTTGCCTTTTTAAAGATAGTAATTTCTTTTTCTCCCCTCTTGACTAGGCACAACAATGAGAAAACATTTCTCATTTGGATTAATGAAGAGGACCACACCAGGGTGATCTCCATGGAGAAGGGTGGCAACATGAAGCGTGTCTTTGAAAGATTCTGCCGTGGATTAAAAGAGGTAGTGTCTCAGTGAGTTCATTATTCCTGTTTGTTCACTGCTGCTTACTGTGGTTCCCACTGAGCTGACATCTCCAGGGGCAATGAAATGAAGTCACATCAGTCCATGCAACAACCCACATCAACACAGCTAAAGCAGGAAACATGGGCAGATTAATAGCTGAGTTGTAGGGGAAAATAAATAAATATCCTGTAGTCGCAGGCCCCCAGCCAGGTAATAATTAGCATTGACTCCATGATTCTCAGAAGGCTGATCAATCTTTTATTATACTGTACTTATTAGGAAACTCCTTGCCCTTACAGACAGTCACCATACAGGTGGACCCAATTGGTCCTTGAATCCAAGCGCCACCACCACTGGACAATTAAGAAATCACCCTTTGGTAAACAAATCCATAACACATTCCACATGTGCACAACAACAGGTGCAGCAAGTGAAGATAGGAATTGTTTCTCGTCCTTTTCTCTGATCTTCTCACAGCCTTCCCTAGGACAATGCCTGGGAAAGTTCTGCCTGCTGTTCTTTGTGGCCTGAGAGCTGCTGCCACAATATACCTTTTTTTTTTTCTTTCTTTCCATTTTGTGCCTGCAGACTGTGGGAAATCATAAATGAAGCATTTCATTTGGGTTGTTTGATTTGCTTGATTGGAGACTTAATTTGGCCCATCCTCCTGGTTCTTATTTCTGAGCTGGGAGCAGAGTGGAAGCTGCTGAGGTTGTACACAGGACTGAGGGTTTAGGACCCACTACTTTGCAGAGATATGGGGGTTTGTGATTAAAATACTGAGAACTGATAGTCAGGGCTGATGGGTAGTATTTTGGTAGAACTAATCACAGTGATAAGAAAGGCTTCCTGGGAGAGGGTATGGGTATAAACAGTTTTGCCCAGATGATCTAGGTATGACTCAGGTTGGGTCTGGGCCCAGTGCTGCCCTCTGACCTGCTCCGGCACAAAGAAATGTTGATTTACCAGAGAAACAGAACTTTACTGTGCCCCACAGGCAATACCAAGGAACCGTGGAATGGTTTGGGTTAGGGTTAGGGTTTGCAGCGGGTTTTGGGGCACAGAAAAACAAAGCCATCTGATTTATGCTCTGCTGGCAAGGTGGTTACTGAGAGTTTCCAGGGTGGGTTTCCAGGCACGCCTGTGAGAGTCAGCAGGGCACAGGTGGTGGCCCAGGAGACACAGCCCCCAGGTGTTGTCCCCAGCTTTTGCCTCTGCTGTTAGGCTGAGCTCATGCCAGCCTGTGGACATGGGCATGGAAGGTGGTGGGGCAGCTCTGGGAGCTGTGCCATCAGCAGGTGTCTGGGGCAGCAAGTCAGGTCTAGTTCCCCACCATCCACTGTGTTACCCTCACAAAACACAGAAATTATCTTATGAAAGTAACTTATTCTTCATCCTCCTGCAGACCTGTAGTATTCAGCTATATTCATAGGCGTCCTGTGAGCTTGAGCTGGTTTATGCATTCTGTTCTCCTCAGAGGGAGATGAGAACTCAAATGAAATGGTACTGGGTTTGCACAAGCACAGATGGGTGAACAGAGTACTAGGTTATTCAAAGGGCAGTAGACCCTTGTGATTTTCCGGCTGGTAGTTATTTCCCTCTCCTGTCAATTCTGGTCAGAGAGCTACTAATGAGAAGTCTTATCTACAAGCTGCGTTGTCTCCTTCTAATGGAGGTGTGGCACTTAGAGGCCAAATGCTCTCTTCAAGGAGTCGTGACATCAGCTAGAAAACTATACAAAACTCATGTTCAGCTCCCTCTGCTTGCTTTGTAGTGTTTGAATCCTTTGAGGTCCTGTGTTTCAAACTTGGTTCAAAATTACTGAGTTATAAACAAATGCCAAAAGCTACAACTCTTAAGTGAAGATGTGGCTCCGTGGGCCAAGGCTTTACCAAAACACCACAACAGGGAGTTCTCTGGTGAAGTGACCAAAAGCCTCCAAGATAATTTCTTGGATTACACTTTCTCCTGGCCCAGAGATGGGGCAACTGAGAGGTGTTTTCAAAACTTTTATTCCTTTTCCAGTCTCATTTGAAGGGTGAGACAGTACAGATGTTATAATGCACACCATCACGATCAGAAGCCAACTGTTTCCTAATTCCAATGCACTGTAAGTGTTTCTTGGTCTGTCAGCCTTAGCCACACCATGCTGTAGATGCCTTGAAGCCAGTAATCCAAAATCCCCCCTCGTGGGTCCCAGGACAGCGCATCTTTCACAGTTCTGTTTCCCCAAAGTATCCAGTCTCACTTGCAAGGCCACCCTTTGAAACTTGTTTCCAGCCCCATTTCTCTCTCAGCAATGTCTGTCCATTCCATGGCATTTCTAAGTCAGCATGTCTTGTCTCAAAGTTTGCACCTGGATGCACACTCTGAGAGCCTTCTGTCAGGCTTTGAGAATTCTCTATAAATCCATTTCCCACATTAGTAGTCATGAGAAGGCGGTGAAGAAATCCTTGTGGTACCTGATGAGTGCAAACATTTGTATCATACCTTGGCCAGACTGCACTCAGGTGTAAATTCCTGCCACTCCACTGGTACCTGGCAATCAGACACTTGTAAATCTGCCCCTTTTTGTTTTGTTTCTGTGCCCACCCAGGTGGAAAGGCTGATCAAGGAGCGGGGCTGGGAGTTCATGTGGAACGAGCGCCTGGGCTACGTGCTGACCTGTCCCTCCAACCTGGGCACGGGGCTGCGTGCAGGAGTCCACGTCAAGCTGCCCAGACTCAGCAAGGTACACTGCACTGAAATGGGATAAAAGTGACATAAAGGTGACGTGGCTTAAATGTGACATGAGCCAGATCTCCTGGGGTGTAAAGGAGCAGAGAAGAAATGACAGTTTACGGCAACTGCACATTAAAAGGATGTGTGTTACTAGGTCTGGGGAAAGTGCACTAAAGGAGCATGCTGTAATCCTGAAAATTGCTGTATTTGTTGTGGAAATCAATCTGCTTAGTGGGAAGACACAAAGAGGGGCTGTAACAAAGGAGTGAGAGGACTCTCCACCTCTGCCTGTCCTTGTGGCAGCACTGTAAGGGTCTCAGCATCGCAGTGACTCTGCTCAGACACACAGTGGAAGGCACAGTGGGAACTGAAGGCTGTTTCTCCTGACAGGACCCCAGGTTCTCCAAGATCCTGGAGAACCTGCGGCTGCAGAAGCGTGGCACCGGCGGGGTGGACACGGCAGCCGTGGCTGACATCTACGACATCTCCAACCTGGACCGCCTCGGGCGCTCAGAGGTATACTGCTCCTCTTGGGGTTTCCTTCTGTGTTCTCACCCTTGCTTTTTAGCTGAGATCGGTACTGACACGGGCCAGTTTCCCTCTGCTGAGCTCAGAGGATCCATGGCAGTTTTTACTGCTCATGAATCTGGTCCAGTGGAAATGCTCACTGAAAGGAGAACTGTTAATGTGCATGAAGTGCTTGATAAATGCCCCTGTCCTGGCAGTGAAAAAACCCAACCCTGAGCAAACTGCACAAACATGACCATGTGCTGAGGATCAACATGAGGGTACACACGTGCTGGAAGGAAGCAGGCTTGGAGTCCAAACTCACACAGGGACTCAGGCACTGAAGCAAGACTTGGTGAAGGGTGTTGTGTTCCTTTCACTGCTGAGTCACACACTTCCTCCATGATTACAGCAGCACAAAGTTTCCACCCCACAGTGGCTCTCAGACAAGAGAGCTGTGTTGTCTTGGTGTGAAAACCCAGGTACCTTCTAAGGAAGGCAGGAGCCTCCCCTGAAATGAAAAATGCAAAGTCCCTCCCTCCAAATTATTGTAATTTTGAAATTAAGGGGCTCTCAGACTGAGATATAGGAATAGGAACAACAGTTCTTTACCAGGACAATTAACTATACAAATTCAATAGTACAAAAAAACCAAAACAAACCATTGCCAGAGTCAGAGCATGCCCTGGCCCCTGTGTGTCAGGGTGGCGGCACAGTCCCATCCCATGGGGGTGGCACAGTCCCATCCCATCCCAGGGTGGTGGCACAGTCCCATCCCAGGTGGTGGCACAGCCCCATCCCAGGTGGTGGCACAGTCCCATCCCATGGTGGCACAGTCCCATCCCAGGGTGGTGGCACAGCCCCATCCCAGGTGGTGGCACAGTCCCATCCCATGGTGGCACAGTCCCATCCCAGGGTGGTGGCACAGCCCCATCCCAGGGGTGGCACAGTCCCATCCCATGGTGGCACAGTCCCATCCCAGGGTGGTGGCACAGTCCCATCCCAGGGGGTGGCACAGTCCCATCCCAGGGTGGTGGCACAGTCCCATCCCATGGTGGTGGCACTGTCCCATCCCAGGGTGGTGGCACAGTCCCATCCCAGGGGGTGGCACAGTCCCATCCCATGGTGGCACAGCCCCATCCCAGGGGGGCTCAGCCCTCCTGCAGTGCCAGCTGTGGCTCTGCTGCAGCAGGATCCTGCACAAGGGGGGAGTTTTCCTCTGCAGCTGCAGGGCTGCTGGAGATGGGCCTGCTCTCCCTCTGGGAATGCAGGGCAGGAGAAAGCTGCTCCTCTGGGAATGCAGGGGGCAAAGGCTGCCGTGCTGTCCCAACCCCCAGATTGTATCCAGGTAGGAATGCTTGGCTCCTGCCCTGGGCACAGCATCTCCCCATGGGATGATGGAATTTGATCAGCCCTGCAGGGACACTCAGTGGGCATGGACAGAAGGTAATTAATAATGAATGGGCCATGGACAGCAGAGATCTCCTGGAGGGTGGATTGGTGCTAGGAGTGATAAAGAACACTGCCCCACCTGGGTTTAGCAGATGGTAGAATACTCACTTCTGCTTACATCTTGTATTGCAACCTAAGACATGTGTTTAAAACAGAGACTGAAATCAGGCCAAAGATTTACTAGTGAGCCCTGAGCCTTCCCTGTAGGGCACAGTGACATGGGTGCCCCTCAGATGTTTGCTGCAAAGCCATTTCATTGAGAAGGAACATTTGTAGTGCCAGAGCATGGAAATGACCCTGCAGCCTGGAGCAGCTGCTCCCCTCCTGGCAGCTCAGGTCCCACACCTCATTCCAGCTTCATGCTTAATGATTTCATGAGCCAGAGCAGTTCCTAAGAGCACAGCTAATGAGGATGGGGAGAAACAGCTGTGCCCAGGAGCTGCTTGCTGCTCCTCCCACCACTCTGACTGAGACAAACCCCATGGCTGTGGCAGGCAGGATATGGATGCAGACTGGTCCTGGTGCTGCAGCCCAACACCTGGGGCCAGCCCCATTCTAGGCAGGTTTTCATAACAGAAAAATAACCCTGGGATAATGCACCTGGGTGACAACAATGTTAACCCAGCCCACAGTGCCTTCCCTTCCTGGCTCACCTGCCACAGGGACAGCCCACCCAGGTGACCACTGCTCTCTGATCCAGATATGCCTCTCAATGTCTCCACAGACAGATGTCTGGAAACTTCAAACACTGATGTTTAATGTAGGCATCTGTGTTCCTTTGGATCTAGAATGAAACAAGTAACAGGAAACAAAATAAATAAGAGTGAAATAGTATTAAGCTGTATTATTTGCCAAAACAGCCTGTGACGAACACATTTATTAACACCTGAGCCATCATCATGTGTGTTTTATATTAAAGTAACATTAATAATAAAAAACAGGATTACACAGCATGATGAATTGAGTCCTGCTGACAGACAGCCTAAGCCTACACATTTTTGCTTATATGAAGACTTTTGCTTATACTGAAGTCGGTGATGCCTCCTACAGCAAGGATCCAAAGGATTAAGGCAACAGATTAGACTCAAGCCCTGCCTTGGAGATTCTGAAATCTAAATAAGAGAAGGCATAAGAAAAGTTTTATTATAGGATAAATTTTTTCAGTACATAATTAAATAAATGCCATTATGTGGCAAATGTGTTAGCAGAACTGAATTATGCTCCCAAAGGTGCAAGATAAAACTGTTTGTATTCCTGCTCTGTTTCAGTTACTGGTCAATGCAAACTTAATATGAAATTTGTTTTCTTATGGAGGCTGCAAAATCAGACCTCTGAATTCCCAACACAGCTAGTCTGTAAAAGACAATAAAATAAATCGCTAAGCCTCTGAAATGCTTTATAGTAAAAACAAATCCCTTGAAAATCAGCAACTGCCACAATAAAGAGACAATGGGATTTAGTCTTCACACTTGGTTTCAACAAGCCGGTTATTAAAGGTTGCTAATGAACCATTTCATGGAGATTAAGAAATACCAGCTTTATCTTGCTGCCTCACAGTGCCACAGGGTCTGTGGTCCTTAAATGTCACCTGTCTGCTGGGGACAGGGCCCTTGTATTCTCCAGCAATTTTGAAACAGGTTATGAAGACACCACCAACCCCTGCCATACAGAATTATGAATGTTGGTGCTGCTCTGGGCTTGGAGCAAATCCCACCCCTGGCAGTGTCACTCTGATGCACTGGAGTGGCTGCCTAGAACAGGGGCTAGACAAGATTAAGGGAATAAAAACAGGTATTTATTAAAGGCCTTCAAAAGGTACAGTTTGGGCTGTCAAAAGCCTCCAGTGGACTACACCCTAGGTGGTTGATGGTCACGAGTTTTTCATAAAGATAAAAGTTTGGTCCATTTGCATTTCAGGGGTTAATCCTCTAACTACAGTTTTAGGTAATGAAGTAATTTTCTCCAGGTGTGCCGCCCTCAGATGCTGTTTGCATCTGAAACAATAAGGTGTCCTTGAGTTTCAGGCCTAGAGAGGAATTGTTTTGTCTGAATAAAATGGGAAAACAGTAGGGAAAACAGGGTATGGAGTTTAGAATTTTACACTAAAGCAGTACAGGATCTAAAAAATATAAAACCTAAATCCCAAGGCATTAACTGAAGAGCTGGGAGCAAAGCAGTGCTGGGTGCAGGATGAGCCCTGAGCTGTGTGCTGAGCCCGGCAGGACAGGCAGGCTGCTCCCCAGGGCTGAGTGACCACCCCAGAGGGCCATGGCCATCTGCAGGGGAAGGACACAGCTCAGCTTTGTGAGCCCCCTCAGGCACTGTGAATGTCCCTACGCTCCTGCCACTCCCAGACACATCAAGGACACCCACCCTCAGCCCCCAGCAGCATTCAGGGCTGGTGTGAACCAGGGCAACAAGCCTTCTTGGTGCTCTCCTTGCCCAGCATCCCTCCCAATTCACTTCCATGTCTCTGTGCTCACACATCCTGCAAGCATGGGGTGTTTTGGGCTTGGGAGCTGGGGAGACACAGCAAACACTTCAGTGCTTCATCAGGCACTGCCTGGCAAGACTGAACACTCACAGCACAACTGCTCTGTGCCCTCACCCTCGTGCAGAGTGGGGAACACTCTGGGCCAGGCATCCCTGCTCAGCAACACCCTGCACCCTCTCAGGGGTCATGTTTAAAACAGGTCCCTCAGCTCCTGCTTGAACACTTTATATAGGGACTTCTGCTTCATTGGTTTGCTCCTGTGGGAGCACAGTTTGGTGGATATAACTTTAGGGACCTTCTGAAAGTTTCTGCTGCTCAGGGCAAACAGGAGAAGGGAATTACTGTGGCTTTGCCCAGCGTGTACTCCCTGAGCCAGAGGAGGTGTGATGTCTGTGACCCTCCTCACTTTCAGCTTTGTCTGCTGAGGCGACAGCACGAGTCAACTTCCCACTCTTCTATTAACAGGTGACCTAAACCCTCTGTTACTACAATTCTCCTCTTGTTGTTTTAGGTGGAGCTAGTCCAGATTGTCATCGACGGGGTCAATTACCTGGTTGACTGCGAGAAGAAACTGGAAAGAGGCCAAGACATCAAGGTGCCACCCCCCCTGCCTCAGTTTGGCAGGAGATGAAGCTGCTGGTGATGGCCGCAGCTGAGGGCAAACGTGGCTGCCGTTCTGATGGAAAGGCACCCCTGTACATCTCTGTATAAATGCATTGTGTAATAAAACACTGCCTGATACCTGAGGTCTCCTCCATGCCTGGCTGCACTGGCACAAAGTGGTCTGGGTGCAGCGTTATTAGGGTGCACCCATACAACAACCTTGGGACGCTCTTTTTGGGGGGACTGCTTCCCTTTCTTGGTTGGTGATAAGAAAAGTACCACTTCAGCTGTGCAAAAAGCACAAATCTCTAATTCTATGCAGCACTTGCACTTCTGGACATATTTACAATGTCTCCTGTAAGCATCCTGCTCATTTCTGCCCTGTGCCCTTGGGCTGCAGCAACCTGGCCCAAAACCCAGCAGGCAAATTAGTTGCTGATATTCTGCATCTCACTTAAACCTGCCCAGCTCCAGTCCCCTCCTGCAGCTCTCAGCTTCAGAGGTAACAGGGTTTGGCTCAGCTGCCACTCCCCAGGTCCCTGAGGATGTGCTGCCACTCCAAGGGACATCTCCATGCTCACCATGGTCCATGTGCTCAGCACACTGGAAAGGGAAAAACCAGCAAGTGCTGACAATCCCACTGATTGCTTCTTTTTTGCATATGGAAACACAGTGTTTCACAGCCAGAACACCAGGTCCCAGGCAGGTCCCTTGGTGAGTCATATCTGCAGAGCTGTGGCTGGATGGCTGGCCCATAACTGGCTACAGACTTTAGAAGTCACAATTGGAAGCTAATTGAGAGCTAGATGGCGAATTAGCTGCTCTTGAAAATCAGCAGCAGGGTGTGCTCAGAAGGAGAGCTGCTCAGTGTAGAGCAGGCTGGAGCTTCCCTGTGATTACTGTTACTTCCTCGTCTATGCTGGGCACATTCCCTAGCATTTTGCTGCTGGCTTTCCAAATGGTGGTTAATAATAGTAATTCTGGGGGAGGGAATCAGACTATTGCTGATTTTACGTAGAAGGCAAATAAGCAAAACTGGAAAGGCTTCACTGTTAGCCCTCCATAACTCTCATCTCAACACAAAATCCAGCTGTGGGCCAAGTGTCCTCAGATTTTGGCCTGTATTTTGCTTTTCTCCTGCAGACCTGCCAACTGCTGAGGGGCAGCAGCACAATGTCCAGTGGGCTGCCCCTTGCTAACAGCAATCCTGAGGGACTGGTATGGGGCTGGTGGCTCTTTCAGTGCCTTTAACAGCCTGGAGGATGAGGTGCATCACTCACCAGCCAGTCCACTGATGGTACCACATAAGAGCTGGAGAGCAGGGCTGCTCTTCAAAGAGCATTTCACAGTGGAAATGGGCTGCTGGAAACCTCGTGGGGTCCAGCAGAGGCACAGCCTGGCAGGAGACAGCGAGGAGGGCATCTTAATGATGTCCACCACTGTCTGCAGCAGGGGAAACCAGGCTCAAGGCTCTCCTTTGGGGTGCAGAGTGACAGGGAGGAGGCAACAACCTCAGGATGGGACATTGGGAATTCCTGTTACTTATTAGAGAGGGCTTCTGCCCTGTGAAGGTGGTCAAATGTTGGAACAGACCCAGAGACACCCAGAACTCAGGGAGCAAGGTTCTGATCCACACTGGGGCTGGGGTGGGATTGGTGGGTGTTTTGGGACAGAACCCCTCCAGACCCAGCCCACACAAAGGTGTGATCCCTGGCTGAAACAACCACTGCAAAATGCCTGAGATGAGCAAATAACCCAGAGCAATGCCCTGGCCATCCTGTGCTCTGACCAGACAGGGAATTTGAGTCTGCACAAAATAGGGACACCCAGGTATGACTTACTCCCTGCTCCGCTCCAACTGTGGCATTCTCTGTATTGCTGCCTTCCAAGCATGTCCCTCACAACCAAAATACTCCTCCTCACATGGATTATTTTGCAAAGGCTTGTTGTCACCCACATTTTCCACTCCTGTGGCCTTTCTTTCTCTCCATGATCTCTATACAGCCAGCAAGAGCAACTCAGCTGCTTCACATGAATGGTGCATTTTCATTCTTCATGCCACAGTGCTAATTAATATTTTATTTAAAATTGGAGAGTGGCAAGTCATTGCAGGATGTCTTTGCTCAGTTGTCCTCTCTCATGACAATGCTCAGGGTAGTATTCTGCTTGCTTGGAGCCCAGTCTCCTCTGAGTGGAGCCCAACCTGGGGATAAGGTGTGGGGAGCAGGGTCTGTGGCCCTCAGGGCCTTCAGGGGCAGCTGCAAGGTGGCTGCTCTGCTCCACACGGATATGGTCAGGAGAATGAACTTATTCTTGTGGAGCAGAGCACCATGTACCATGCACAGTTTGTTTCCTGCTGCTCCTTGAATGCTGCAGCAGGAAACAAACAACCTGAAAGGCTGTGTGCCCACACAAAGAAAGAAAAGCATACAGATAATGACTCCACAAGAAAATATTAAAGGTTCAAAAGCTAGGTTTGTGCACTATCTCTTGACATAAAATGCTACTTCTTGTTTCTCATATTTATTTTCCCCACGCCACAAGTGCTGCACTGCTGAGACCCTTTTCTGCCAGCAAAACTCTTTGCTGATAGACTCTGATTCTCTATAAATCTTTGAAATTTATTTGATTAAGTGCCCCAGGAGCTATGTGCCATGCCTCAAGCACTTCTCTAATGCTCTTGACAAAGCAACTAAGGATCAGCAGAAATAATCTTTCAGGTCAAGCTCCATCAAAGTCCAAATGCATCAAAGCCCACCTGTGCTCCATTAGGCAGTTCATGAAGGGTGAGAACTGGGCAGGAATTTCCCATTACAAGACCAGAGAAAACAGGCACTTTAGATGAGATATTGGGAAAGAATTGTTCCCTGGCAGGGTGGGCAGGCCCTGGCACAGGGTGCCCAGAGCAGCTGGGGCTGTCCCTGCATCCCTGGCAGTGCCCAGGGCCAGGCTGGACACTGGGACAGTGGGAGGTGTCCCTGCCATGGCAGGGGTGGCACTGGGTGGGATTTAGGGTCCCTCCCAACCCAAATCAGTCTGTGAAGTCTGTAACTACAACAGGAGTACTTGATCTCACATGTGACACTTCACACCTGAAATCCTTGGCTGCCCCAAGAAAAAGTGACAATGGGCTCTGCAGGTTCATGGCTCTGTCACTCCTACAGTATCAATGCACACCTGAGCATGCCTGATATAATGCCTCTCTGGAAACATCAAAACCAGAAGGGAGCAGATGGTGTGAAGAATGAGTTACAGCTAATATTTATATGCTTAGAATTAATTAATGAGATTCACTGGAATACAGTTTAAGAGCTGCATGCTCATCTCTCTCCTGCAACGCCTCTTACAGTCTGCCTTCAGCCTAGGGTTTAATTAAAAGATTAAAGACTTAAACAGTCACTCCTTTTGCCTGCAAAAATGCCTGTGGGAAACACCAAAATGCACTGCATATGGCACAGAAGTCCTACCAAACTAAATCTCCCAAGAGGGCAGAGTCACTCCTGCCCAGCCTAGTGCTGATGACTGATATCACATTTTTAATTCACTCTAAATTACTACACCAATATATTGAGCTCCTAATGAGAAAATATCAGTTATATTACAGTAATAAGTCTATCAGTAAACAAGGGTAATGTAAGTATTTTTTTATCTAACCACTGTTCAGGGAACTTAGGTGGACGCAGCAGAGAGGGAAAAAAAGCTGATAAATCATGCCAGTTAATTTTTAGCTATTTTATGTTTATTCTGGTTTGAATATGCTGGGAGTTTTCAGTGTACACCTTTAAGAGGTATCTGTCTTAGCTCTCATTCTCTCATTCCAGTTTTATGCTTTGCCTTCTGAACCAGCATTTGGGCTTTGAAATTACTGATAATCTACCTGGTACTTGGCCATAACTGCATGAACTACTGGCATATTTTTTTAATTATTTGTATTTCTTTTTATTTTTCTGTAGAAATGAGGAATTTATCCTTTTCTTGATGGAGAGGAATATAAAAATTTAGTAATACTGAAAAGACTAGAGCACTCTCCCTTCCTGATCCCCCAGCAAGGAATCTGTACCTCCGCTCCTGCCTGCAGTTTCAGCCTGTTCCTTCTCCTTTTCTCTGTGACATGCAGCAGTTTTCCAAAGTACAGCCAATCCTGCAGAAAAGGATTGTATCCTAAGGAGGATAACCCATTCCTCCTTTGTTCATCCATACCTTCAACCCTGGAAATTACAACTTTATGATCTGAAGACACAAGCTGAAGTGAAGTGCTGTGGAAATCCAGTTTAAATTCATTCATTTCCTCACTGTGGGTTTCTGGAAAGAACAAAATTGCATTCTGCTGTGAGAAAACAGTGTTTTCTGCTCAACAGGCAGCCACCAAATCTAAAAACCAGGGAAAAGTCCTGTGCTATCCTGACAGTGAATGTCTAACATTCCTACTTGAGCCAGTTTCTCAGATTGTCATTTTGATACAAGAATAACAAACAGCAGCTTTGCAGTGGAAACCAGCCAAATAAAATAACTGACCACAGACCTTAACCTTCAAAGGCTTCAGTTCATCCAGGCACTTAAACATTTCCCTGAACATAAACCAACAAATATCTGAGTTGATCCAGCAACAAAAGTTAATGGAGCAACTTATTTAAATATTGTTAAATATCCTGAAAGAATCACAGCTGTGAGCAACATAGCCTGGTAGAAAAGACATCCAGTGCTGGCCAGCTGAGCAGGCTCACTGAAGGGGATGCTGCCCTGGTTGTAGCCATCAAAATCCACAAATATTCAAGCTTAAATATAGCACAGGTAATAATTTAAAACTGAAAAGAAAGCAGAGCAGTAAATGCTAAGCAATCTGTTCATCTTACGGAGAATAAATCAAAGGGAACCACCAGCACAGGAGCCTCAGATTATTGCAGATGTAAGAGAAATTAAGAGGGAACAGGGCCTAATTTTCCTTTCTCTCCTCAGGCTTACATTCCAAATAAAACAACCGGGAACATGTCACCCTGACACTCTGCCAAGTAGTATTAACTACTCAAACCACATAGGCAAAGAAATGCTGAAGTTGCTCCCCTTCAGCAGACAAAACCCCTTTTTGGGGGTACGAGGATTATGAATGTATGAACACTGTGCTATGTTCAGACAGTTTGCTGTTTCTTAGGAAAATTTTTTAAAAAATAATTAAAAAAAAAAAAAAAGTTACAATTATTTGCACTGCTGATGTCTTGCTCACAACTCACCAGATGCCCAGGTACAGGGGAGCTTCCAGCCCAGCAATGTCAACCTGAAAAAAATCCCAAACCAGTGCAAATTTAAGCAGGTGTGGCCTCTGCCAAATAAGTGATATTTGAGGTAAATGCTGTCTGATTGATTGGGCAGGAAGGTGTTCAATACCCTTTTCCACTGTCTGCACAGCTGCATCTTAAGGGTGGCCGATCCTGCCCAGACACACACATAAAATTCCAGGCTGGTAAGGACAGGACAGCACATTTAGGACTTCATCAAAGCAGAAAGAAAGCAAGTTGCAGGAGCAATGGGGACCTCATGCTGTGGCTGAGCTGTAACTACACCAGCAAAGGAGGTGGTTTTAATTTTAAGAAGACATACTGGACCCTTTAGGTTTTATTTCCTGGCTTTTAAACGGCATTCATAAGTTATTTTATCGGCAGTCAGCGCTAATTGCTCTTAACCGCGGGCTCGTCCAGCCAGGCAGCGGTGCAGTGAGGAAAACTCTTTGTGCACACCTCCCTCTAGTGGGCTCAAACCCCTGGAAAATCGGCAAAATCCGCGAATTCCTCTAAGGAGACGCAAGTGTTCGGGATAACTATTGAGGAAGTGGAAAGGTCTTTATAAGTTTTATATAGCGTACGTATAATGCATATATCTTTATAACACCAACCAGGAAGCGTCATGGGAAACCAGCAAAATGCTAAAAACACAAGATGGAGCAGCCTGACTTGGGGCAAGGGGAAAGCATCATATGGCTCATAAACATTAATTTCAGCTGCTGAGTGGCCTCCTCCGAGAACATAGCCAGGGATTTACCTGGTCACCCCTCAGTGTCCCCAGGTGAGACCCCACCTGCAGAGCTGCCCAGCCCTGGAGGAGCCCTGGAGGGGCTGGGCAGGGCTGGGACTCCAGAGCCCCGTGCTGGGCTGAGCCCAGAGCCCAGAGCCGAGCCCAGAGCCCCGTGCTGGGCCCAGAGCCCAGAGCCCCGAGCCGGCCCAGCCCAGAGCCCAGAGCCCAGAGCCCAGAGCCCCGTGCTGGGCCCAGAGCCCAGAGCCCAGAGCCCCGTGGCGGCCCAGCCCAGCGTGGGCAGCAGGGCAGGCGGTTCTGCCCCTCTGCCCCTCAGGCAGAGCCCACCCGCAGAGCCGCCCCAGCCCCGGGCCGGCCCAGGAAGGAGCCGGAGCTGCCGCAGCCGGGCCGGAGGAGGCTCCGGGACGGGCGGAGGGACGGAGCGGCTCTGCCGGCAGCACGGGCCGGCACGGCTGCCGTCGCTGCCCCGGGCGGGAGAAGCTTCGGGCCGAGCTCGGGGCGGCCCCGCGGCAAAGATGGACGGAGACAATTGCCGAGGGCTGCGGGGACAGCGCCCGGGGAATGGCTCCCGGGGCCGGAGGGCAGGGCTGGCCGGGATCCTGGCAGTGAGGAATTGTTCCTGGCAGGGCGGGCAGGGCCTGGATCCCCGGCAGTGCCCAGGGCCAGGCCTGGAGCAGCCCGGGGCAGTGGAAGGTGTCCCTGCCAGGGCGCGTTCCCCACAGCCCCTCACGCACCGCCTCCCGCCCAGCTCCCCGTTCCGCCTGCCCCGGCTCCCGCTCCTCCTCTTCCTCCTCCTCTTCCCGTCCGTCATCACCGTGCGCGGGCCGGCCGGGCCGGGCCGGAGCCTTTGCCGGTGCCATGACCCGCTGGGCCCGGCGCAGCGCCCCGCCCGGGGCCCGGGCGCTGTCCGCCACCCCCTGGGAGCAGCTGGCGCCGAGCGCGGAGCCGGAGCCGCCGCAGGCAGCCCGGAGCAAGAGGAGGAAGAAGGAGTACGAGAACCAGGACGTGAACGGGTTCGCGGCGCACCGCGGGCAGCAGGAGGAGGAGGAGGAGGCGCTGAGGAAGGACAGGCGGCGGGAGAGCAGGAGGCTGAGGAGGCAGGAGAGGAAGAAGAACGCTATGGTGAGTCCTGCCCTGCAGACACGGGGAAAAGGGAGAAACCCTTTCTGCTCGTCGGCCGGGGCTGGCATGAACAGTGAGCACAGTTACACGCTTTGTCATAAAATGTGTCCGGTTAATGCTCGGGGGATGCCGGTGACAGTGTCCAAAGCAATCTAATCAAAGCAATACAATTACAAGCTCTAATTCCTAGTAAAGCTCACACAGAGCACAGTCTTCACTCTGTGGGGAAGAGACAGTACGTTTAGCTGATCCCACAGATTATGAGGGAGTCTTCCCAAATTTTTCCCCATTCGTAACCTACTTTTATACTGCTTAGTTTACTTTTAGGCGGAGATTCAGTGATTTCAGTCACACATCTTGGTTAGAGGTGGTCATACCTGGGGAGTGGGTCGCTCGGGGTAGCCCTGGGCTGGGATGTGGTCAGTCCAAAGACAGGGATTCACCACAGCTGCTGATCCCACAGAACACCCTCCTTTATCTCCCTTGGCTTTCAGCTGCCGTGCGGCTGATCAGCTCCAAGGTTCCTTCCTTTGCAAGGATTTTGGCAGGGCTGTGGGGTCCTTGCCCTCCTGTTAGTCCTGCCTGGATTGTGGTGTGTGTGTGGGGTCCCATCCAGGGAGTAGCCACTGTATTTCCCCCTGAAATTTCCCTTTTTAACCCCCAGGCATTTTCTCACAATGTTGTTAAAAGACAGCCTCATGTGGGAGGCACAGGTCTCTCTCCCTTTGGTTGTACTCCTGTGGGGCTCAGCAAGAGCTCAGCTCTCCCCTGCCACAGGCACAGCGTGTTTCAGGTGAAAGAGGTGAAGTTTGGAACAAAAGGTGGCTTTCAGCTCTAGTTGTAGCCTTTGGCAAGGCTCTCCTGACTCAGCACTATCTTTGAGGATTCCCCAGCCATTCTTGGTTCCTGGGTGAAACTAACTCAGGTAATTTCTGTGTGTGATTCATCAAACTGTGTGTTGCTGCTTGAAGGAGAAAAGCGTCTGTGTTTTGTGGTTTGATGGCAGAGCATAAAGTCTCTTCCTGGCTGCTTTTTCCTGGGGACAAAATGGTGTTTGCTCTTTAGGCCCTGTGAGGCCGGGATTTCCAGGTGTTGAGTGCCCCTCACAGAATTCATCACTGGATTTTCCTCTTCCAAGGTGTGTTTCCACTGCAGAGAACCTGGCCACGGCGTGGCTGATTGTCCTGCAGTGCTGGAGAGCCAAGACATGGGGACAGGGATTTGCTACCGCTGCGGATCCACAGAGCACGACCTCAGCAAATGCAGAGCCAAGGTGGATCCAGCTGCTGGTGGGTCTCAGGAGTTGGTGCTGTTGTGAAGTGCTTGGCTCTGAATTGTCTGAGTGCTGATCCTGAAGCTTTGTGTGAGAGAATTTTAAGTTTTGCAGTATTAACAGGGAGCTTGACAGTAATTTATAGCATGAAGTGATTAAAATATTGTCATTGCGCTGTGTTGGGTCTGTGACTTCACCAGGATTTTGGTGTGGACCATAAACCCTGTTGTGGAATTTTGCAGGGCCATTTCCATATGCAAAGTGTTTCATCTGTGGTGAGATGGGACATCTGTCAAGGTCATGTCCGGATAATCCCAAGGGGTTGTATGCTGAAGGTGAGTGTTCTGATTCACTAAATTTAGTAAAATTAAAATTTCTGTGTCCTTCCTACCTGATACAGAACAAAGTAACTCTGCAGGAAAATGAGAATGTGGCTAAAAGGAATTCCTGTGTATCTTTCTGTAAAAGCAGAGTAATTCTGGGGAATTCCCTGTCAAATAAATTACCTGGGGATTTCTGTTTTAAGGGTAGCTTTAGTATTAAATGACAGGATGAGGAGCAAAGTGTGAGACTTTGCTTGTGCCTCAGCATCAGGACATACATGAAGGAACAAAATCCTGTGTGAATGTAGGCAGTATGTATTTTGTAGGCACCCAAGCAGGTGGTAGGAACATTACCACACAGTAGCTTAAAATTCTGGGAGTTACAAAACAGGGACTCTCACTAAAGGGAGAGCATCTCTAGCCTGAGTAACTTCAATGAGAAATGGGGTCTAACTTTGAAAGCTTCACTCCTCCATTGCCTCCAACAACCAGCATTCTGTCTCCTGGTGTTTCCCAGCACAAACGTGGAGTCTTGGCAAACTCCAGAGGGTGATCTTGCAGCACAGCTGGAGTGGAACAAAAATCACCTTGCTTTCAAGTGTTTGTATTGTGGGATTTTGTGTTGTGTAGAATTTCACATCTCAGTACCTGCAGTTGGATTACCTGCCTCTCAGGAGCCCCTGTCAATTTTATAAGTTCATTTGAGTGTGGATTTCAGCAGAATTCAGCCTGTTTCTCAAAATTAGAGCTTCCAGCAAATCAGAAATACCCAGTGAGCAGTGGCTGGAATTTGTGGCGTGTGGTGCTGTACAGCACAGTGTGTTCCCAAACAGCTGTATCCCTCACAGACACAGGAAGGGTGTTTGGTTGGGTGTTTTTTGGGTGCTTTATGGTGGTTTTTCCCCTCAGATGAGTAACAGCTTTCTGTGTGAACAGGTGGGGGCTGCAAACTGTGTGGGTCTGTGGAGCACTTCAAAAAAGACTGTCCAGAGAAGCTGAGCGCAGGTGAGCTGCAGGGGTGTGGGGTGGCTGTGGGTCCAGCAGGGTTCAGCGGCTGCTCTGCATGGCTGTGCTCAGGGAAAAGGCTGTGGGAAGAGGGCTTGGAAGCAGCAGAGGTGACCTTTTGTTGGGACACTGAGGGAGGGTGTGGCGGAGGCAGTAAATTGCAGTGCAAAACTAAGACAAAATCTGTTTTTAAAGCAGAAATTTCATCTTGTGTATCTGAAGGCCACATGAAATAATCTGGGTTTTTTTTTTTTGGCCAGTAGTTGTGCTGCTGTTCACAGTCTGGCAGCTGTACAGCAGAACTGGCTGCTGGTTTTTGCAGATTTCAGTGGGGAGTGGTGGAGCTGAAGCCATTGCCAGCTGCAGGGTGGTGGTGTGTGCAGGCAGGTGTGTCAGGCACTCAGGGCAGGGACAAGGAAGATCTGTCCAGCTGGATTCACAGCTAATGAACTGCTTCCTTACGTATTCCTCAGCTATCCATGTGGGTGGAAAAATTAAATTAGGTACCCCAAACCCCCACTGTCCTACAGGAGGCAAAGAATCCAAAAGGGTTTGAAAAATGATCCTTTTACTGGAGTGGTGACACACTTGTGTATTTTTCTACTTTGTTTCTGTGACACTTAGTTATTGTGCCACTTAATAATAAGCCACTTTGGTGAAATTTATGTAAGAAATATTCTCAATATCTGATCCTACATTTATGATATTTTTAGGGCTGAGACCATACGTAGGATTCTAGGTATGTTCTGCTTTGCCAGTTTAGAATGGGTCATATTCAGTCTGAGGGTTATGACACTAAAAGACTCTGAAATTGCCCCAAACTCACCTGCAAGTAGCAAGGCTGTCCCCACTTGAGTGACTGATGTTTTAGAAGCCTGTAAATAGATTTTTTTGTACCTTTTTCTGGTAAGTTTAGCATCCATAATGAGGACTGTAAGTGCTGTTTTTTTTCCCAAGGGACTTCTTTCAAAACTAGCACTGCTGGTTAAAAGCAGTTGAGTTACTTGGAACTGTGACACCACTGGCAGGGATTGTGAGAATTGTGATATTTAAGATCATGTGTGCATTGTGCAGGGTATGTTCAGGTACAGGAGGACAGGTGAGAGCTGGCAAAGAAGTTCAGGTGCTACAGCTTCCAGTTTCCTCAGGCAGATTGGGCCAGCCTCAGTGCCCAGAGGCTGATGTGGTTCCCGTGGCATTCCCTGTGGGCTCAGCCCAGCACGGGGCTCTGGAGTCCCAGCCCTGCCCCACAGCACCCCCAGGGCTCCTCCAGGGCTGGCCAGCTCTGCAGGTGGGTCTCACCTGGGGACACTGAGGGGTGACCAGGTCAATCCCTGGCTGTGTTCTTGGAGGAGGCCACTCAGCAGCTGAAATTAATGTTAATTAGCCAACACGGGCAGTGCTGGGTGTGCTGCCCTGCTGGGGCTCAGCCCAGGCTGTGCAGCTGGCAGGGCTGGCCTGGCACTGCTGTCCCGTGTCCCTGCAGAGCAGGTGACAGTCGGGCGCTGGACCCCCGGCCTGAGCGCGGACCACGAGGACGTTGCGGCCGCGCCGGCGCCGCAGAGAGCGCAGCCCAAGCGACCCAAGGTTGTCACTTTCTGAAGGCTCCTGCCTCTCAAAGAGTTCTCCTGTGCTGCTGCACCCGAGTGCTGACGACGGAGAGCGCATCCAGAAAATCAAGCAAGCTGCAGAGGAACTGTTGGTTTTCTGTCTCCCCTAATTTTCCTGGTTTGTCTCCCAAACTTGCCTGGTGCACTGTAAAGCTGGGAACAACAGGAGCACAGCAAGTGGCTGTTTTATTAAAGGAATTGTGGGTGTTTTCTAAAGGCTCTTGTCAGATTCTGGTTTGGTTTTGCCTTTTCCTTTTAGGCATAATGGACTTATTCCTCAATATATTCCAGCTTGAGCAGTCTTGTGGTGAAGCTACAGATCAGCCCTGCGGGGTGCTGGGCTTGGGGTGCAGTTCCTGATGGTTGTAGTTGTAATTACCAGCCATTAACCTGATTGGTGATGTACATTGGGCCACTTCAGTGTGCTCACTAACAGAATCCAGCCCTTCCTCTGAAACCTCTGGTGAAACACACCCCTAAGGAATTGGAGAGCAAGTGAGAAGCTTTCTTAGTTTATTAACTTCTTTTTCAAAGAAAGTGCTCAGAATTCTGCAGTGTTTCCATGCCTTGGTGAGCTGGGTGGGAGTAAACTTTTTTTGGTTAAAAAAAAAACCTGGTGGATATTAAACAGAAAAATTAAGAAACCAACTCCAAACAGAGTTCCTGCATCCACCAGTGTTACTGGAGGAGTGCACCCTGAGCTCCCCTCACATACTTTTCTTGCAGCAAAAAACAAACACGGGGAATTGAATTGTGTGGAGATCTTTTATATTTGTACATTAAATATTTATAATAAAAAGTTGCTAAAGAATACAGTGGTTACAGGTCATATTTTAGATTTCTTGGTGCTGCAATGGAGACTTGAGATAGGGGGTGTAAAATTATTATTAATCAGAGCACATTTTTAAATGGGGAAGGGGAGTGGATGTGAATGAAACCAAGGATTAATTATGGAGTTTTAGTTAACTATTGGATGACAGCTCAAAGCTATCAGTTTAATGTGGACATTTTGGCAACAGACATTTATCCCAGCTTAAGAAGCATTTCCGTTTCTATTCTGAGAATTAAGTACATTGTTTAAAAAGCATCTTTGTAGATGATTTCCCAGCTCCTTGGCTTTGTGATGTGTTCTTGCAGCCCTGGGGCCGTGGACTTGGCCTGTCCTGGTAGTACCAGTGCTGCCCAGTGAGGGCTGGTGCAGGCTGTGGTGGTGCAGCTCCTGCAGAGCAATCAGAGCTGTAACTGCTGGACAAAACCACTGGCTAGGTGCACCCACTGCTATTTCACGAGGCATGCGAGGCTGCAGGAAGCTGTTTGGAAAGCACCTGCGAAAGGCACTGCTTGTAAAGGTGCAAATCCATGAATTTGCAGTGCTGGGTGCAGCAGCATCTGGGCTGGCTGTGTCCAGAGCCAACATTAGGGGTCTCTCTTCACCAGCGCTGGGATCCCGGGTTACCTGTGCAGCCCAGGGCTGCTCTGCCATCCCCTGTACGCCGCAGGGAGCTGCACCCTCCCGAGCTGGGAGGTGGCACTCACCACCTTGGTGGTTTCTGTGCTCTGAAGGAGCTGCCTGGGCTCCCACGGTGAGGTGCTGCACTTCATCCACGTGAAGAAATGCTGATCCAGAATGAGATGTGGATCTGTGGTCCCTGCTGCTGAGCCAGAGGCCTGGAGCTGTGCCTCTCTCTGCATTCCTGGTGAAGCACAGCCCGGTGGGGTGGCCCAGCAGGCAGAGCCGTGCCCAAACGGAGGCACAGGCCAGGGGACACCGGAGAGGTGACACCCCCCGGGCCTCCCTTGGTGCCTCCCCTGCCACGCTTCTCCCGTGCAAACAGCTGGTGGGTTCTGTAAATCCCTGCAGCAGGCTCTGGTCTGGCTGCAGGGCACGCTGAAGGTGTGTCCAGTGCCAGCCCTGAGAGGTCCGACCCTGGCGGTGGTGGCACTGCAGTGACACGGAGTGGCAGTGCTGCAGCTCACCCCCAGGCCCTCACCACAGTCTGAATGCTGATGACACACTGGCTGCTCTGAACGGGCCTCCCTGGGCTCAAACAGAGCAGCACTCAAGGCAGACACAGCTCAGCACAGCCCTGGAGCCATCCCGTGTTTGCTGCAGAGTGCACCCAGGAGCTGCTGCTGTGTGTTTGTTTCAGCCTGGCACAGCTGGCACAGCCTGGAGCTCAGGGCTCTCCTGCAGAACCCACCATGACTGCAGAGCAGCCTTCTGGACCTCCAAATGCTGCAGTGAAATCTGTGGTGAGTCTGTAACCTCAGAAACAGTAATTTATTGGGAGTCACAGATAAAGGGACAAGTACTAAAGTATAGACATTAGCAAACACTAATTTACATGGGCTGTAACCAGTTTATAAATAATGGTGTGCAAGGACCTGCATGGCCAGGGCGGAGCACTGGCAAAGCTACTTGGTAGCACTGGTTTCTGCAGATTACAAGGGATGGTATTTTAAAACTGCCTGGATGCCACTCTGTTTAATGTAACATTAAAATAGTGAAATAGTCTTAATGAACTTCAGCTCTACTGAGCCAAGTTCTGTGTCCATTTATATAAAATTGATTAATGCAATCAAAAGCAGAATCTGTTCCTTAATCTTTTTTAAATTAAAGATTGAATTTAGAGCCTAAGGCCTAAGCTTGGTTTGATAGGAAATGCTTGTACCAGGTATTTTCAGGCTGAAGCCCAATAGTGACTACATGATCTGAAGCAAGTCACCTACAGAAGAATGATCCAGACCCTTGAAGGAATTTCAGCCAGAACTGCTTGATAATCTTCAGCTGTCCCTTCAGAAATCTGCTTTTAACTTCAGCACTTGCTGTCTTCCAGCTCCAAGAACTTTATACACTCCAAAGCAGTGTCTTCAATGGATTTTGATGAGCCAGTAAGATTTGCAGCTAAGTAAGGCATAACTCCTGAAGTCACTTGATTGAAGTAACACACCTGTTTGAACAAAAGTAAATTAAACAAAAAAGCCTATGGATTGCAAGTTAGCCATTTTTTTGCAGAGCCTGGATGAGTACCACAGCTCTTTTGGATGTGAATAGAAGCACACAGTGCTTGTGAAACTGAAGGCAATAATTTGCAAAAAGCATGCCTTTTTTACAGCACTCTAGTGATCTGGATGTCCTCGCTGCTCCCAGACCCTCCAGCATCTGCAGGTAAATATACAGAGCAGTGCAGCAAGAAACACTTGTGTATAACATGTTAAATATGTGTGCTTTGTGAGCAAAGCTGTTGCCCCAAAAAAGGAACTGCAGCCACAAAGGGCTACTGAAAGTTTTCAGAAATGTGTTTCTTAAATGGAAAGGTTTTAGCCTTCCAATGGCAAAGAAGATTGGCATGGGTCCAGAGATGGGAATCAGATTGTATGATTCCTGGCATATGAAAGTTCAAGCAAGGAATTTAATTTGAACTAATTCCTTGGTCTTTGTAGTCAGTGGAAAGAGAGACACACCACCAGAGACCAGTGCAATGAACATCCTGTAGGGGTGTCTTTTTGGAGTCAGTGGATGACTCTGGAGGGGCAGGGCAGCCTCCAGTGCTTGGTTTAGAGCTCATTTCTAACAGTCAGTTAGAAATGGCCAAAGTTGGGCAAGACTGACTCCACACACCCAGACTGAACTCCTTTTTTGGAGGTGTTTTGCTGTTTCCTCCGCAGACTGTCAGCTCAGGCGAGGTGACAGTCGCAGGGCCGTGGGGACAGGGCAGGGGACACAGCCGGGCCCTGCAGGGCGACTCACAGTGCAGGAACTGCTGCTGGTGCTGTGGATCTGGAACCCAGCACAGAGGATTTCACTCCTGCAGAACTCCGGGCTCGGGGGCACCGCCCTGAGGGTCACCGACCTCACAGCCACCGTGTAGGGCTCCCTGCGGGTGAGGACAGGCATCACACCCTTCCTCTTGTTGAAAACCTTCACGGCAGTGACTAAAACATGTCATTTTCACAGGAAGGCAGAGGAGCTCGGGTGTTTTCAACGATCCTGGGTCAAAGCTGGGGCCCTGCTGAGCGTCAGTGAGGCTTCAGCACAGACCCCAGTCCAAGAAACCTCTGTGGCAGCCAGAGAACAATTCCCCACCTTTCTTTTTTAATTTACCCTGCTCTCTTCAGCCCATGTTTGCTGCATCAGGGAACAACTCTTACCCAGAGGCTTCACAGTGTGGCCACAGTAAAGCTATCCAAACTCATTCAATCCCCTCATGGAGGGGGAAAGCAAGCACAGTACAGAATACTGGCTTTTAGTGCTAACTTGAAGAATTACTGAATGTGAAAAAAGAAACAGAATAAAGAAGGGTAAGATACACCAAAAGGTTCCATTTGCCCACGTTTCACTATGTAAGAACAAATGATCTAATAAAAAATAATAAAACATTAAAAAGCAGGGTATGTTAAACTGAGTAAGGGACTTGGCAGAATTTACAGATACAATAAATGTGTGAGGTTTCAAGAACTTTCTTGACTAAGTAAAAACTGTCATTACAAAGTCACTTCAAACAAAGAAAAAGCAAACTCCCAGCCAGGTGCTTCAGCCCACTGGCAGGCTCTCTGGGACATGACTTTTTTCTCCATTTGCCCATTTGTAATTCTGGCCTATTTGCCCTCCTGGTAGACCACTGCCAAAGAGTCACTATCAGAGAATCAATACTGGACTACGCTAAAAATTTGTGATGCTCTGGATTTATTTCATTGCACCTTCACATTGCAAAGCAAATCTGGCTGTACAAACTCAGGCATCAACCAAGGAATCTCACTCCTTAGAAAGTAAAATGCCCTCTTTGTCACCTGGCAACAGATCAAGGTGACAGGACTCCAGACTGTTGCCCTAAAGTGCTCAGAGTTAAAATCAGAGTCATACTCACCATGGCTGACAGGGCTGCCTTTGGGACACCAGGATCACAAAGTCCCTGGGCTGGTGGCCTGCCATGGGGGCAGAGGTGACGTGGTAAATCTTCTCGTCTTCACTCACAGCCTGCAGGACCTCACATGTCCTGTGAAGACATTTAACACACACCTCAGGCCCTGGTGTGTGCAACAGCAGCTCCTCCAACTAACTCAGTGCAAACGGGCTCCATCCTGACACTGAACCTTTCCTTTTCATGTTCCAGCAGCAAGGCAGAGAGACTGAAACATTTAGGTCTTCTGCAACACTTCATGGGCACTGTTTCTTTAGATTTAGTTTGTTACAAGCTGTAAATTCAGTAGAGTTTGTAGGTTTTTAAATATGCCTAAAGTTCCACTTCCACCCTCTGGTAAAAATCTTTCAGGGTGCAATAACTAACTGAAAATGCTTCACCATATCAAATCAGTATAATTTCAATTCAGCTGTCTCTAATCACTATCCTACACCATAAAAGGCAAATAAAAAACCTCAAACACCTTTTAGAGCCATTCCAAAACCTGTTTCAAATTATACAGACTTACAAACATGTTATTTTTCTGAAAATACACATTTTGAAGGACCCCATTTCTTGATTTCTCACTTTGACTGTACAGTGAAATTGAGCATCAGTGTCCCCAACAGCACAAACATGAAGGAATCCAGCTTTTCCTTAATTTTTAAAGCTAGCACACACAATATATCCCCTTCAGTTCTTACTTTAAACTATTTTTTTTACTTGTTTTGGGTTTTTGTCACTTTTAACATACACATGTCTAAGAGTGGAGCTGTGCTCATTTGAGAAAAAGATGACCTCTCCCTGTCCTATCCCTCTATTTTGACAGAGCACTCTGTATTTTGGAACCAGACTAAGACAAACCAAATTTTACTTCTACACCAAAAAAACCCCAAAATCCGTATTTTGACTAATGAATGTTTGATGTCAAACCCTTACAACACTTTGTTCCTAACAGGGCAGGGTCTCACAGGAGTGTCTGTGGCAGAGGAGTGGCAGGGGGCTCAGAGCCCCAGACAAGGACAGGGTCTCACAGGAAGTGTCTGTCCCAGCGCTGGCGGAGGCTGAAGTCAGACAAGAGGGAGAAGGCCACGTGGGACGGGACCTTCACTTGCATCTCCACCTTGAACGACAGCACAGCACCCTCCTCGTGGGTCCAGATTTTCACCTGGGGAAAAAAAACAGGCAGCATGTATTAAAAACAAAGAATTATTACTCTAAATGTTTAGATGCATAAATGTTACACATTTAGGACTTTAGGCAGATTTTATCAGGAGTTCCTGGGAAATGCCACACACCTTTGTCCAGGCAAATCAGCCACACATGGCTTAGCCCTCTTGCCCCGAGAGCAACACAGCACTTCCCTTTCCAAAATATCCTTCCTTTTCTCCCTTGCTCTTTTCTGTGTAGCAGAGCACCCAGCACTAATGATACTCTGAATAACTACTTAAAATCACAGTTCTGCATCTCTTGTCCCCCACCTGTACTATCTTGCCTTGATTATTTTGGGTCTATTTCTAGTCATAGGCCTAAACCCCAAAACAGAGATTTCAAAAGGAATGACTTGTAGATAGCAATGCACACACAAGAAGGGTTTGTGACCTCCCACAAACCCCATGAAATGGAAGAGGATGGGTACAACAGAATGTTTAGAATTAGAGGATTTTATTCCCAAATTTATTGCTTCTCAAATCCTGAGAAGTTTAACAGATTGTAATTTCCAAGTGATGCAAAATTCATAAGGTTCATAATCACTGTTGAGGTTTTGTTGGTTTGGGTTTTTTTTCCCGGATGAAAAAGGAGAAATCTTTTGTTTTTTCTGTATTTCTGCAACAACAGAGATTCTATATTTCTCTGGATTGCCCTATCTTGGTAGAGGAAATAAACCCCAACTTGCTGAAGTAAAGTTTGGTGTAAAATTACATTCTTAAGAGCTTTTAAATCCATCTACAGGAGGTCTGCATCAATATTCCTCTAAGGCACAGAACAGAAACTGTGTTGTTCTAGGAGTCTTCTAGACCTGAGAAATCACAAGCAAAGCAGGAGGCGCAGCTGTCAAACACCTCTCTGCTAAGTGAACATTGGCAAGGCTGGATTATCTCTGCAGCCTTACGAGTCTTGTGGTTTTGTGTCAAAGACATCAAGAATACCATTTTTTTACCTTCAAAAACTGTCAAGTCAGCTTGGGGTCATTCCAGTTGCAGGGAAAAGGGAACAAATCTGCTTTAGGATCATCCCCCCTTGTGCAGTCCCTCTCCAGACTTCTTGTACCTCCCCCTTTAGGTACTGGGAGGTGCTTCAAGGTCTCCCCAAAGCCTTCTCTTCCCCAGGAGGAACAACCCCAGTTGTTGTCTCTGCCTCTCCAGGAGCTGGTTCAAACTTGCTTTTTCCAGCACCAGAGTTGCCTGCTGTTTATTTGACACAGCAGTGTTTACTGAAATATTTAACCACTGGAACAACCTACACACAGCACTGGCAGCTTTGCCATCACTGGAATTCCTTATGATTTGTATCTGCTCTTCAGTAAGTATCTTATGGTCTACATGCAAGAGTCAGTAAGCAATGTTTCGTAGCCTGCCATGCACAGGAGGTCAGACTAAGATACTGAAAAAGTCATTTATTGTCCCAAAACACCTCTGGATCAACATGATCTGGAAGTAAACTGCCAGTCACTAGCCACATTTCAGAAACCCAACCTTGGCAGATGCCAGATCTCTCTCCATTGTCTGGAAAACATGCACTGCAACAGGGTTAACACCAGGTTTTCCCTTGACTTTCTTCTGCTTTTCCTAGCAGCATCTTCCTCTGCTAGAACTGGTTTACACAAGTGTCCTCACTTATTTTGGGTTTATAACACCACTTCACAAACAGGGAGGTGCTTTGCTTTCAGATTTCTGTAATTTCTTTTCTGCACTTACATTATCCAGAGTCTTGGTTATATCCCACCCTGGTTTTCCTGCCAGGTGTGTCAGTGCAGCTATGTTGCTGTAACTCAAATATGCCTGAAACACAAGACATGTGTCTGAAAATCGAGGGGTAAATGTACATTTCACTGAACACTGCAGAAATTAGGTGTTCTTTTTTTTCCATCATTATGCTTCAACTGCAAACAAATGTTTATTTTCCTTGTAAGTGAAAACACACTTCAGTAGTTTCTGAATTAAAACACTTCCAGTGGCTTCCTGATGCACACACATGACTGTTGGCAAAACGATCTTAATTAAAGGACAAGAAAACACTATTTTCAGCTTCTCCAGTTATAAAGATGTGAAGAACAACCTTGACCACCAGGGAGACAATACAGATAACCTCTCAGACCACTGAATTAATGATTTTGTCCATCTTCCTCTTAATTAGAATCTACTCGAAAATTAACCTCTTCTTTGCTACAAGCTGGGTCCATCTCAGCAAATGTTTTTCACAGCAGGCTCACAAGCAAAGAAAATGCAAATATTTCCATTCTCTATGCTTGGCTACAGTGGATGGAGTTCTCATTTAACCACTCTATAAAGAGAATACAGGCCTTAGTGTCTTTATTGACAGGTTTTGATTTCATAGGAAATAAATCTTAACCAAGCAATTTTTATCATTGTGTGCATATTTACATTTGCTGTTCTGAAGAAAAAGAAAAAAGCTGCTTTAGCCAAAAAAACTGGACACTGAAACAACATTTAACTTATCTATAAATCTACCTAAATTCAGCTTCAACACCATTCACTGCAGGACACAGGCACAGTCAATGGCCCAGCACATCTAAACACCAGAGACACCTGGTGCAGGGAATTTGGGAATGAACATGATTTCACCTCTCTTTCCACAGATTTATGCTATTTGAATGTTCATCTCTCTATTGCTATCTTTCCCCCCACTTTTAGCACTTACTAAATGGTTTCCTCACTGCAATTTTTCAGACATTCTGTGGCTGGATAAAGACAAAAACCAAAACCCCAAACTACTTCCTCTACAGGAGAATTCAGCTTTTATAACAGCTGGGGACACTGAGGGATAAATCTGCAGGAGACCTTAAGGGACCACTTGTATGTATCTGTTTTAAAGACAATTTTACATCCGTTCTATTGAACTTACTCTTACATCAGTAGTGATTCATCTACTCTTTCTTTTTAAAAGAGGAATTTTACTGTGTTACACATCCATCCATTCCTCACGACTACCACAAAACTTCAGAGGGTCCACTGCACTGCCACAGCCTGAACAGCTGCTTCACACACCCCAAAAGGTGCACAAATACAGCTTTTTATGCACCTACAGATTACCTGGTTGCTTGTCTCCCAGGCATCAGAGGGCTTGTCTCCTTTAGCAGATAGCATGCATTTTCTAAAACATAATTAAAAAGAGACACAGTAGCATAAACTGGTTCTTTACATGTCTGTGTATGCTAGGAAAAATCACTTTCTATAGGTTTAAGTGCCTTCTAAATACAGGTACTTTATCAATTTTTGGTTTGCAATAACTCCTTTTTCTTTCCAAGAAAGACAGTGAAACACAATAACCTCCAGAGCAAAGTAATTTTGAGACAAGAGGCCTCTTAACAATTTCAGTGCCACTGAAACAAAAACAAAATTATTTGGAAATGTAAGCCACATAACAGTCATATATATGTTAAGGAGAGTTCAATTACTTTATTTAGAGGACTATGAAATTAAATTTTCAAAATGAAGACCTGCCAGTGACCCAGCTATACCTGGTGAGTCGAATCCTCCTCCTGGCAATAGCTCCATGGTACCTCCTCACACCATCCTGCATGAAAAGTGAACCAGAGAGCAACACATCTCATTATTTTAGAACAAAGCCTGAAAAAAGACAACTAAAAATTATTTATTCCACATGGGCAAATGCCAGAGAAGAAATACAAGCAAATAGTAATTGTGCACAAGCTAACCCAAGTAAACTGGTGGTTCTCTTTTTTCCTTAGCAATATTCTCTGAAATTTGAAAAAAACCAATGTGATAGAAGAGTTATATTATTGTAGCATCCTCCTGGTGCTCTTTGGTCCTAAAGCAGCTGCAGCTGGGCAGTGCATCACACACATTCTGATCTTTCTAAATGTGCCACCCACCAAATAAACTATTAACCTAATTTATTATCATCTGGTGTTCAAAGGACAAAGGAAACCTGTATTTTTCAAAGTCAGTTTCTCCTCTTGGGACAGCCTGCAGTAGTGAAACTTACTGCCCCAGTGAGTACATAAGATACCCTGATTCATTTGTCTAGTTCCCATCCTATAAAAAATAAGGTCTCTGATGCTAAAAAATAATTTCATTTCTGCCTACTCTGGCTCTCTAAAATTCTTGTAACTGGAACAGGAAGATTAGTGACAGGTGTTAACACCGCAAATAATTCAAGAATAGCATTCAAACTCCTTCAAATGCTTCATGAACCACTTTCAGGGAAACATGAACTGAGATCTCCATGTCAAAGCAACTGAAAAGCCCACCCACGTCATGGGATTTGATTCCCACAGACTTCTTTATTCACTCTATTTCTCATCTTTGTTAAGAGTTTATAAAAATAACTATTCACTGAATACTTAAAAATTTCATCTACAGTCAGTGGAACATGCACGAGACGCAGACAAGTGGAGAAATCTCCAAACACATCCGATTCTTCTTCTCTGCCCATCAACCAGAGAATCTCTAGTCATGAGGATCCTCCACTGAGCCTCTCACTTCTGGAAGACTAAAGCTAACAATAACAAACATCTCACTCGAGGGCAAACATTCCATTTGGAGCTTTTCTCTCCTGCAAGAAGATGTACTGCAGTGCCTTGGCTTCGTCTTTGCTTCCCCAGGAAGGCTGTGGTGACCACCCCACTCCTGAGAGCTCACCTGAGTAGTGGGCTTGACCCTGGGGAAGGTGAGCAGCTCCCCTTCGTCATTCAAAGCATTAAAAATGAGGAATGCACTGTTAATGTGCCGTGGCTGGTCCTGGATCCACTCCTCACAGTTGTAAGCCTCCACACGGACACCAACCTCCACACTGAAAGGACAGTTTAAATAAATCACTGAACTGCTGCCAGTGGTGCAGAAGCAGCCCTGAGACATGCTGGAAAGGACTGCAGTACCTCCACGTGTGCAGGAAGCCTGACTCAAATACCTTCTGTAGCATAGCAAATCAATTACTCAATTTGGACAGGCACACTTCTGAAATAAAATAAATGACGGCAGTAGCTAAGTAGCGCTAACAAAAATAAGAAATTAATAGAATGCAGTCTGTCAACAAGTGCCAAGATGGGGAGATCCTGGCAAGAAGCTGGCATCTTCTGAAGAGTCAAACCTCTGGGAGCAATTCAGCCCTTGAAAATTTCAGAGGAATATTTATTGTCTGAATTTGCAGGAGTGGGATTTGGTAACAAATGATCTTTAAACTGAAAGCCAGAGAATAATTTTTTTTTAAAACTTCCACTGATAAATGTGAAACAAAAAAGAAAAAAAAAGGCACATATAGGCAGTTACAGATGTAGATACGTGTCTCAAAGTCTTGAAAAATAATTAATTCACTAATGAAAATCCTACTGATGAAACGTGAAACACACAGCGTAGGCTGGTGCTGGAGATGCCGAGGGAGACAACAGATGAGGAGCTTTACCTGTTGTGGAAAGTGTTGTTGACAATGGCATTGAAGACCAGGCGGTCACCCACAAAGGATGGCCCCCAGAATTTGAACATGTTAACTGCCTTCAGGATGGGGTGTGAACGACACAGGCGGCTGAAACAAAAAGCCAGAGAGACAGACCAAAACACACAGTTGGGCTAAAAGCACAGCCAGCGTGACTGACTACAGAAACAGCGTTTGCAGGACTTGGAAGGTCACTAAATTACGCTGATCTACTCCATGCTAGCATGTTCAGCTCCAAGAGCATGTAACTCGAGCTTCAACCATCATAATACCACTTAGGTCATGCTGTTTCATCTCCAACACGTTTTACAAACACCAATTAATTCTCACTGCTTGAGACTGCTCTCTCTTAAAGTCAGACCATGAATCCCTTACCTACAGAGTAACCACTTACCTCACAGTTTCATTAATTTCTGCACGGGGAGCAGGCTCCTGAGCAGTGTAAAAATGCCAGACCTTAAAGCCTTTAAACAATTAAAGGAAACCTGAGCAGAAAGGCTGAGCACCAGGGACATTGTCCAAGCAAAGCCATGTCAAGTTATCTAGTCTTAATAGTTGTCCTTTTTTGCTCGTTTTTAGATTCTTTCTGCTAGTGTGATATGAAAGGAGAATAAAAAAACCCTCAGATGGCTACCAGATGCAGTCTGTGTAAATAGAATCTTGTTTCCAAGCTCTCTGGAGCAGGCAAAAATCAGGTTTCTTCATCAGTTCTGCATGTATTCAAAGCCCCTCACTTTCTGCTGGGATGTGCATCACAAATGGAAGAGGGGACAATATACAATATATGACATTCATTTTTAGCAACACACTGCACTCAGTAAGGAGCCCATGTGCACATCTAGGATAGACTGTTCCATGGTGAAGTTTTCTAAATTTGAAAATACAGTTTTGTGGCACTTCTAGATTTTAACTCAACTGCACTTTGAAAACTAATGTACCGGTATTGTTAAATGCACACAATTATCTGCAGCTAATTAACTGACTGGTACATCTCTGCAATAGTCTAATACATTTGAATTACTTTGTAATTAAATTAAAATAATTTGCTTCTCTGATTTAAAATGCTAAGCGTTGATTTTATTTACCATGTTCACTCTAAAGATGCGAACACAATAATGATGAGTAGAGGAACAAACCAGAAATCAGGCTTAAATATTCATTTCTTTCCTGGAAAAGTACACCCTGAATGCTTTTATTGCAAATGCAAGAAATAAGAAAGTATCCATCAAGTTCAAGCTAGTATTACTAATATTCAAATGGCTTTATTGCTATCTGCACGATTTTATGTATTGACCAAAAAAAGGTGGTGGGGAAGTGAGCAGGAGAGTGAGTAACCTTTAAAATGCCCTTACAAATTTTTTTTTTCAGGCTTATCCCTCCTCTGTGGGGAATTGGATGTTCCTCCATCACAGTCTGTGGCCACGGAAACTCCTACCTTGCACCTTCAGAGGTGGGGTCTAACTGAGTGGCCTCACAAAAGGTTCATAGTGAGAGTAGTTACTTCTCAAGCAAAAACTACAACATCTCTGCTTTCAACCAGACTCTGACACCAGCTATTATTTGCGAAATTCTCAACATGAGTAATCATGTTTGACACTAATTAGTTCAAAGAAAATTTGTCCAATACTCTGTTTGCTGATGTCTCCCTTCCTTTTTCATATCTAAATGTGACTCCCACAAGGTAAAATTTATCAGATGAATACAGGTAAATATTTTGAGTCATATTATGGCAAAAATCTGCAACAATCCTTCAAGCCATTGGAATTGCACATGGGGGTAAGGTCAGTGCACTCTGTTGTTACTAAAACAAGTTGTTTATCCAACCACTACAGAAAATCTGTTGTTATCAGTACAACCACTGGCTACAAATCAAAACCATATGAATAATGAATGGAGAAGTCATTTAATTATTAAAGATAAAAAGGGAAGACATATCTAACGTCCCTGCAGTGAATTAGGTCACTCAGTATGCAAGGAGAATTCAGACTGAAACTTGAGTGCTGCTTACAAAGAAGCTTTGTGCAGTGTCCAGGAACAGGAAGGGAAAAAAACAACGGTTTGACTCCAGGGAAGAGGAATTAAGTGATTATGTGCCTGGGTGACAGTCACAGGCAGCATCACAAAACATACTTTGTTCTTTCTACCTGAAGATGCCCGAGCTCTTTAAACTGCTAAAGTTGTTGCAAGCCACAGCATGTGCAACTCAGAGGGACTGAAAGGTCAAGTGACTTGCTGAGGGTTATGCATCCATTCTGTGCACACGCCAACAGAACAGACCCTGTTTATGTGGATCCTTTTTCTCTGACTTATTTTTCTTCTGGCATCACGAGGATCTGCAGACTAAGTTCTAGCAGGCTGTTCATTTTTGGATGTCACTTGATACAGGGTGAGTATTGGTTTGATCCTGGTTAAACAGCTAACTTTGTTTCTAAAACACTGCACCAAGCACAGGGAGAGCGGATTTCTGTTCCTGTATCCAATGTTAGCTTTCTGCAAAGATTCCCAGGAAGGTAACACAGCCTCTTTTGCCTGAGGCTCTGTATGTGTAACAGAATAATGTCTGAGTCTCAGTGGCATGGCATGCTGTGGGAGATGTACCACTTAAATAGTTCAAAGGCCTCCTGTAATGCGAGGAGGAAGACAAGTCACAAAGGCCTGGGTCTGTATTCTTCATAAAATAAATCCCTGTGAAACCCCTAACATTAAAAGCACATCCACTTAGAACCACATGCAGAGACAATGCTGTAGGAAAGTACCTTGCTGAAATGCTTGCAACTGTCTGCATCCAAGCCATGATCTGGCCACCAAAAGTGTTTCCATGATGGTTTGCATGGGGAGGCAGGACAAGCTCAGTGCTCTGTACATGAGTATGCTCAGTTGAAACTGCATCTTTTTCTTCACAAGTATCTGAAACAGAGCAGCATCAATGCATCAATGAATGCTTTCAGAAGAAAGCACACCTGGCGAAGAGAGCAACTTGCTTCAGACTCAGCAAAAAGAAGAAAAACAGAAAGGCACAGAAGAGCCTTGATGTTTGCAAGGGAAGTAATAAGAAGCTGAACATTTTCTCTATTCTCCCAGGAGCTGCTGCTGCCAGCCCTCAGTGCATGCCCACATCCCTGTGCCAGGGGCAGCTCCTGCAGGGGAGCAGCAGCTGAAGCCCCAGCATGTACTGGCTTTCAGGGGCGGTCAGAGCAGCTCAGCACCAACTCAAGTATCTGTCAAAGACTCTGCACTGTGTGTGATGTGTACCTGTACAGGTGTGTTCAATTAAGATTAGGGCAGGATTGTTTCACCTTGTTACAAATTTTGTAATTGTCTGAGACAACACCTGCAAGAAATGACTGAATGAGGATCTGAACCACCTTGTATTACCTGAGCATTTCTGATGTCACTTTCAAGTGTTTAGGCTTGCATTCTCACTCTATTCTCAATTCTTTTCACTGGTGTTTTGCAGGAAGATTTAGGCACGGGATTACATCAAGTAATTTGAAAAGTGCCTATCTGTGCTAGGAGCTGCTTGACCTGAATTGTACTTTTGACTTGTGCCATAATTTGCTAACTTTGTGATTATGTAAGCGTGTGGTAAACATATGACTAACTTGTACTTTGGACCTACTCAAGGTGCTCCCTAAGATCCACTCACTTTCAGGGTATGATTTGTACATATGCTGCTACCTAGCAGCCTTTACACACAATGTTCTCTTCTCCCTTCTCCCACTCTGCTTGTTCTGTCTCCTTAAGGAGGTGAATTAGTGCTACAATAATATCCTTCAAAGAAGGTTCCAGGAAAGGCAGCAGAGACAAAACCCATCGACCTCTGATTTGTCACTCAGGTTATTAAACTGTACCTTGTGAGACAGTTACCATGAAGACAAATAGCTTGTTTTCTTGTACCAAAGAAGAAGACTCTTCAGTTCTACGAAGTCTTACTAAATTGTTAAGGTTAGATCTTTGTTTATAACAGGTTTAATCTCTCCTCAGTAAAACCACATAATGCCTGTTATTTATACATGGAGCTACAGCTCAGATTTTCAAATACCAGCATATTTTCTTAACTGCTCTGAGTAATTTCTTTTGTGAGGGAACACAACAACCTACAAGCACAACTTTCTTCAAGAACAGAAATTACTACCATAAATAAAGAAGAACTTGTCTCTTCATTCCGTTCTTCTAACTTTTTTACCTGTTTTGACCTGCATATAATGAAATTCTGCTGGTTGGGAATCATCTAAGGGCATAAACATAGTTCTTACTTTTCTTCTGGCAAAGACATGGCCATAAGCCGGATATGAATTTCATGCTTCTGTCTACATCACAACTAGTGTCACAGAAGTTTATTGCTGAGTTTATTGGTGAGTTCTGGGTGACCTGTGAAACCTCACACACAGAACCACGTGAAAATCTGCATGTACATCTATTTAATGTACACCTGGCCTACAACCCTCTGCTTTTACATCTGGAATTTCTGAGAGACAAAGAAATACCACTCTGTTAGAATAACTGCCTTACACACTTCTGGCACCTCTATCCACAAATCTGGCACAGACTTTTCTACCTGACACCACAGCCCAAAGAGATGTTTTGCCTGCATTTTTCCTTCCTTCCAGCTGCCCATAAGTGTTTGTTCCACCTTCTGTGCTGAGTACAGCAATCACCTTCCTTATTGCTCTCTTGCATCAGCTTCTGAAAGACCTGGACATAGCCCAGCCGGATTTTTCTCCTCTCAATCGCCAGGCTGTGCTCCAGGTGGTCTTCTGCAGAGAGAAGCTGTACAGGTTTTAACTCAACCTGTGCAAATGGAGAGGAAAGAAATACAACAATTCTGAATGTCACAATCATAACAAAGCGCACTTTGAACTTAAAATGGCATCAGCATTTTCTACAACTTTTTCCTATCAGCTGTCCAAGATGACAAGTTTAATAATACAACTAACAGAGAGTATAAAGTTCAAGAGATTCTGCATTATCCTTAAAGAATCATTAATTAAAACTCAATGACAAAGTGCTTTAGCTTATAAATACAAGCATCCACAAGTGCACACAGTGTTTAAGACAGTTCTAATTTAAGAAAAAAAATCAAAAAGACAGGAAAAGATGAACAGATGAATAGATGAACTTAATATGAAGGTTTGAGGATAGAATTATTGAACCAGAAAATAAATTCAGCTGCACAGGTCAGTGGTGTCAGCGCAAATTCCTATGTATTTCAGTTCAATGACAAACTGCATCCAAACCAAATGTAGTAATTTTAAGAAAATTACTACATTTGGATAATTACACCACAGGTGACACTGAGTAATCACATGTGAGATTTGTCTTGAAGTCCTAGTCTCAGAAGCATTAAAATAATGCACAAAGCAGTGCACCACAGACAAATTCAACATTTTTTGTCTTTCAGTGCTGCCACTAATGTTTCTCAGCCTTTGACTCTTCCATCTAACCCTCTTCCAGATTCATTGCCTCCTTTCCAGTCCTTTTCAAGAGCATCCTAGATTTTCCCATGTGGCCTAGTTAAAAAATTAAGATGGTGATTATATTGACATTCTCTTTGTACAGCCTTAGAAACAGGTGTATAGAAAAGTGGATTTGAAAAAAAAATTCTTCAATGTCTCTAAAACTTTACTTTGTGATGGAATTTGAACTGAACTCCCAAACTCACTCTGGGACCTCCTGTCTAAAGCCTAATCTTAGTTAATCATCACCAATTTAATCCTGAATTGATCTCCCCAGAAATTTGGGCAAAAGGTAAACACGTGTATGTTATGAGTACGATATCAAACTAGTAACAAACGATTCTGACTTGATAATATTTTAGTGCTATCAGGGTAGCAATTTAGCCATTAGCCCTACAGAGACAAGAGCTGGACTTCCGTTTTAGTAAAACTGCTCCAGTCTGTTTCTTCTCCAAACTGTGCCACATCCTCACAGAACAGAGAGCAATAGTGATTGGATGTATTAATTGCTCATGGGATGACTCTGCCAATTTCCAGTGGATGTTTAACAGCCAGATGTGCTGTCATAACACATACAGTGAGACAGGAAAGTCAGATCCATGATGTGACGTTCAAGAAAGCAGAATTTTACATGCAAAGGGATTTACTAAGAGAGTCTGAGGAGTGTTTGGCCTTCCC